>NW_027040609.1:0-372500 GCF_037179485.1 Ochlerotatus camptorhynchus | reverse complement strand
TAGTGGCGAAAGGATTGAAGGTGAAGAAAGCTCCCGGTCCGGATGGAATCCCCAACGTAGCGTTGAAAGCGGCGATCCAGTCATCCCCGGACATGTTCAGGATGGTGCTGCAGAAATGCCTGAACGAGGGTCACTTCCCTGACAGGTGGAAGATACAGAAGCTAGTGTTGCTGCCGAAACCAGGAAAACCGCCGGGGGATCCAGCATCATACAGGCCTATATGCCTGCTGGATACACTCGGAAAACTCTTGGAGAGGATCATCCTAAACAGGCTGACGAAATACACGGAGAGTGAGCACGGATTGTCGGAGAGGCAGTTCGGATTCCGGAAAGGGAGATCGACGGTGGATGCAATTCGGACAGTGGTCGAGAGAGCTGAAAAGGCGTCCAAACAGAAGCGGAGAGGAGATCGATATTGCGCCGTCATAACGATCGACGTCAAGAATGCGTTCAACAGCGCCAGCTGGGAGGCCATCGCCGAAGCACTGCATAGAATGAGGGTCCCTGACTACCTGTGCAGGATCCTGAGGAGTTATTTCCAGAACCGGGTTCTGGTCTACGAGACAGACATGGGACAGAGATCGATTAGGATCACAGCGGGAATTCCACAAGGCTCCATCCTTGGTCCAACGCTCTGGAACGGGATGTACAACGGCGTGCTAACGCTGAAACTGCCCAAAGGAGTTGAGATCGTTGGCTTTGCGGACGACGTCGTCTTGACGGTAACAGGCGAGACGCTGGAAGAGGTGGAAGTGTTGTCAACCGAGGCAATCGACATGATTGGTAACTGGATGAAAGGAGCGAAGCTGCAAATAGCCCACCACAAAACGGAAGTGTTATTGGTCAGTAACTGTAAAGCGGTACAGCGGGCGGAAATCACCGTCGGGGAGCACACCATAGCCTCGAAGCGTGTGTTAAAATACCTGGGAGTGATGATCGATGACCGGCTAAACTTCAACAGCCACGTCGAATATGCCTGTGAGAAGGCTTCGAAGGCCATCAACGCGATAGCTAGAATCATGCCGAACAACGCTGGTCCCAGCAGTAGCAAGAGGCGTCTTCTGGCCAGCGGGTCATCATCGATACTGAGATATGGAGGTCCAGCCTGGGTTCCAGCGCTGGAAACGAAGCAGAACCAAAGGAAACTGAGCAGTACGTTCCGGCTCATGGCCATGCGAGTCGTGAGTGCGTACAGAACCATCTCGTCGGAAGCAGTATGCGTTATCGCCGGTATGATCCCTATCGGCATCACCCTGGCGGAGGACAGTGAGTGCTACAGGCAGAGAGAAGCCGGAAGAGTACGGAAAGTTGTGAGAGTGGAGTCATTGGCTAAGTGGCAACAGGAGTGGAACACGACGGAGAACGGTAGATGGACACATAGACTAATACCGATTCTTTCGACCTGGGTGAACAGAAAACACGGAGAAGTCAATTTCCACCTAACGCAGTTCCTGTCTGGCCACGGCTGCTTCAGGAAATACCTGCATCGGTTCGGACACGCAGCGTCACCCCTCTGTCCGGAGTGTGGCAACGTCGATGAAACGCCGGAGCATGTGGTCTTTGACTGTCCAAGGTTCGAGGCAGTGCGAACGGAGATACCCATCCTTAACGTGGAGAATGTCGTTGATGAAATGTGTCGAGAGGAGGACTCTTGGAATGCCGTCAGCAGGGCAGTCACACAGATTATGTCAGAGCTGCAGCGTAAATGGAGAGAAGAGCAGCGATCTAGCAACGCCAGCTAGCGCTGAGAGTACGACAAGTGCATGAGCACAGCCACCCCCCGAAGTAGTCGCTTCACAGTGGTCCCGGGGGGATCCAGGTAGAGGAGAGAGTAAGGAATGGGTTTTAGTGGAGCTGCACTAGGCAACTAGTGGATACCACACCGTGCCACCTTCACTACAGGCCAGGCTTCTTAAAGCTTTCCTAAACCTTACTATAAAAAAAAAAAAAAAAAAAAACACACACACACACACACACACACAGGAGCGCTGCTTTTGTTTTTGAGAATAATCGATGTACATATTCATACTACGCGATCTTATTGATTTTTTCTTGTAGCTTTTTAACTTCACTCGAAATATTGTATGTATCTGTTATATATGACGGAAATACGCGTTTATGCCGAAGTAGTACTACTATGTATAGAATACATTGATGGTAAATAAATAGTTTACCTTTTTAACCATTTACACAACATTTGTTTAAAAAAATAGATTTGGCCTTGGGAAGTACAGGGTTAAGATAATAACTCTGGGGTCTATAAAATAGACTTCTGAAAGATTTTAAACAAAGTGGTAAATTTATGTAACTGATCATAGAAATACAGATGATAAATCAGCCCATCAATCCCTAATTCTGATATAAAAAAAAACAATTGCTAACGGTGTTATTCTTGGAATTGACATTTTGTCTAGGTCAAATTACTTTCTCTTCCTTTCACTCCCCATGAAAGGAAGGAAATTGTATCCTCGTTTATGTTTTTAACTTCTGATGGCAAGTTCCTCCCCAGCTCATCCGCACCCTTCTCGGTGGACGGTAGGAGGGTAGATTGAAACGAGGCGTTACAAGACAATCACTTTATAGCTCGAAAATTTCATCTTCCTGTCGTAAAAAGCTTATCATTTTCGCGCGTCTGAGTGTCATAAATTTCATTCCTATCACCACCATTACTGACAGCTTTTGCAGCATACACTGGCCC
Source organism: Ochlerotatus camptorhynchus (assembly GCF_037179485.1). Classification (NCBI taxonomy): domain Eukaryota; kingdom Metazoa; phylum Arthropoda; class Insecta; order Diptera; family Culicidae; genus Ochlerotatus; species Ochlerotatus camptorhynchus. The sequence continues at coordinate 369,802 of NW_027040609.1, read as the reverse complement.
CCATCTTTCAGCGTTAAATCCAAGCCAGGAGACTTGAGATGGTTGTGTCGGTCAGGCTTACAAATGCACCAAGTCGCAATCATAAGCACCCTTACATGTGACTTCCATAACGAAGAAGTGTACACATTCCGCCTTCTAAAGAACGTAGGCTAGTCTGGCTAGGTGGCCCGTTTAATAATAGGAGCCTTTTAATTTGTCAGAGAATTGGCTTTAATTTGAAGTCTTTATTTTTTTTATTGTTTCCTCTGGCATTACATATGAAAAGATGAATTTCGTCACGTGTAAAATTAGATTGAAAATATTTTTTTCTTTTATAATTTATTAACCAGAGAAAGTTCAGAAGAGGATAGGTTTTTGTAGTTTTTTTGTTTGGACAGCTTCAACTCCGGGTTGAGCCAATTGTAACGGTCAGTTCAATATTTACAGTTTAAACAGTTTAAAAATTGATGCTTTTCATGTCAATATTTCGAAAAAAATATCAAGAAATTAAAGAATTTTCGTAAAATACTCTAAGTAAGCCTTCGCCTTCGAAACTTCAAAAGCGCAAATGTCAGCATACACAAAACATACAAATTTGAAATTTTCTACTCCTTGGTGGCTGCACTAAATGAAACAAATAGGCCTATTCTGCGCGGCGTGTGAGGTGAAAAGACAGTGAAGTGATAATTGTCATCTCGGGTGAAGTGAGTCTCCGTGCAAATCAAATGGAGAGTCACCTCACCCAAGGTGACAATTGTCAAATAACTAGTGACAGCGAGTCACCTCACCTCACACGCCGCGCAAAATTAGCCTAAAAAAGCAGCAATTTCTTAATTGTATGTTTTGTGGAAGCTGAAATTTGTGCTCTTAAAGTTTCACGCTAAGGCTTTCTTTGAGTATCGCCTTAAATAAATTGCCTATATTTAAGCGCAACTGTGCATTTATAATATAGGGTTACGGTATGTAATGTGGGTCTAGTCCTTTCATTCGGCCTATCACGCAAATAAATAATTAATTAAGGAATATTACACAAAAAATAAGGAAAATATTGATCACTGATGATTGATAAATGTGTACCACACACAAATCAATTTATATCACAACATTTCAATACATTTTCAGCTCTCGTAAGTCATAAAACTGGTTGAGAATATCACTCTGTTCGGAGTTTTTAGCCGCCATGACTTCTAAGGTTAAGATGGGAAGGTTGCACTGACGATCATCAAATGGCCTGATTATGGCATTTATTGAATGGAATTACCTGATAATACACACTAGACGTAAAACTCACAGTTACTGTTTGAATATTTTATGTTTATTTTAATTGTTTAACAACGTTTTCACAAGTAAATCAAATGAAATTTGTGCTCTTAAAGTTTCACGCTAAGGCTTTCTTTGAGTATCGCCTTAAATAAATTGCCTATATTTAAGCGCAACTGTGCATTTATAATATAGGGTTACGGTATGTAATGTGGGTCTAGTCCTTTCATTCGGCCTATCACGCAAATAAATAATTAATTAAGGAATATTACACAAAAAATAAGGAAAATATTGATCACTGATGATTGATAAATGTGTACCACACACAAATCAATTTATATCACAACATTTCAATACATTTTCAGCTCTCGTAAGTCATAAAACTGGTTGAGAATATCACTCTGTTCGGAGTTTTTAGCCGCCATGACTTCTAAGGTTAAGATGGGAAGGTTGCACTGACGATCATCAAATGGCCTGATTATGGCATTTATTGAATGGAATTACCTGATAATACACACTAGACGTAAAACTCACAGTTACTGTTTGAATATTTTATGTTTATTTTAATTGTTTAACAACGTTTTCACAAGTAAATCATGGACCCAACTTTAGGGACACATTTCTTTTCTATGTTCCTAACTTTGGCCCATGAAATTCATTTGACAGCATATAGCAATAAGAGTAACGTCAACAATGTGGTTTGCATTTGGATGATAAGGAACGAACAGGAAGGGAGATTTTTTTCTGCCAAATCTGTATAATGAACATCACAATGTTTTGATTTAGATATTCTGCGGTCGAAAGACGATAAGCGAAATTTTTAATTTTTAATTTTTAACTTGAGTGATTTAATGTAGTTTTCGTAAAATTTTCTCTAAGAAATGTTTTGAGGAATGAAGAGTATTAAGTTAACAGTGATAGTGATAAAAAAAAATACATAAGAAAACGTTACCAAGAGCGTTTTTTTTGAGAATCAAACAGGATAGGACGAAGTTGCATCCATAAATAGACCCAATTTGGGGACAATAGACCGATATTACATACATTTCCCTGGTGAGTTTTTGTCTTAAAAAAAGTAAGTTTTTCAACTTTTTGCGGTTCCTGATAGCAAAAGACATGATAAGCATATCTAAGCATACCATTTAGCAGTAGAATATCGTTTGCAGGTAAATTAATTGATGAGTTATGATTAAAAACGTAATCTATGGCTGCATATTAGACCGAGGTTAGGGACGTATACCCTACTAGCTGAGTGTGCCTCGCCTTGCTCGGGATTCCGCTTCCTGTTAGTCACAATTAATACGAAACACGCTGGTAAGATGAAGCAACTGTGAAAGTTTATCGCCTTTGTTAATTTCATAGGAATCGATAAGTTAATGCGCTTTTGTATGCTGCTGAAATCGTAGTTCTGATTTATTACGCATCAATTATCAAATTTACTCATCATCTTGTTCTCACACAAGTGTCTATTGCCTTGCAAATACATTGTTTCAAGATTGACGTCGAGTTGATACTCCAGTGTTTCATGCTTAATTTTCGAACTTAACTGAGGGAAATTATCTCCAGGACGAATAAAAGGGTAGTCGAGTTGATCAGTCGATGCGCCAGATTGTGAAGCCTTTCTCACCCCACACTCCACTTCATCGTCACTTCTGATGTAAACCGTGATATGTCGAAAAGTGTGGTTAGAAGCGATTCGCGTATGATTCTATAAATTTTGCGCAAATTTGAGTAACATTTACTCATATTTCAGGAAAAATTTACTCAGCCTGAGTGACCTACATTTTTGCGGATTTGAGTAAACGCAACTCAAATATGTGTGAGATTTAATATATATAGAGGGAAACATATGTTACAGTTATGAAAAATAGTATTCATGACAGAGAAACTGAGGTGATGACGACTACCACCAATAATTTCCGAAATCATTGTGCAAGTGTTACAGGTACATAATGCTCGTTCTGGTTCACAATCTTGAATTTCAAAATGTTGTTGGACATCAATCCTAAAGCTCTACTTTTAATTAGAAATACTCAGAGGTAGAGATGGGTGGAGAAAACAAAATGCAATTCGGCAGCAGGGATTTGTACCTACATTATCTTGCAACCCTTGCTAGAAGCTAGCATTTCACATGACTCTTACTTTTGATTCGATTTACGTGCAAAATAATAATTGAGTGCATCGCAATACTTTGAACATTTCTTAGTGCCATTTATAAACCAACTATGATCAATCAATCAATAGAGTTAGAATATTGTATTTGATTCCAAAAACTAGTATAATTTGAGAAGCATACGACACATATATAGGTGATTGAATTTCCTTTCGATTGCAATACTCTCAAATTTAATGTAGTAAGATTAAGAAATCTTTGGAAAATTCTAATGGGAATGTTCGTTTGGCTTAGATTTTAACAGTTCATTAGGCTCAAAGCGTTATCTCCGCCCATCTACTTTCTACTAGTATTTTTACTTTTAACGACCCAACGATAGACATAGTTTTTCAGGCACCTAACATATAGGTACTATCGGAACGGCATAACCATATTGTTGGGTGTTTGAATAATTTCCTTAAACCGGAAGTCACCATGTTGAACCTCTAAATGGCGTCGAACTTCAATTTCCGTCAATTACACGTCGTCCCCTTTCCGAAAATACCCATATTAATTAGTTTCTGTAATAGTTGAAGATGCTAATTTCAAATAACAGTCTGTAGTGGTAATTTTTATACGATAGATGGAGTAGATGAAAGCATAGAGTTGATAGTTCCGTTAGAGTACGGCAGTGTGAAGATTGCATATAGGGTTACGGTATGTAATGTGGGTCTAGTCCTTTCATTCGGCCTATCACGCAAATAAATAATTAATTAAGGAATATTACACAAAAAATAAGGAAAATATTGATCACTGATGGTTGATAAATGTGTACCACACACAAATCAATTTATATCACAACATTTCAATACATTTTCAGCTCTCGTAAGTAATAAAACTGGTTGAGAATATCACAATGTTCGGAGTTTTTAGCCGCCATGACTTATAAGGTTAAGATGGGAAGGTTGACTGACGATCATCAAATGGCCTGATTATGGCATTTATTGATTGGAATTACCTGATAATACACACTAGACGTAAAACTTACAGTTGCTGTTTGAATATTTTATGTTTATTTTAATTGTTTAACAACGTTTTCACAAGTAAAACATGGACCCAACTTTAGGGACACATTTCTTTTCTATGTTCCTAACTATGGCCCATGAAATTCATTTGACAGCATATAGCAATAAGAGTAACGTCAACAATGTTGTTTTGCATTTGGATGATAAGGAACGAACAGGAAGGGAGATTTTTTCTGCCAAACCTGTATAATGAACATCACAATGTTCTGATTTAGATATTCTGCGGTCAAAAGACGATAAGCGAAATTTTTAATTTTAAATTTTTAAATTGAGTGATTTAATGTAGTTTTCGTAAAATTTTCTCTAAGAAATGTTTTGAGGAATGAAGAGCATTAAGTTAACAGTGATAGTGATAAAAAAAAAATACATCAGAAAACGTTACCAAGAGCGTTTTTTTGAGGATCAAACAAGATAGGACGAAGTTGCATCCATAAATAGACCCAATTTGGGGACAATAGACCCATATTACATACATTTCCCTCGTGAGTTATTGTCTTAAAAAAAGTAAGTTTTTCAACTTTTCGTGGTTTCTGATAGCAAACGACATGATAAGCATATCTAAGCATACCATTTAGCAGTAGAATATCGTTTGCAGGTAAATTCATTGATGAGTTATGATTAAAAACGTAATCGATGGCTGCATATTAGACCGAGGTTAGGGACGTATACCCTAGATATTAGAATAGCGAGCTAGGACAACTTTTAAGGAAGGTACAAATCGGTTTTTTCATCTCTCTTGGATGAAATGGTAAGGGGTGTCCCCTCCCCCGCCACCACAGGCAAAAAGAGATGAAAACCGACCGCTCAAGTACCAAAGATGTGTTTGAAAAAGTTCTTCCGATTTTTACCGCACTTCAGTTGTTATTTGAAGGAAGGCATCCAGTCGTAGGTTTGGTTAACTCTACGGAGGTCTAAACCAAACTGAGACTGATTTATTGAATTCTATTATAACCAAACCTACCGAAGCTCTATCAATCAGCTGAGTAAGATAAATTTAAAGAGGAAACGTGGTGGCCGTGTTGCTGTTGCAAAGGCGACAAAACTGCTGAGGTGTATTCAGTCGTTGGCGGGTCCAAGGGTTGGTGACATCATTGACTGCCGGATGGCCATTTGCTGGTGTAGGAATATGCCTTGCTTGTTACTGTGATACTTTTGTGTTGCTGGGGAATCATTGCTGTTGTTTGGGCTTGGGTGCTGGGTAGTGATCGTGCTGGCTGCTATGCCGATTGTTGAGTCATCGTCATCGGCATTGAACGTGTAAACCATGTCATTCAACTGACTTGATCAACTCACTTGAATTGAAAAAAGTTGAACCAGGCTAAACTTTTCAAGCCAATTGAATTCAACTGAGTTGATCATTTGACTTTCCTAGTCTAAACCCAGCTTTACCCTGGCGCACAAATTGGCCTGAATCTTGTTGATGGATTGGGAAATGTTGGCTTTGAGGGCATCGGTGGTTTGTGGCTTATTGGCATAGACCTGTGACTTAACAAAACCCCACAAGAAAAGTCTAGTGGGGTTAAATCAAACGATCTCGGTGGCCAGTTGACATCGCCTCCGCGCTAAATAACTATACCCGGAAATCACTCATGCAGAATAACGATTGCACCATCCTGTTGGAACCACATATCGTTCACTTTAGGCCAGAAGAAGTCGGTAATCATCGACCTGTAGCCCTCTCCGTAGACGGTGATGGCCTCGCCAGAGTCGTTTTCGAAAAAGTACGGACCGATGACGCCTCTGGCCCAAAATGCACACCAAACAGTAACTTGGTCTTGTGGATTTGGCCTTATCTCAAATTCAACAATTCTGCTTGTTCACATACCCGATCATCCAGAAATGGACCTCATTGCTGCTCAAAAACCCAATCAGCGAACACACGGCGCTATCTATGATCGTTAAGCTTGAGCTCCTGGGTCAATTGGATCTTGTATGGGCGCAGACCCAAGTCTCGACGCATAATTCGCCAAGTTGAAACCTGCGAGAGGCCCAGTTCTTGTGCACGGCGCGGAATCGACTGCCGCGGGTTCTATTGCACACTTTCGCGTACAGCGGCAATATTCTCGGCAGACCTTGCGTTCCGTTCACGTACGGGGGGTGAATGAGCGTTCACCGAACAAGTTTCCTCGAATTTGTTTACCACATTGCGAATAGTCCTCTCGGTAGCTCGGAATGTTGCTCACAAAGAACACTTAAATTGATAACACAGTTTTATCATTTGCACGTGCTGTTGGACGCTTTAACTCTCCATGGTAATTTGAAACGATACACTGAATAAATGACAGTTAATTTGACACTTGTAGCTTCAAAAATTTGGCCGCAATGAAAGTTAGAAAATCCCTAATGGAAAACCCTTTATATAAAAAAAACGATATTGTGGTTCTCAGAATTTCGTAAAAATTGGTAGTTTTGTTCCTTATCGCAACATATTAGACCTGTACATTTTTATTTTGTTATTAGGGTGACCATTTCTATGTTCGGGTGGTCTAAAAAATTGATTTTTTGTCTAAAATTAATTAATTGTTAATTGTTTAAAGATCAAAATATCAAATAAAAGTTCATTAAAATACTATCTAGGGAAAGTGAAGGACAAACATTGAGATTTTTTTATCTAGTTCGTTTATTTGTAAGGCTCAATCGCGTTAGCTTTACGGAGCCGATAATTCATTGTTCTTTGTTTGTAACAAAATTCACTTAATTCTATGTCTAGTAGGAGTTGGGCCGGATACTCGCGGCTTACTCGAGGTTAGAGGGGTACATTGTCGAAGGATAGAAAAAGGGGAGGAGCTTGGGAGTAGGGTTTCGTTGCCTCATCAGAGCGTTGTCGCCAGTATGAACGGTAGTGTGGTTTTAGATTCGTCTGGAGTTCGACCGGCTATGGTGATCAGTGGGCGATGATGAGGCTCATCGAGACGGTGTACAAGACAAACAAAAACTAATAAAGAGATACAAAAGACAAACGAATCAAATTCTTATACTAGACATTTGCAGAAACTCATAAATCGACTGCATATAGCAGAGATCGCGGGTACCCAACACGTCTCTGATAGGGATATAGGGTTGTCTTCCTTGGGCCTCGAGGGTATTCAAAAGTCGCTCTCTGGTGGCGTCATTATCCGTACATTGCCAAACTGCGTGATCGATGTCGTCGTAACCGTTTCCACACCAACATATGTTGCTGTCCACGAGGTTTATTCTATTGAGATGCGCATCTAGCGAGTAGTGGTTGGACATAAGTCTACTCATCACGCGAATAAAGTCACGACTTAAGCCCAAGCCTTTAAACCACGCTCTCGAAGAAACATTAGGAATAATTAAATGTAACCAAGATTTCCATTGTCCCAATCGGTTTGCCGTACTCTGACGCACTAAATGGTAAAATTCATCGTGTGAAATTTGCCTGTCACAAAATTCGGCTTTCTGCGCGCCCACCTTTGCGAGAGAGTCCGCCTTCTCATTGCCTGGGATTGAGCAATGTGAGGGGACCCATACAAAGGTAATCATATATGATCTTTCGACCATCACACTCATCTGCTCCCTTACCTTTGAAAGGAAATAAGATGAGTGCCTACCTTGTTTCATCGACCGAATAGCCTCAATCGAACTGAGACTATCCGAGAAGATGAAGTAATGTTGGAAATCATCCCCAACGCGAAGTTGATTGCTGCCAGCTCAGCAACAAAAACGGAACAAGGTTCCTGGAGTTTGCGGAAGGCGCTAGAGTTTTCATTGAAGACACCGAAGCCAGTGGATCCACTGAGACGAGACCCGTCTGTAAAATATCTGTTCACGCAATTGACGTGTTGGTACTTTTCAGTAAAAATACACGGGATAATAATAGGTCGAAGTTGATCGGGAACCCCATGAGTTGCTTGTTTCATGGTCAGATCATGAGCACGGTCTGGAGTGTAACAAGGAAGACACATATCTGACGATATGTAGTGGTGGTAGATTCTCATAAATCGAGATTGCCAGAACCTCGAGACTCATGTTATGCGTTGAGTGCATACAGCCGAGAGCAATACGAAGACAACGATATTGAATTAGTACCAATTTTATTAGGTGACATTTTCTTGCCTAGAGAAAGCAGAAAGAGCCGTACTCTAGAACAGAGAGAATTGCTGTTTTATAAAGCGTTATGAGGTCTCCCGGATGAGCACCCCACCGTGTGCCGCAAGTTGAACGGAGAAAGTTGATCCTCTGTGGACATTTTTGCTTCAAATACGTAATATGGGTATTCCAAGTGCATTTTGAATCAAACCAGACCCCAAGGTACTTGAAAGACAATGATTGAGTAATGTTTCTGCCTACATTGAGATTTTGTATTGAAAAACATTGATTGTATTTATTTTTTTCATGATTTTCATGGTTTGTAGACAGAGGGCACAATATGTTTTTATATTTTTCTTTGAAAAGTTTGGCTTACACAACACATCAATAAATCAGCGATGTATTTTTTTTTTTTTCATTTTTGAGTTACATTTTTTTAAGTTTTAAGTTTTGAGTTTTCGATCAGTACTCTTATGCGAATAGATTACCATGCGTCTGCATTGATTTATAGCAACTGTAACATGGTCACGACGCAACAAGGATTCCAAAGTCTGATTCAGATTCAGAAAACGCATATTCATAAGGCACTTTTACTAGAAATACACCGGGTAGCTATTTTGAAGGGTTGATCAATTTCACCCCATTTCAACTTGTTCAAATTTGGGATTTCAAAAATTTCCTAAAAATACAAAAAAAAACCAATAAGATAAGTTATCTTGTAGGATTCATAGGACCCTCGTAGCTACTGGTTTAAATACCATTAGTTGGTGATTTTTTGTTTTAGTGGATATGTATGTCAATATTTTAAAACAGTGATCAATTTGACCTTGACAACACAGTTCGAAAAAGTAGTGTAAATTTCTGTTCAATATGATGCACATATATTTGCAAGTTGCGTGAAATGAAATAAAAGTCTACGTGATTGAATGTTTACATCACAATTAAAATTAAGAATTTTTATCTGTGTACTTGATTTTATCAATTGTGAAGAGATCTCCTTAAAATCAATTCGTACACACATGCCACTATGCCAAGATTCCATCAGCCCAGTAGTTCTACAATTTATATTGGTATGATTCATTAAAACAATTGCCGAGACATTTTGCTAAGATCTCAGCTAACAAACAGATATTATGCAGAGATATCAGCAAAAGTAAATGCCGAGGTAATTGGCTGTTGGAGATTTCACCGAGCAAGCATTACAGTAAATCATAATCGTCAAGGACTAGGACATTGAGAACAAAAAGTTCACTTTTCTCATAGTAATTCCCATATAAACTTCAAAAGACCTGTGCAGTATGAGTTCGCATCCAAATAAAATCAAATTTAGGGAGAATGATCAGGATCTGATTAAGAATCCATCGAGCTTTATGGAGCACAATCGATATTTAACATCGCTTCGAAAACTGACTTTCGCTCCAAGGCTTGGAATGTCGAGTGTAATATAGCGTTCGTCTTAACTAGACGAGATCGGAAAATGCCTGCATGTGTGTGTATGTTTGCTTGTTACAACATTTTGAAAGGCGTGTTTCTCGGCAACCACTAATCCAAATTGGAGGAAATAACCGCCAAACGAAAGGTCATGGAACACTTTTGAATATTTTTGGAATTGATCAACTGGTTCCGGAGATATGACCAGAATATGTTTCGCTGAAAACGGCCTCAAAACTAGAAGTAACCTGAAACGTCTCAAACCCATCATGCGAAACCTCAAAACACATTAGAGTTTGAAAGCTAGATCAACGGTGATTATATTGAATGCCCAGAACCCCGTTGGCCACACCCGGACACGTTCCGGGTAACCTCGAGAATATGAACAGTTTCTGAATTGCACCACCTTGGGAAAATACCAACACTGAAAATAAAATTTTGATTATACAACGAAACCACTCGTTTGTTCTTCGAATTTATTCGTTGTTTTCTGCAACGAAATTGATTTGGAGTGTGTTAGTGAGGATGGGTAAACATAACTTTATCATTGGAAGGAATAAACACAATAAAAAAAAAAATGAAAAAACGGCCCGTTTGCTTTTTCTTCTGTTTGCATGTATTTTTTTTCTCTGCACGGGACATAAAACCAGCACGTAATTTGATTTATTCTGGTAGCTTGTATGTATTCGTTACACCGAAAATATTTCAATATTATACGAAGTTGAAATTGTATATTATACCAATTAGGCGTAATTTTAAAATTGCGCCAGATGACATGTTTCGTAACATTTATGAAAGATGTATTTAATATACGATAGTCATTTTTACGAAGCAGTCTTCAGAGAAATAACGAAAATATATTTTCAGTGCATTTATGACGACTCAAACGTCTAAGATCCAAAATACCCCAAATCTACTGCCAGTCTCGTTGTCATTTCACTCGTGCTAGTAAGAATTATCACACGTATAACCGTTAGCTACTGCAAACGAGCTCAGGTAAATCCACGACATTTTTAAAAAAAATTGTCAACCTCAAATGGAAGGAGAATGGGTTACCCGTTGAGATGTTTCGGGGAAATTAAGCCGCCACTTCCACTTCGGAAACGTACAATTTGTTTTCCACTCACTATAGAAGCGCATCCAATGATTCTACTTCGTCTGCACGTAACATTACAGAAACTTGTAGAGATGTTTACAAAAGCATATATGGGCTTGCAAAACTTCGTAAAATTAATCCTTGAGTTGAATTTACCAGAAACAAAAATGAAATTTTGGTCGGGTAGGCATCGGTATGCGACAGAATCATGCACAATCTCACAAGCATTTCCGCTACGTCTTTCTTTCCGAGCATAACGACTCTGCCTTTGATGATTCTCTTCCTTTCGCATGACTTTACTCGTCCTGCCTCCTCACCAGATACAACCCGTGGGACTTCCTGTCCTCCCTTCATCGTTCCGTGAGTCGCCATCCGAGAATGGTACATTCGAGATATATAATTTTCTACAAACTAGGTCATTGATAAAAAGCTTAGCAACTTACCATCTTAATCCCCGATATAATCGTAGCTATGTAGCCACGTAAGCCAACACCCATACTCATACACTTTCTTCAGTTGCTGCTAGACAAGGCAGCAGAGCTGTGGAAAACTATAAACATACAGTTAGTAGCACCGAAACGGAAAGAGATTGTGGTTTCGAAAGGCATTACAGCGCGAACGAAAGCAAAAAACGAGAAAGGAATCAGCGAAACAACAGCAATGGAAACAATTTTGTCGGAATTAAATTATTGAGGATTTTATTAATATAATGAGATTATCCCTCTAACAATAAAATTAAATTTGCTTCCTTCCGTTCGCACTTTTCTGTTTTGGAGTGTGGAGCGCTGCCCGAGCCCATGTGGAGGTAAAGATGAATTTCCGAAAAAAGTACTATCGTCTTCGCCTCAGACCATCCCACAATTCAGTCGAAAACACTTTTGCGTCTATTACGTGGTCGGTTTCCGTTTGTTGTGGCCCTGAAACGAAGGCATCCCGAGAGAGTCGGTTCATCTTTCACTCCACTTGAAACCGTTTAACATGAGATGCTATTTAGATTATGGTTGAAAAGAAAGAAAAGGGGACGCATCAAAGCAGCAGGATGAAAATTGCTCTTGCAATCTGATATTTTCGAGATGGATACAAGAGCGTTGGCAATCCTTTTTTCTTCACTAGGATAAATGATACGATAACGCATAAAAGAGTTTGCAATAAAGAAAACGAAAATGTTACGCCTTCCAGTATACCAACGTGGACCCGTGACTATTAAAGTACCAGCATTATTAAAACATGTTTTTGACGAATGAAGTAATGAAGGTAGGTTACCTTCCATTTATATCCACTTAATTAATTTTGGTATCCATGAAAGATACGTATGTCAACTACAATATACAGTCTTCATCATTGTTATTCCCACTAAAGACTTATCAAAATCTAATCCCCTTAAGTACTCATTCCCTAGGTAAAAATGTCAAGATCACAGGTATGAAAATGAAACTACAATGTGTAGAATTGGAACCTACCTAACTGAAAAAAACAAAGATTGTATAAAAGTAAAGAAGAAAAATCTATACCACTCTTTAATAAGGAAATTCTCAAAGGCCATCATAATGAATTCATGAAATTGGGTTGTTAGTGGACTGCTTAAATAAAACAGTAAAACGTTATCTTCCATTTCATTTCACTTAACTGCCATGGAAACCAACATTAATTAAGTGGAATTAAATGGAAGATAACCTTTCTGCTGTTTTATTTAAGCATTCAGCTAACAACCCAATTTCATAACTTCATTATGATGGCAACCATGCCTTTGGCATTTTTTTATTAAAGAGTTGTATAGATTTTTTTACTGTACTTTACCCAATCAACCAGCAATCCGAAACTGTGCTTCCTCACGAGCATCGGTTGGAATAGCTTGGACTTCAGTTTTTCGGAAACGGAGGACATTAGTGTGAATTGCAGCACAAAATCTACATAAGTCAATTTTATTTCGTAGATACCCATTCAGTACGATTAATCAAGTGAATTTTTCCAAATTCCAGTGGGGCTATTGATATTTGTCTTTTTCTTATCGAGTTTGTCCGAGTGTCAATCCACATTGTAGAGTTTCTCAAGTATTTTCAAGGTTTAGTAGCCTGGACAAGCCTGGATTAGTGCCGCTAGGTCTGAATACAACTAAGTGAAATTAACTAAATAGAATAATCTCTTGTGTTATTGATCAATAAAAATATAAAATAAGTAGAAAAAATATTGAGCAATACCAGTTATCAGGCACCGAGATGGTGGATTGTTCCACGCACTTAAGATGAGAGTAAAGTTTTTCTTTTTACGGAAGAAGAGAAAAGTGACAGTCTATTGTATCATATAATCGGTTTGCCGTCGTATTTTCATAACAAAAAAGAAACGATAAAATAAGCATTATAATTTCGAAATTTGGCGCTCTGATGTGAGGGATGTTTTTGATTCCACTCAAAAATGCACCTAATTCATCTGGGATTTAAACTCTATTCTATGTTTTTACTCGTTTGAAAGCTTTGAAGCACATTAACGATACTATTTTTCATTTAATGATTCTGAAAATGACCGATTCCATAGGGTACGTAGGGAAAATGACGGCTTCGGCATGTCAGACTATTTTCGGCTACCCAAATTGAAACGCTAATTTCACTGGATTTCTTACGAAAACACTTCCCTGAATGCATTCAAACGATTCTTTAGGCTTTCAGCTTCAATTTTATTATATTTTTATTACTGAGAAAAAGCAATATGACAGGGTTTTCTTGAAATGGAACACACGCACTACAAAATGCTGCTGATTTCGAGTTGCCGATGAAAGCACAGCTGTTTAACACGCAGCTCAAATAGAAAGATTGTCATATAAAAAGATGTTGCCCACAATAGTCGCTCTCACTAGAGAAGTATTTGCCAATTATTTCAACTGAAATTTTTAGAGCAGCTGACAGTAAAAGATTGTAAACAAACCAATACTGCATATGTGTGCGTTCCTGAGAGAAAATGGCTATAGAAAGATGGTCGCTGCTTAGGTTGCCGAGAATACGTAAATTCCCCTAATCAATCCTTTAATAATTTTATTGAACCAACAGCTGTTTTCTATGTGTCGTAATTCCAGTTGATTCGGGGTATCTTCTTCACAGATCACTTAATTTTCTCAGTTTAGTTTCAGTTCATTCAGTTCACTTTATTTCATGGTTTCACTTCATGCAGATAATGCAGATATTACAGGTTAATGGTCATACAACTCACAAATTCACTTTATTCTCAGCTTAAAGTATCGTAACTAACTTTATTAAAGCTATTCAGCTACGTAGTTTCAATAATTTCAAATTGGACTTGGATCACTTTTGTTCAACACAACTATGTTTTCTTCGGTGTCAGCAGTTACAAATAGAGAGGTTTTCACAGGCGGGATTGTCGTTTTTATACTCTGGGGTTTTCCCTAAGAGGAAGAGGAGACAACTGTCTTCTTACTATTTTATCTCTATCTATATCTCAATTTCTATCTATATCTATCTCTATCTCTATCTTACGCACTTCAAATCGGCCAACCACGAGCTGGTTCGCGTTTGACAGAAAAGTGGTTCGTTTTCGCCCCCGTATTGTCTTCTCTTCCTCTTAGGGTTTTCCATGAACGGCGGAAAAAGGAAATAAACAAATGACAACACCATCTTGCCTGATGTACTCTGGCTCCGTTGGGACGACAGCTCGTTGGGACGACAGCTAGTTGGGACGACAGCTCGTTGGGATGACAGCTCGTTGGGATCAACGAACAAGGGATCTTTCTTAAGGGTGATGGTCATTTCCGACAACAAGAACTAGGACAACAGGACGATGAATTGATATATGTTCAAATGATTTAACAACAGGTAGGGGAGATGAGGGTAAAATTAGCGTGCTAATGATGATCCCTGTATAAGCCACAAAGTGAAACGATATTTAAGTGCAATACCACCTATTTGTTACATTAGGCTTTTGACTAGATACTACAATCAATATTATCATCGAAAATTAATGAATTCTTGTTTAGATTGGTGAAATTGAAAGACCTATAAAACCTGTATTCAAAACACTGCGGGGAAAAATGCGCTAGTACATTTCATGTCACGGAAGCATAGGGTAAATTATGGCTTCGGCACCCATTGACTGTTTTCGGCAACCGAAATTGAAACGTTAATTTCACTGTATTTTCCCATCAAAACTCTTCGCTGAATGTATTAAGCCGATTCCTTACCTTTTCAGCTTCAATCTGATTACATTTTTACGACTGTGCAATCCTGTTATGCCATATTTTACTTGAAATTAAATATACACACTACAAAATACGGCTGATTTCGAGTTGCCGATAATAGAACAGCTGGTTAACACGCAGTTCAAATGGAAAGGGTGCCGAAGAAAAAGAGACTGCCGACAATAGTCACACTCACCTGAGAAGTTTGGAGCGTTGTAAAAACATGTTAAACCCGTTTTGATCAGTTATATCGATTGGAATTGGTAGAACAGCAAGCAGCAGATAAATGTCAACAAACAAACCTGTCATGTATGTGTGTGACGCTGAGAAATCGCTAATAGAAGTTCGGACGCTGCTTAGATTGACGAGAATACGTAAATTCCCCTATTTAGGCTTAATCTTTGTTCTTTCTCAATTGAATATAAAATGTTCACGCCTCATGGTTATGCTTTCCACATTACAATGCACGGGGTGTATTCAGGGCAGAGTTGCAATCTATCACAATCACGATCGTCAAACAGCTGATGGTAGTAACGCTTTGTACATTCCTATCAATGTGCTTGTCGATGAACTCTCCATGATCATCCATCAAGTTGACGGAAGAAGTAAAAAGCAACTGGTGAATGTCGTCTTCTGTTGTGATCCATCACCGATCTGGTCATTCCCGACAATCACGACAATCATCTCTGCTCGTTTTGAACCAGTTGCTGCTTTGCTTGCTTATGTGAGTGTGTTGGTGAGTGAGCCCAAGAGCTTCCGTTTAATGTTGCCTGCTTTGTTAGTAACTCACACAGTCGCGCCTGCCGAGACAAACTTGGAATACGTAGGCATTGTTTTCATTTTCTTCTGTCGTTTCGCTTTTTCTCATGATCGTACTGCAGAAGTCTTCACTGTTTTCGTTGTGCTTTTCATCATCAGCAGCGAGTGTAACGTTTTGCTTGTGAGCAGCGACCATTACTGGTGATTGTTGTTTGCGATGGCTCTAACTCTCACTGCGTGACAAAACGATCTGTCAACGATAGTGCACCACAGAACACGGTCTACACATGGATACCCGGACATTGCGGGTCTAGGTTTCTCCGACAAGGTACCATTGCAGGATTTACAACGGCGGATCGCAAAAACCTTCCGAGAAGCGTGGGAAGCCGAGTGGTACCAGTCCAGGACCACTTTCATCCGAAAGATCAAGGCGAAAACCGAGGCCTGGAGTGAAATGGATAGCTTGAGAGACCAACGGGTTACATCGTGGCTGCGGACGGGGCACACCTAGCTGTATTACAACTACGGTGGGTTTCCGTTCCGGAGAAGCTGTGTCATCTGCGGCGTTCCCTACACAGTGGAACACATCCTGTGTAACTGTCCAGAGTTCCAGGATCTTCGATTTCCTTCGATCTCACCTCCAGCATCGGGGACCTGCTTGGGGACGACACTCCGGCATCTGCAGCTCTCTTCACATTCCTCAAAGAAGCAAACTTATACCATTTAGTATAGCAGATTTTCTTTCGGCCGTCGGGACATCTTAGCTGGATGGTAGCCCCCTATTGGACAGCTGAGCTCTGTTTTGTTCGGATTTTTGTTAGTAGTCAGTACCTTGTCTTCTTCTGTTTGTAATTTTTCTGCCGGCTGTCGGGACGGTTCCGCACGGGATGAGCCTTTCGACCTCGTCACGGTGCCGTCTCGTTCAGTCAATGTTAAATGTTCTTTTTAACTTCCTATGAAGAGCCAGGAAGGCTGTACTCAACAGCCTTAGCAGGCGGTGGGATGCCACATGGGATAAGCCGTCGGCCCTCGTGACGGTGTCCACCCGCAGAATAGCAGCAAACAACCCAACAACAATGTTAGTAGAATCAAACACTCTGTCAAACAAAAACTCCGTTTCCGAGGTTCTCCTTCTGAGACCTCCCCATGACAAAGAGATGAACTAGCCTATGGCTAAAAATCTCTCAAATAAAGGAAAAAAACTCTTGAAATTCTATTCGGACCTTTTTTTTCTTGATTTGTTTTCCGTACAGAGCACCAATGCTACCGACGCCCTGAAGGCAGCGCCCACACCGGGACTCTACCTATCGACCCATCAGCTCATGAACCGGGGACCAACGACTTTACTTCCCTTCCGAAAGAAGGCGTGATCAGAGATGTTGCCTCAGAACATCCCGGCGACACCAACTGGGATTGAACCCAGGCCTGCTGGGGTGAGAGGCAGGGATGCCATTCTTCCCAGTGTAAGCAGGGTGATGAGTTGAAAAGACACCTCGCACTATGGCAAAAGCAAACTCACTCGAGAGATCTTTATTTTGTTTTCACTTTCTACCGCCTCTCCCACTTCGCAAACAAATACAGTTTCTGACGTTCGCACCTCCAACAGTCCAACACACCGGAGCAGTGCTGTAAATTCTCAAAATCATTTGATCATTTTTGATGAAAATGTGAAAAGTAGCTATTCGCTATCAAAGGGAACCTCCTCCGAATAAGTGATATAAGTTGCTTAGTCATTTGACGAAGGCATGGATCATTCTCATTTGAGAAACGCTATATATCATTCAATTGAGTGTAACATACACACAAACGGAGCTCTGGTCGACATTCCGGCGAAAAAGCTAAGCCAACCCGACACCAACCTGACTTCTATCAAATCCCGACATAAACCCAAAATTGACCCGACAACAACATGACATTGGGTCGACATCGACCTTAAATTAGCATTACATTGATCCGACATCGGGTCAACTTGTCTGTTCGGGATCATTTTGCTGGATTTCTTCCATACTCCACTGTCGTATATCAAATGATAATGAGTGACTCAATTGACAGTGACAATGAGCTTCGAATGAGCAAGGGGCTCTTCAAATTATGGTCATGTGAGAATTCGTTTACACAGAATTGATTGAATGGTTGTATTGGATCATCTTCAATCGAATGATATGAAAATTTATAGCACTGCACCGGAGCATATGAGTGATCGCTAGGGAGCACCGTAGAGAGTTCTTTTGCTTCTACCGGGGAGAATCACCCCGGTGAAGACTTTGGTTGTTAGTTTGTTGCATACTTCTTCTTCTTCTTCTTCTTCTTCGCATTTCAAGCTTATTGCATATCGAATATTAGCTTATAGACTATTCTGACGTTTGTGAAATGCACAAGTATTAGTGCAGAACTCGGGGTAAATTATAAGTATTAGTGCAAGAAAACCTTTGAATTTACCCAAAGTTCTGCACTAATACTTGTGCAATTCACAAACGTCAGAGAAGTCTATTGCGTGCTCTCAACTTAGAGCAACCGTACCAATGAGTAAATAAGGCACATTTACCAACATCTACCATAACGCTACTTGCGTACCGGAGGTTGCTATTCAGGTGGGGGAAATAGCAATCCGCACCTTGGGAAGTAGTAGTAGTAGTAGTAGTAGTAGTAGTAGTAGTAGTAGTAGTAGTAGTAGTAGTAGTAGTAGTAGTAGTAGTAGTAGTAGTAGTAGTAGTAGTAGTAGTAGTAGTAGTAGTAGTAGTAGTAGTAGTAGTGAGTTCATAAATTTAGCAATACCGTGCCTTTACTGACTAGGCTATGAGGCCCCACTAGTCAATTGGTTACCCATGCTGACTTTGGTCACCTTCCCGTAACGTTTGAAATAGCCCAAGAAATATTGTCTAATTCCAACAGTTCTACATTCAATTACCATAGAGCTGATTGGGAGCAATATCTAACATTTATGGAATATAGCTTCGATCCAAGCATTCCTCTGCAAAACAAAAATAATGTTAATTATGCTCTTGAAATTTTGACTACTTCTATAGTTGAAGCAAGAGCTGCCTCAGTACGAAAATTCGAGGTTAAATTCGATTAAATAATAATAGACGACGATCTTCAGCTCTTGATTCGTCTGAAAAATGTCCGTAGGGGCCAATATCAAAGAACATGCGATCCTGCCATGAAAGTTATCTGGCGGGATTTGCATAAACAAGTTAAAAAGCAATCCTCTGCCCTGAAGAACAATACTATCGAACATAATGTTTCGAAATCAGACCCAAGTTCTAAACCCTTTTGGAAAATTCCAAAAAATTTGAAAAACCTCGAAAGCCTATTCCAGCGCTTAAAAAAGGTACTGAAATTTTGATCACAAATTCGGAAAAAAGCTCAAAAACTTGCTAAGCAGTTCAAGAATACCCATAATTACAGTTTGGGTCTTACTTGGCCTATTGATAATCAATTAGCTCGGAATTATCTGAATATTTTCTGTCGGAAAAATATTTTTGATTCTTAGTGGACTGAGTTGGACGAACTAAGATCTATAACTAAATAGTTTCATAATATGAAAGCTCAGGTCATGATGGAATTTTCTTTATTCTCATAAAAAAAATCTTCCAGAGAGCACATTGTCTTTCTTGGGAAAATTATTTAACAGATGTTTCCATTTGGCATACTTTCCTGATAAATCGAAAAATGCAAAAGATGTTCCAATTTTGAAGCCGGATAAAAATCCAACTGAAGCTTCTAGTTACCGTCCAACAAGTTTGCTTTCCTCAATATAAAGGGTGATACGGTCAAAATTTGGTCAAGGGAAAACGCGTGTAAATCGGTGAAATCGTTTATTTAAAAATCAAATTAAATTTCTTTTTCAAGTTCAATTAGTATAAAATTCAGGAAAAATATTCAGTTAGGCTTCCGCTTTTCCAAATCCGAATTGCCGGGCCTTACGCTTGACCCCTGCCATCAGATTTTGTACAGCCACCTTGTCCACCTTCTTCGCCGCAGAAAGCCAGTTTGCCTTGAACTGCTGCTCGCCCTTAGCAGTTTTTTTGGTCTTCTTTAGGTTCCGCTTGACAATAGCCCAGTATTTCTCAATTGGGTGGAGCTCTGGCGTGTTGGGAGGGTTCTTGTCCTTGGGAACCACCTGCACGTTGTTGGCGGCGTACCACTCCTTGGCTTGCCAAACCAGATATTTCTTTGCGAACTTTGACAGTTTCATGTGCTTGAAAACATCTGCTACCTTTCCCCTTCCTTTTGCCGTATAAAACTCCTGTCCCGGAAGCTGCTTGTAGTCGGCTTTGACGTAGGTTTCGTCGTCCATTACCACGCAGTCAAACTTCGTCAGCATCGTCGTGTACAGCCTCCGGGATCGCGCTTTGGCCGTCGTATTTTGTTTATCATCGCGATTTGGAGTCACTGCCTTCTTGTAAGTCGATAGTCCGGCTCGTTTTTTGGCTCGATGCACGGTTGTAGACGATACACCCAGCTTATTTGCGGCATCTCGGAGAGAGAGGTTAGGGTTTCGCTTGAAACTACCGGCAACTCTCTTTGTCGTCTCAGCGGCTTCCGGTTTTCGATTTCCCCCCGATCCAGACTTCCTGGCTGTCGACAAACGTTCCCCAAACACTTTAATTACATTTGTAACGGTTGATTTGGCAACTTTTAGCGATTTTGCCAACTTTGCGTGCGAGTAGCTCGGATTTTCGCGATGCGCGAGCAAAATTTTGATACGCTGCTCTTCTTGCTTGGACGGCATTTTGACAACTGAAGAGTGAATTCCAAAATCAAAATAGGAGCAACATTCTACACACACACACCTTCAAAATGAGGGGTGTTCAGGTTTTTTTAAATGCAAAATTGAAAGAAATACGTCAAGTTGATATTGACCAAATTTTGACCGCATCACCCTTTATAAGTAAACTTTTAGAAAAGATAATTTTGAATAGAATGATGCTTCACATCAATACGAACTCAATTTTTGCAGATGAACAGTTTGGATTTCGCCATGGGCATTCAACTACTTATCAACTTCTAAGAGTTACCAATTTGATTCGTTCAAAAAAATCTAAAGGCCACTCAACTGGAGTTGCTCTTCTAGGCAAAGAAAAAGCATTCGTCAGTGTTTGGCATGAAGGTTTGATTGCTAAATTGAAAAAGTTTAATTTTCCACTCTATATTATGAAATAAGTTCAAAATTATATATCAGACAGAACTCTGCAGGTAAATTATCAAAATTCGAAATCTGAACGACTGCTTGTTAGAGCAGGAGTTCCTCAGGGTAGCACTGTTGGGCCTATATTGTATAACATTTTCACTTCGGACTTTCCTGATTTGCCTCAGGATTTCCACAAATCTTTGTTCGCTGATGACACAGGCATTTCCGCTAAAGGAAGAAGTCTTCGTGTTATTTGCAGTAGACTGCAGAAAAGTTTAGATGTTTTCTTTTCTTATTTACAAAAATGGAAGATTTCTCCCAACGCTTCCAAAACTCAGCTTATAATATTTTCACATAAGCCTAGAGCTTCCTGTTTGAAACATAGTAGTAGTCACATTGTCACTATGAACGGAGTTCCAATTTCTTGGTCAAGTCAAGTGAAATATCTTGGACTAGTACTTGACCAAGAAATATCTTTTGAAGTTCACGTTGTAAATATATAAAAATTTGTATCCTCTTATTTATTTATTTATATGACTGAACATCAACAGGCGTTATTTGCTCCAATGATGTAACTTAAACTAAACATGAAAAGTACTTAAACAAAACATCAATTAGTACATAGATAGTCATCTCGTAAAAAAAAGGAACATTACTAAACAAACTAAACTGATCTAGAAAAAAACGAACTAAACCTCCGGCGAAGCAGCTGGCGAGTCAGGTCAAAATCAAACAGTGCGGAGACCCTATTGAAGAGTCTCTGTAAACCACCGAGTGCACCGAACATGCTATAATTAGTTCGCTGTATGGGCAGGCGCAGCATTGAATTATTCCGTAGGGCTCGGGGTTGAACATTGATGTCAATTTGCTCAAGGAGGACAGGGCAATCTGTGCGTCCTTGCAAAATATCCGCAATAAGCAATGCCCTTGCTCTATCTCTTCGGACCGACAGGCGCTCCAGATGGATCAGTTGCAAACAACTTTCGTAGCTAGGCAATCGGAAGGGATCTGTCCACGGCAGTTTACGTAGCGCATATCTCAGGAGCCGTCGCTGAACAGACTCAACTCTTTCGACACCGTTTTTGTAGTGAGGAGTCCAGACAACCGAGCAGTATTCTAATATGGAGCGAGACAAGGAGCAGTACAACGGTTTAAGGCAGTAGATATCCGTGAAGTCTTTGGCAATCCTGAAGATAAACCCTAGAATTCTGGAAGCTTTGTCGACGGCGTGCGAGATGTACTGCTTGAAAGAGAGTTTTGTATCCAGAATCACGCCTAGGTCCTCAATTTGGCTGACGCGCTCAATTTTAGTGCCTAACAAAACATACTTGAACATAATATGTAGTCTCTTTCTTGCGCGAAAAAGAGATAACCGAGCATTTGGACGGGTTAACCTCCATACGATTCAGAATACACCAATCAGCAAAAGCATTCAGCTGACGTTGAAGGAAGCAACAGTCTTCAATTGAGTGAATTCGGAGGTAGAGTTTAAGGTCATCTGCGTAAGATAATCGTGGTCCCTCAATTACCAGATCAGGAAAATCAGCGGTCCCAGGTGACTACCCTGAGATATGCCGGATGTGGCAGCGAACGTACGGGACTGGTGATTACCAATGACAACAGTAAGATAGCGATCGGTGAGTTACGACTGAAACCATTGCAAAAGGCAGCTGTGGATACCAAGCCTGTCCAGTTTAGCGATTGATATGCGGTGATTCAATTTATTTAAATGACATCCGTCTGAGAACGATTCGACATACTGTTAGAGATATAGGAAGTAAGGTACAGCAAGTTAGTGGCAGTGGAGCGACCAGCCATGAAACCATGCTGGTCGATACTAATATACGGCTTACAGTGAGCGAGTAACGGTTCCATAACAACGAGTTCGAACAATTTAGCAACAGCGCTAAGCGAAGTAATGCCACGGTAGTTGCCAACGCCCTGTTTGTTGTCTTTTTTATGCGCGTTAGCGTTAGCGTTGTTATGATATACTTCGTAGATTGGATACTAGCGACACTCACGTCTCTTCTGAAATTCTCAGTTAGACTACTTTCAGGAATAATGCTGAGGAGTAAACATTGGTTCCAATCTAAACAAGAGTGACAGAAGCATGACTGTCGCTATTCCCGGCCACGCCCATCTTTACCATAACTAGGGATAGGGAAGGATATGTTGATGTAGTACTTACTTAACGAGAGGCCACCGACTTAGCGACACCCTCATAAGTGCTACGGAGTTGGAGGGTTGGGTAGGGTATTCGGTTAGGATTCACCTCAAGCTGGCGATGCAACCAAAAGTATGTATTGTTTATTTGTTGTTTATTTAATCTCTTGATAGCCGGCTATCGAAAGAACATATTAATTTTTAGTTATAATGAATTTTAAGAGTCATGACGGAGAGCTTGGAATTAAACCCATGATTTTCTTCTTAGTAAGCAAAAACGATCCCTCCAGGGTCATCGAGCATCTCAGAACCATAACGCTTCGCGACAATACAGGACTACTTTTTCGCTTGATATGCAAATAGTTTGCGAGGTTAATGTTCAATATCAAATATACAAATGATGGTGGCGATTTATTGTGCTGTGGAAGAGCTTGGGGTTAAATCCATGATTTTCTGCTCAGTAAGCAAAATCGATCCCTCGAGGGTCATCGAGCATCTCATAATCCACAGCGCTTTGAATAACTATTATTTACGATAATTACATGAAATAAATAAAATATAAACTACAAACAAAACGTGACTGCTAAAATCTCAAAAAGATATTCTCACAAATATATTTCACGCCACCAGGAATCTCAAAACCATTAGACGTTATAATGATACTCTGCACATGTTAGACACAAGAAGAGGCCAAAAAGCAAGCGTCCGACACACAAAACCCGTCAGTCACAATCAACGATTCTACGAATCGCGAGCGCTCACGAATCATAAAACCGCTGACTGAGACACTCTGAAAGCGAAATTGACAGGCTCTACGCGTCAAACACCCACCCTCCAATCTCATCCCGCATCCAACAATACAAATCTCCATTACAATATCTAACGAATTCAAAACTCCGAAAATCACTCATCTATAACAAGTGAGTGGAAGCAACCCTGCATGCAACCATTCTTCATAATACACTTTTTCTGCATATCTTTCTATTAGGCCTGTGGACATGCGTTAGCTTCGAAACTTCTAACCAAACTGGGAAAATTTTCAGATCACAAAAAAAAACTTGAAAAAAACTTTCAAAGGTAATTACAAGTAAAATAACTATTGATTATTTTACGCAAAAACGAGCAAGTAATATTAAATCTCTTGTATCATATGCTAATGCAAACTGACTATATCAAAAATAATATGCTTAATTAAAATAAAATATTAATAAAATTTTATGCAAAATTTACTAGAAGATCATTACTTTATTGGTGAGAAGTTTTTAATAAGCCCTCCCAGTTCCTCTGTATACAGAAAAAATCTGATACTATAATCAGAATTGCTCAGTCTGTATGAAGCAGCCGATTGCATCAAGGAAGTTCTATTAACAACCAAGCATTAATCGTTTGAGGCATACTGAAGCATTAAGAAGGTGATATGTGTCACTATAGGAAATCATCATCTTTGCAAATATAAAGAAATTAAACATAACCCTTTGCTTCAGTACCGTCAACCTCCATGTCCATGGGGAGGGAGACTGGAAACATGTGCGCTAGCTTCCAACAGGATGGGAAAACTCCGACGTCCACAGGCCGTCGAAAAACGTGCAGCAGTGGAGACAACAAACTGTCCAAGTGCGTTTTGAGGAACGCCGATGGAATTCCGTCAGGACCTGGATTGTACGACGACTTGAGTTTCGAGGAAGCCCTGAAAAACATCTCGGGATTGATGTCAATTCTGCTCATGGTTTGGCCAGAGAGTGGTACGTAACTGGCAGCCAGTCGGGCATGGTCGTCACTCAGTCTCTCGTCCGTGAAGACACTAGCAAATTTTTCAGAGAACAGCTGACAGATATCTTGCGTAGATGAGGCCACGTTACCATTATGTGTCATAGACGACGGCAGACCAGCTTCATGGCGTTGTGCGTTGACAAACTTCCAAAACTGCTTGGGACGTGACTTAAGCTTTCTCTGCAATCCACGTCGATACTGAAGAAAGCACCGTTTCGCAACTCGTTTGTATGCGTGATTGATCCTGACATAGTCACGTTGAAGGGATAGTGTGCGGTGCTTGGTGAACTTCCTAAGAGCGGCTCTCTTTCTGGATTTCAGTCGATGAAATTCGCTCGTATGCCATGGTGGATGGGTCGTATGATGATGAATCTTTTTCGGAACGTGTCTGTCAATGATATATGCCAAGGCATTTGAAATAGTTTGAGCGGCGGACTCAATGTCAACGGTGTCCACTAAGTCGTCCCAATCTAAATTGGAGAGTAACTCGGCGGTACTACCATGGTCGGCGTTGCGAAAATCGTAGGAAACGGTGGCAGGTGAAATATTAAAATCATGCATCAGCTTAGTACTTAACGTCACCAGTAGCGGCGGATGGTGACGATCCTACAGTATATGGTACATATACTACAGTATATGGTACAGTACTACCGAGGTACATAGATTTTCGAATGTTGAGAGCTTTCGAACAAATGTCCAACAAAATAATTCTTGAAATGTAACGATCAATTCCCTTTTTACTTAGATAAGATTAAGTTTGAGTTTTTAGTTGTAAAATGTCAATTGTTATACTGACATGCAGATTTTGAAAACCTGTTTAAAATAGTGAATTGCCAATTGTTCAATATAAAAACATAACAATAAAGGTTGGTAAATTACTGTAGTAGGGTCCTCATAGCTTAGTCAGTAAAGGCACGGTATTACCAAGCCAGAGGCGGCGGGTTCGATTCCTAGTCCAGTCGAGGGAATCTTTTGGGTTGGAAATTTTCTCGACTTCCCTGGGCATAGAGTATCATTGTGCTTGACACAAAATTATACTAATGCAGAAATGGTACAGGCATCGAAAGCTCTCAATTAATAACTGTGGAAGTGCATTTAGAACACTAAGTTGAGAGCACGTAATAAGCTAATATGCTCTACAATAAGCAATAAGATTGAAATGCGAACAAGAAAAAGAAGAAGTTACTGTAGTAGCTGGAGCACCTATGCTAAAATAAAATGTAATTTGTTTTGAATTTGGAACAAAAAAGTTGTCCCACTCAAATAAGGTTGTGCACTTTTTTGCCCCTGTGGTTTGAATGCTCAATATCACGAACTTTTTTATTTGCGCCTTCAATGTTGGTTTTTTCACTATGGTGTCTTTAAAAGAGTTTTTGCATAAAATAAGGCGCAAAGACTAGTGATAGATTTTAGTTCAGAACTCCACCACAGGCGGCGCTGCAAAATCTTACTTTTTACATTTACACTTCAGCAAAGTTGTAGATAATTTTACTACAAAAATCTTTGCTGAACACACAAATCCTCTATATTCCTTAGTTTTTGAGATACGTAGCGTTTAATATGACTGTTCAACAAAATTTAATTTTTTTCACTTTTTATAACATATTTAAAAAAACTATAGGTTATAGAAGGCTATAATGTTCAACAAATATATGTATTTTATTAAAATACAAAACTTTGTTCATTTCGTCTGAAAGTTAAAGATTACACAGACTGAGTTATTCACAAATTTAGTAAATTTTTTTTACATATTTTGTGCCCTCACAGACAAAAATCCGGCAATCTTGAATAGGATGAAAGCGATCTCAAATTCCATTGAAACATTTGTCTCTTTTAGTATCCTCGTTGATTATTTTGCATTTCAAAAAGGTCTTGACCACGGACATCAGAGTAATTGCCATAATCATAAATCACAGTAGTCTACTTGAAGGTAATATATAATTTTCAGTTAGCTATTATTATATTATAATTAAATGATTTAACGTATTACGTTATACATCATTGTATGCATGTATATATAAATATTTCAAAAATATTAACAAAGGTTACACAATATTGTTTTCAAAAACATTTTCATCTTTCTCTTCCACATCGCTTGTCTCGAGATGCTTTAAGGCTGCTGATGAGAGGATCAGAAAATGTTCCCATTTGATTCCAATTTGATCGGCACAATGGATGCAACAAACATATTTGCATCGGATTTAGTTCCGTCATCATCGTCAAGTGCTTGCTTGTGTTCACTTAATCCAGTTGTGCCATCAAATCCCCACTGAATCATCATTTTCTCCAATTCGTCATCACTAAACTTTTCCAGCATGCACGCATTTGCATCAACAATCCTCATTGTCGTGTGCTCCAAGAGATCCTTTAGTTTCACTTTGGTCTTTCGATAAATTAAGATCCAATATTAACGCAAGAGCTTCCGTCTCCGAATAGGGTACAAAACCATTTTTGGATGACTGCAGCGCCGAACCCATTTTCACGGCTCTTGTCGGAGTTGTTTGCGTTGCCTGTTTTACAATGAACGCTCCATCTTCTTTACCGTCCTCACGTAATTTCATTTGGGTTGCAAATGCAAGTTCATCTGTTGGGTAGTTAGACCGCATTGCAGACGTCTTGCGTCTCTTAACAACCTCGCTGCTTTCTTCGAACGCCAAAGATTTTCTTCCACGACGGGAAGATCCAGAAGTACAAGGGAAACGATCAACAGCTTTCTGTGGTAGTTTGAAGGGGCTATCAAAATAACCACGACTGCTTTCAAGCATAGTCCGGTTGTGGATTTCTCACAGTTTTTTTTTAATTTTTGCATGTCGCCTTCACAAAATAGTTGATTTCAGCTGCCACTTGTGTCCAGAGAAGTTTTTGACTGTTACGGCATTGATTATGTTTCAATGCCGTAAAGGTCAACAACTTCTCTCGACACAACGTTTGATTTATCAATGTCGTTTCCCTTATATTCTTTCCACAGTTTAAAAAGCTTTCCCCTGTCGATTTCAACTGAAATTTTATTTGATAACTTATAATTTAAACTATTTTTGAAATTGTTCCATAGATAACTCATTTATAGCATGAATTGGAAATTAACACTGAATACCTTATTAACTACATGGTTGTACTTACCTTCATTGTTGAAAGACATGCTTTTCTCACTTTTGGGATCTGCTACGGAAATGTTGAAAAAATAACCTTCACATTTTCTAAGTAATATGCGTTTAATGCTGCAAAACCGATCAATGTGTGACCAAACTTTGTTATATTATCACTGAGCCTACTTTGATTCAGTATTTGACAAATGCACGCTGACACTAAACTACGGAACGACCTTTTAAAAATACAAAACAATCAACGAGGATACTAAAAGGGACAAAAGTTTCAATGGAATTTGATATCACTTTTTAACAAGCTTTCATCCTATTCAAGATTCACCTGCCGGATTTTGCCGGATTTTTGTCTGTGAGGGCACAAAATATGTAAAAATTTTTTACTAAATTTGTGAATAACTCAGTCTGTGTAATCGATACCTTTTGGACGTCTTGAACAAAGTTTTGTATTGTGATAAAATACATATATTTGTTGAACATTATAGTCTTCTAAAACCTTTAGTTTTTTAAATATGTTATAAAAAGTGAAAAAATAAATAAATTTTGTTGAACAGTCATATTAAAAGCTACGTATCTCAAAAACTAAGGAATATAGAGGATTTGTGTGTTCAGCAAAGATTTTTGTAGTACAATTATCTACAACTTTGCTGAAGACATCACATACCTATCTTGTAAATGTAAAAAGTAAGATTTTGCAGCGCCGCCTGTGGTGGAGTTCCGAACTAAAACCTATCACTAGTCTTTGCGCCTTATTTTATGCAAAAACTCTTTTAAAGACATCATAGTGAAAAAACCAACATTGAAGGCACAAATAAAAAAGTTCGTGATATTGAGCATTCAAACCACTGTGCATTGCTTTGGCGTGATCCTTACCGTCAGTCTAGTTACGAGAGCTGCTGCCGGCTTATAGATGTGAAGACCATGTGAACGTGAAGAAATGTTGTATGTAATAAATGTTCAGAGCCCTGCGAAACAATCATATGCTGCGATTAACTCGATGCATGACAAACTATGGGATGTACATCCCTACCGATGAAATTCAGTGGACCTTCATCATACTTGTCCAGCGTGCAAAGTGATGAGATTAATTGGAGCAAAATCTAAGAAGTGTTGTATGGTCGAGAAACTGAAACTGGCTAAATCGGCATGCTGCTGGCATAATTCCACCATGATCAAAATTCTTTACAATTCGGATAAAATCACTTGACTTGTTACAGAGTACCCAAAGCATTCGGATGGATTGAAAAGCATGCCAACAAGTAATGGTTGGTTTACGTTTTAGGTTTATTTCTTTTATATACTGTCCATAATTTTGTACATTCATTTATCATATATTGTTTTATGGTATTTCTCATAGTTCATTATATTTTCTCGGGTTTTGTTTTCCTTCGTCATAATTTTAATATGAAAATATCACTCAAATACCAATACTCTTTTACCATAACGTTTCAACGTGGTTTTAAAAATTAATACAGTATTCGTTCTTTCAGAATATACCGCCCACTTTTCGTTTAGCTGCTTTCCTTTGGAAAATGAATTTGAAATTTTATTAACTCATTCATTGATTCTAGTCATAGATACCTAAAGCTTATTCATAACAGATCACCTTAGTCTAGATTTCATTTATTCATTTTATTTATAAGTTTCTCTTGCATTATATTTTGTTTAGTCAATGTTGAATTTACAATAACCATCATGATTGATTAACCTACAGATTAAAATTTTCTCATCTAACTGCGAACCTTTGATTCCACAAGTGATTCAACACAAACTCGAATGTGTGTCCGTTAAGATTAAGTAGCACCGCTCGGAGTATTCGAGTTATCGTTTCCAGTGTCCGTCGCGGAAGGACGGGCTCCACCAGTGACAACAACCTTAGGTTCGATATCCTCCGACAGTGGTTATGCTGCCACCGTTGCGGCAGGGAAGAAGTGGTTTGCTGCAGGGATTGGGGTAATAATGGTTTTTCTAGTAGCAGGAGCAGCTGTTGAAACAAAACCACCAGCATCGCCACTAGGGCCGATGGCGCTCGTATGCTGCTACCGAAGTTACACGCTAGGCGATGATTGGTTTTCGTAATTTGATTGATCAGTATTCGATAGATTGTGTGCGTTAGTAACAGAAACGGTCTAAGGACTAAGGTTGCGTAGGCGTCTAGAAAAATAGCTACGTCGGGGCAAGCATTCCGCGTCCGATGACCAGCCTGTAGCACACTAGCGATGAGATAAAAACAGACAGAAATACCGACAGCTGATGATGCTGGGGCGTGCGATGATGCGGTTGGCCCGCGCGCTGCATTGCTGCTGGGAACTCCCCTGGAAACAGAATGGGAAACACCTGTCAAATTTTTCTCTCAGGCTGTTCTTAAACTCAATGGTGGGGATTAATGTAATCAAGAGTGTTTGATGTTCTCAAAAGTCAACTTTATTCAATGTACTTACCATTCAGCACGTGCACGGTGACACTTTTGCTTTTGGCATTGGACGGATTGCAGGTATACTGTCCAGAATCAGACGGTCTAGCATTCTGGATGAGCAGGAACGACGTGGTCGTGTCACCTTTCTCCGTAATGACTGAGACGCCACCTCGTGGTGAGTCATAACTGATAATCTGCAGAAAAGGAAGGGAAGGGAAACAATATCTGAGTAAAAGTTTCACTAACAGTTGAGAAACAAATAAACGACAGCAATGGCAAACGGAAAAACAAACCACGCTTCACAACAATTGTTTATTACCCACACTTTTGACGCTGCTGTTATCGTCAAGAAGTGTTCGGAAATTTCAATGGAATTCCAATAATACACATCACTACCATAAATTCAATGTCTATCAAACTAATCGCTTCATTTTCGATTTCAGGAAATCAGAATCCGACAGAGAAATCGAATTTGCGCTGTATACTAGCCTCAGGTGCCGTTTGGGTATGAAATGGAGCAACCGGTTTCTCCCATGTGAATTTGTAATGTAGAACCGAGCGAGAAGAGTCCTTGTCATATCCGAAAACCAGAACAGCAAAACTGCCGTATCTAATGATATTTCGATTGACTGGCGTATATCGGTAAATTCCCGCAAGGCTTCAACGTGACTGCTTTATTTTGGCTCGACATTTGACGTACCTTCACACAACGGTGATTTTGGAAAACATGGGGGAAGGGGGCTGCTGAATGAGAGTGTGATACATTTTCACCACGCTGCATGTAGAGTGTGCCATGTAGTACTCACGTTTGGAGAAATCAGTTGTTTCTAGGATAATGCTTACTCCAAAGGGGAAAAAAACTGTGTGTGAACATCTAAGATCTTCTTAAATAAAGATAGAACACGAAAAAATCCGGACACATTAAAAACGCTACCATTAGGGCATTTTTTGAGTAAAACTTTTCAAAATTTCACTGAATCAAGCTAAGAGTGCATAGAATCACAGTAGGCATTGGTTGTTAGGTTCATTTGTTTACATCATGGCTTCACCGAAGCAAGCACGTCGCGATTCGATCCTGCACGCTCGAAATGAAAATCACGGTCATTCCGCTCCTGGCAGTTTTCGATCAAATTCTTGGACAGAAATTTTATACCTCGGTTGACCGGAAGAGTGCAGCTGTGGGCTGAAAAGCGCAACTTTCGTTACTTCTGGGACCAGCAAAAAGGAAAGAGGAGTCTTAAGGAAAAGAATACTACCTTTTCTGGAGCAGCATGAGGTGAATTGCCTATTTTGGCCGGACAATGGTTCCCAAGGAGAAGGATCCGACCGGAACTAAAGCCAAATGAGGAATACTGGTCAATTGTGAAGCATACTCTGCAGAAAAATTGACCTGAAGGATTTCAAGCAGAAATGTAATTAGGATGCCAAACAAGTGGGAACGGGGCTCGTGCAAAAGATGATGAACATTGCGGCCTTTCATTAACCACGGTCGTTCATTTCGAAAAGCAAAGGCCAAGTGAAATTTTGCCTTTGGGGCCTCTCTTAGTTCAGTCGATAAAGGCGCAGCTACAAAGCAAGACTAAGCTGTAAGTGGCTGGGTTCGATTCCCGATCCGATGAAGGAATTTTTCGCGTTGGATCATTTCTCGAATTCCCTGATTGTATGATTGTACTTGTGTGTATGAATGTACATGTACCCTTCCCTTTCACTTGGCAACATAGTAAACCGTTTGAAAAATACATGTAAATTTCTATGAGATATAGCGTTAGCGTTAGCGTTGTTAAGATATACTCCGTAGATTGGATACTAGTGACACTCACGTCTCTTCTGAAATTCTCAGTTAGACTACTTTCAGGAATAATGCTGGAGAGTAAACATTGGTTCCAATCTAAACAAGAGTAACAGAAGCATGACCGTCGCTATTCCCGTCCACGCCCATCTTTACCATAACTAGGGATAGGGAAGGAAATGTTAATGTAGTACTTACGTAACGAGAGGACACCGACTTAGCGACACCCTCATAAGTACTACGGAGTTGGAGGGTTGGGTTGGGTATTCGGTTAGGATTCACCTCAAGTTGGCGATGCAACCGAAAGTATGTATTGTTTATTTGTTGTTTATTTAATCTCTCGATAGCCGACTATCGAAAGAACATATTCATTTTGCTTAGTGATCATGAATTTTAAGAGTCATGACGGAGAGCTTGGGAATAAACCCATGATTTTCTGCTCAGTAAGCAAAAACGATCCCTCCAAGGTCATCGAGCATCTCAGAACCATAACGCTTCGCGACAATACAGAACTACGGAGGTTAATGTTCAATATCAAATATACAAATGATGGTGGCGATTTATTGTGATTTTCTGCTCAGTAAGCAAAATCGATCCCTCCAGGGTCATCGAGCATCGCGTCAAAGTACGAATATATGGATGAACTACACACTCATCGACGATTTGCGTGTTGGGTAATTTTTTACCGGGAAAAAAATCTGTAAATTCAGAATATTACAGATTTTTCGGTAACAAAATTTAATTTTACCAATATTCGGTAAAGTTCAAACGAAGTTTCAGTAATCCGAATATTTAATTACCGAACACTGTAAAAAAAATACGCCGAATTCGGTAAAAAATTACCGAACACACTATAAATATCAAATCCGTTAACCGAACTTCGGTACATTCAGACTGTGAAATCGTGGGACGGCTTTTTTTTACACATAACCGCAAGCTGAGAGAAGTGAGATCAGTGTGAAGTGTGACCAGTGAAAGTTGTGTAATTTTTATTATGGTACAGGTATGGAAGCAAATACAAGACCAGGATGAACGCATCACTGATTTTTTTTGGAAGACACGAACGATTGCGCAATATGCTGGCGATTCCAATTGGACGTGGAATGAGGGAAGCGTTTGAAATGTTGATCCTATCGTTCTTCGTTTTTGATACTGTACCGGCACAAACAATTCTTCCTATTCTTCAGAGCAATGATTAGCGTTGAAACTTTGTCTACAACAGGAACAACATTTATGCACGCATTGCAGTAATCTTGCAGTCTTTTATAGTTGAGTAAATTTCGTAAAGCGTATGCCAACATCATTACAGGGCCATAATTTTAATGATGAATAAAAACATGAAATATTAATGTAAAAAAGCACTTTTAATATAAACAATCCGGGAAAATTAGAAGAAAAAAAACGTTTATATTTTTAGTTCTACGGCACAATCCGGTAAAAAGCACTTAAAAAATACTGAATCGTTCGGTAAGAATGACCGAACTGTTCGGTAAAAATTACCGAATCGTTCGGTCATTTTGACATTTAATAAAAAAAAAGTGTTTATCGTCATATCGTTTACCGAACGGATTACCGAACGATCAGCTGTTGAAAGTTCGGTAAAAAATTACCGAATTCGGTAATGATTTCTAAGTGTTTATCTATTATTGAATAACTATTATTTACGATGATTACATGAAAGAAATAAAATTTAAACTACAAACAAAACGTGACTACTAAAATCTCAAAAAGATATTCTCACAAATATATTTCACGCAACCAGAAATCTCAAAACTATTAGACGGTATAATGATACTCTGCACATGTTAGACACAAGAAGAGGCCAAAAAGCAAGCGTCTGTCACACAAAACCCGCCAAATCCACTTGCAGTCACAATCAACGATTCTACGAATCGCGAGCGCTCACGGATCATAAAACCGCTGACTGTGACACTCTGGAAGCGAAATTGACAGGCTCTATGCGTCAAACACCCGCCCTCCAATCTCCTCCCGCATCCAACAACATAAACCTTCATTACAACATCTAACGAATTCAAAACTCCGAAAATCACTCATGTATAGTAAGTGAGTGGAAGCAACCCTGCAAGCAACCATTCTTCATGATACACTTTTTCTGCTTTTCTTTCTATTAGGCCTGTGGACATGCCTCAGCTTGGAAACTTCTAACCAAACTGGGAAAATTTTCAGATCACAAAAAAAAAACTTGAAAAAAACTTTCAAAGGTAATTACAAGTTAAATAAATATTGATTATTTAACGCAAAACGAGCAAGTAATATTCAATCTCATGTATCGTATGCTAATGCTAATTGACTGTAACAAAAATAATATGCTTAAATAAAATAAAATATTAATAAAAATATGCAAAATTTACTAGAAGATCGTTACATTATTGGTGAGAAGTTTCTAATAAGCCCTTCCACACAGCAAAAAAAATAATTTTGATATCACATCAAAGTGGATGCACTACAATCATGTCGAAAATTTCATGTAATTTTTATGACCACATAAATAAACAAATGCAGTAAAAGCAGCGTAATGTCAGTTCATGCATTGTATTAATGATAATTTTGTCCTTTTTAGCAAGTAATATTACACCATATTTTCGACATGATTGTAGTGCATCCACTTTGACGTGATATCAAAATTATTTTTTTGCTGTGCAGTTCCTCTATATACAGAACAAATCTGATACTACAATCAGAATTGCTCAGTCTGTATGAAGCAGCCGATTTTATCAAGGAAGTTCTATTAACAACCAATAATTAATCGTTTGAGGCATACTGAAGCATTAAGAAGGTGATATGTGTCACTATAGGAAATCATCATTGTTGCAAATATAAAGAAATAAAACATAACCCTTTGCTTCAGTACCGTCAACCTCCATGTCCATGGGGAGGGGTAAATTTCTGTGAGATATAGCGCACATAAAATTAACGCTATATTTGGCACAAATTTACGTGATATTTCTTGTAAAGTTAAACGCAATATAGCATAAATAAGCAATTTTTTCTTTGGTTTGTTTTCCGTCGATCTTGCTTTCCGTGCGAGCACCAATGCTACCGACGCCAGAGAGGCAGCTCCCACACTTGGACCCTACCTATTGACCCATTACATCAACTCATGAACCGGGGACCAACGGCTTTACTTCCCTTCCGAAGGAAGGCGTGATCAGAGATGTTATGCCTCAGATCATCCCGGCGGCGCCGACTGGGATTGAACCCAGGCCTGCTGAGGTGAGAGGCAATCACGCTTACCACTGCACCACCTGCGCCGCTAATAAGCAATATTGTTTGTAAGCTTGTAAACGATTTCGCTGTTTATGCCAAGTATAGCTCAAAATTTAATGAAGGGAGATTTTCCACGATAGGGTAGAGAACTACTTCGGGCTAATCGCCCATTTTGGGCCTATCGAGAAGAAAACTTCAAATAAATCCATGATTTCAGAGTTAACAAGTCAATTATGCGTTTGGTACGATACTTTAGTTAATAAGCTACCGAACGAAGTCAATGAGAACGCGTGATATGAATGTTTGCACCCATTATTCCCAAAAAACAAAAGAAGCGCTCCGACCGAATTATGTTTTATCTTCATTCGATAGGCCGAAGTGAAGTCATTGGCGTTACAATGTTATAGATAAACTTGGCTTCACTCTTGGAGTGGCTGCTTTGTTGCAATATACATGGTTGAGGATATAGCTTGAACGAAATCGAGAAAAGATATACAAAAAAAAGCCGTGTATCATTTTCGGCTTAAATTCGTGAAACAGTTTGCCAACAACTTGGTCGTTTCCTTCTGCTGGCCCGAACGAGCTGTGATTCAGGGGCT
The DNA here is from genome assembly GCF_037179485.1 of Ochlerotatus camptorhynchus. Lineage (NCBI taxonomy): Eukaryota > Metazoa > Arthropoda > Insecta > Diptera > Culicidae > Ochlerotatus > Ochlerotatus camptorhynchus. The sequence continues at coordinate 333,667 of NW_027040609.1, read as the reverse complement.
GTTTGTTTAGAGAAAAAAAAACTACAAGGGACAGCCCTGTGGGGTTGTACGCAATGGTGGCGTAGGACTTCGTGGTCTTAAATAATAAATATTATTTGTAAACTGCAGCAGGAATTTGTTCTCTCTTTTTAAAGTCTTCAATATGACGCGCTTGACAAAGATGGCCCATAGCGACTCACGAAGAGCTACTAATTCCGATCAATAACAGTGCGGCTTATTCCTCCTTGAATGCTCATGTGGGCTGCAGTTCGCTGCTTGCAGGTAGCTTTTTGTTGTGCACTGGAGAACAATGTTCAACGCCACGCGCCACCACACACGGTGATTGGACTAAATCCGATCAGCGGTTGAGGGCAGCCTTGATAGCTAGCTGCTTGCGGGGATCCTTCCGTTGTGTATTGAACAACACCATTACTGACCACGTGGTGATTGACCGGATGGAATTCAACTTTGAAATCTGTGTTAGGGAAATCGTTTTTCGCAGGCAATCGGTGATAATATTAACTTTCATATCAACAGTTGCACATTCGTGTAATTTTCAATAGTTTTAACAAAGTTTACCCCCATTTAAAAATCCCAAACGTATTCCTACGTCAAAATTGGAAAGAATTCTGAGCATGAAAAAGAAGAAGTTCCAAAATGAGTTCCAAAAGAACTTTGATATGAAATCCAAGGAAATTTTAATTTGATATAAATTTCATACATTCCACAGACTGAAAGCATTCTGCAGGGACCACTGTTCTAGGCGGTGGGCACAAGAACTAAACAGAAACCTTTAACAGTTGGTGCTTTGTAAACCGAGCAACTTTTTTGAAGACCTGAGAGCTGGTGAAATATGCCAACGGCTCGAGAGATTTTGGCCTCAATGTTCCATTGTTCTTTTGTAATCTAACAGTATATGTGAGAGTTTTAATTTTAATTTTCATTTTATTTTCACAACGATGAATTTCTTGAAAGATATTATTGAGAAGGATATTATTGATGCCTCTGAGCCTTCCATATTGGACCATCCATCGTCTTACCGTTAATTCGGCACTGGTAGTATAATTTGATATAAGCACAGGAATCTCCGAATAGCGCGGTGGCTGGTGCAGTCCTCCTACTGCTATTTCTTGGCTATCCTCCAACTAATTTTGCTTATTTTCTGTTGGTGTCTAGTATATGGTTGACAATAGCCACATACAAAAAACCAGCTCAATTAGAGGGAGGACTTCCGAGAAATGGACTAAATCACCCACCCTAGCCTTCCCTTGAGTGAAGAGCAAGAGCAGAGTGTGTACATTAGGGTGGGTAAACTTGATAACCCCCTGCTCCTTATTGCCTTTTCAATGCGTATTGAGGTCACCAAAAAATGAGCAACATTTGATTGAATATGATTACAATCTCGATTTCCGGTAGAGTTTTAAATGGTGTATGGGAAAATGTATGGAAAATGGAACGATCCTATTTATTTGCTTACCAAAAATCCAAAGATTTCTCAAATTTCACCAAATCTCGGACTTAGATTGATAATACTATACAAATCAACTTTTTCGAACACTGCAAATCGATTTGATGTTTGTACAAAAAGTTTGGTCAAAGTGATATAAAATACCTACAAGTTCATCCCAACTAACATTTTACGTTTTATAAAGTACTACAAGACAACTATAAAACAACATTACAGGGTTATGGTCAAGACGGCTTTGCCTTTATTACATCCACCAAAACTTCATTAAGCCCAGAATCTGTCTAGTTGGTCCACCCTGGAGAAGCTTTTGAAGGGCATATTTTAACTAAAATTAAAGCATCAATAAACATAAAAAGGGATACAAAAATACCATCCAATATTGCCAAATTCTTTGTTTGAAAATGGATATATAGAAATACCAAAAATATCAAAACAGTTCTCATATTCTGGTCTATTTTAGGTGACCGATTACATCTAATGTGAAATGTGTTTCAAAAGATCGGAAAAAATAAGTCCGCCTTCGGAAAACGTTGATTTTAATATATATTTAATTCAGGAAACAAAATAAAGTTATTAATCTATTAATCGTTGCGACCAGTCGAGATAATTTGAAATTTTTTGTTGCTCATTGATGAATTGATGAGAATAAAGTTATTTTCATGGAAAAACATCTTGAAAACCGTAGGTAGTAAAAAAACAAATGGAATAATGACAACATGGCGATAGCATACACACTAAGACATAACTACTTTTACACGAGACGTAATCCATATTGGACGTAAATCATAGAACGTAATACCCCGTTCACATTACAGCGTATATCACGTGATATACGATGTCTTGCAATGAGCACTCATACATCTAGTTTTCACCGGAAATCCTATGTATGAGTGCTCATTGCAAGACAGCGTATATTACATGATATACGCTGTAATGTGTAAAATTAAGTGTTCTCAAACTTTTCAACTGATTCTTATGTAAAAAGGCCCGCTTACATGTGTCGGTCTCAGGGAACCGAGATTTACATGACTTTTTAGTAGTGTGTAGGCATTAATTTTCCATAAGATATTTTGAAGAAAGCTGTTTTGTTTTCATGAAATCGCTAACAAATGCAAATCGTTTTAATGCGGCTTTTATGACGATAATTTTCAAACTGAATTATATTATCATTTTGCTTGATTCTATTCCGAATAGTTTTATGACGGCATTAATGATGGCAAAGTTACCTGGAAAATTCGATAGTTTTGTTTTGTGATCATTTCAACGAAGTTCTACTCCAGCGTTGCATCAACAAGTTGCGGGACGTACTCGATAAGGACGATTTTCATCCATTGGAAGCCGTTAGTCGTCATGAAGTAAATCTACCTAACTTGGAACAGTTGGAAGTACAATCGTTCCCGAAAAGTTTCCCTTCTCACGGATGAAACGATGAAGCTTATGTGTGGCTTGCTTGGATTTTTTGGAACAGTTGAACCTTTCACTGAATGAAACCGCTGCTATGGTTCGGAAGGCAGCCAATTTCCAGCTGACTGTCGGTTTCCAGTGCTTCGTGAACGGCATTCACTTCACTTTTCTCAGTCGGCTGCTCTGTTGTTGTCGATCAGTTTTGTCGTAGCTGCTGCGCCCCCCAGGAAGTTCTGGAATTAGATTCCTTTGCCCTTCCGTAGACAGCATCTCCAGAATTATTACTCGAGTATCCGTAGACATTTAATTGTTATTTTGGGTTTAAAATACTCGATTATTTTTTTCTCTAGGCGGATCAATATTTTTTGTTTAATTTGTAAAGAGTGGGGAGTTTTGTGATATATTGCCATTACAAAAGCAAAAATATTCCTTTTTGATCCCGTTTGAAACCAAACGGCTTTATAATTGTTTCATAATGATAAAACACCTTTTTGGAGCATTTTGTCGTGACATAAATAATTATATATAACACGATTGATTAACTTAACAGTTTTATCAAGGGATTAGCACTCTATCCCTTAATTAAATTCATTTTTAAAACCAGATACTTGATTTTATCATCAGACTTCAAAAGGTTTTTAAAAAACCATAAAGCTGAACTACTTATCAAGAATGTTTTGCAATATTAAATGCGGTATTTAATCTTAAAAGATTATTTATTGCCGTTTTAAAATCACAATAAATCAGTGTGAAAGGCAAAAGGCTGTTAAATTGTTACTTGGGATGTATACGGCTCTAGATATGCGTGGATCAATAGGTCTAAATTATAATAATATTTTTTCTCAAAAGTCTAATCCATTTTCCGTATTTGACATTTGTTCTACACCCAACCGGTGGATGTAAGATTCGCTTACAATTATGTGGGATTCATCATCAGAGGATGTAAGTGGAGACCGCATGAACCGAGGATGCGATATACCTAGCTGCGGTCCGATGTAAGAAAATTGGAGACCGAAAAATGTGGAGTTGTATTAGTGAGTGAAATTAATTATGTCGAAAAAAATAGAAAAAAGGTTGCCGACTGGACTCGAATCACGGACGTTGCGACTATCAGACCTGTGCTTTTTCCACTGCTCTCTCCATGCTACTGAATATGGTCAGCCTAAAAGCAAACATGAAGCGCTCATTTTCTCGCATGCTCGACTTCGTATGCTTTTTCTGCTGGAGAGATTCGAGTTAAGTGTGTGCGTCGTTCTACAATGTTCTACAATGTGCGTCGTTCTACAAGCTTACTGGTACCTATAGTCGAAAGCGTAGATGGAACCCGAAATAAAAATGCTCGACTTCGTATGCTTTTTCTGCTGGAGAGATTTGAGACAAGTGTGTGCGTCGTTCTACAATGTTCTACAATGTACGTCGTCCTACAAGCTTACTGGTATAGTCGAAACCGTAGATGGAACACGAAATAAAAAAAGACAAAAAACCATTACATCGCCTGCATGGTCAATTTCTAACATTCGTTGCGATGTTCATGAACAGAGGATGATAGGAAACGGAACTAACATTCATTGTAATAGATTTTTGGTTTGCGTGTACAAAGTCTTCCCAATCTTGATTTTGTAAAATTTGAGCAATATTTGATTTTTTGTTTTTTTTTTTCATGATATGTTTTTCCGTACTGAATACAAATGTTACTGACGCCAGGGATAGCAGCTTCCACACCTGGACCCTACATATCAAACTGGGACCAACGGCTTTACTTCCCTTCCAAAGGAAGGCGTGATTACAGATTTTATGCCTCAGAAAATCCCAACTGCACCGACTGGGATTGAACGCAGTCAAGCAAATGAATAGGTTCATTCCGTTTACCATACAACATTTAATCTCCCGCAGATCCAGAACATAACTAAATGCATTCAAATTTGACACCGTTGTTGGGGACCTCAATACACATCGGAAGAGCAGTGGGGAACATTGGGCTGTGATCCACGATAAAACTTGACCCACCCTAGCAAACATGTTGACTAGAAGCAGGGCTCGCAAATGTAATTTTAAATGAAAGATCTAACGCAATATTTACAGAGATACTTCTGTCACTATCATCAGATGAGAAAACGATGATAGAGATTTCCTTCAAAATCGCATAGAATTTTTTGTCATGACAAACGTGACAGTGGGGCGATCATCGTAATTACTAGCTTATTTATTGCTTTTAATGTTCATAGTTTCGAGGAAATCTTAATAATATATTCACTCTACCGACTACATACAGTTTCTTGCTTAAATTCATCTCAATCAGTTAGAAATGTTAATGTCAAAACCTCATAAGAATTATTCTCATGAGTATTTAATCATTGGAAAATGACAAGATAGTCAATGATAGATAGTTTCGTCTCGTGATAGTGAAAGGGCCTGTTTTCTCATTGTCACATGACGGCCGTGATATTTACCAGCTCTGACTACAAGAAACCCTTTGGCGACAAACAATAGAGCATTCATGCGAGAAAGGAGAGTTATTAGATTGAACAAAAAAAAGGAATCAAAACCCCCCACCATTCCGCTTCGGTATCGATCAATTCAGACATTGGCATATCACTCGATCCAATTTTCACTCCCATTTGGGATGATGCTCGTATTCCCACGCCCTGCATATACACATACCCCATCACAAAACCATGACATGAGCAACACAGAACCGGAAACCGAACGGATGAAAAATCATATCGAAAGAGGAGCTAAAAAAACATGAAAAAAAGAACAACCCCCACATCAACCAAATGCGTTTTACCTGTAAAACAGCAGCACCGGAAAAAAGAGCGATGTGTCCGTGGAGCTCGCAAATATTTACTCATCAATAATTCATGAAACAAAATTACGCTACGGATCCGATCGTTCGTTTTCGCCCAGTGCAGTGGAAGTGTTGTGCCAGCAGTTGGTAAGCAGTCAGGAGTGCCGCAGTGGTAAAGCCCGCACGTGAGTGAAACCGGTTTGGTTGGAAAAGCCTATATAGCGTTATCAGTATTGTCTCATTGTCAATGGTATCGACTGTTAGGTAGTTTCTAATGCAAACAAGAGGTAAGTAATATCAATCAGTTGTCGATAACGAAAAGTTATCACATTTAAGTGCATGCAAATGGGTTTCCTTCTTCATGAACAATCGGTCGGTGTATACTGCTGTTATGTTCCTGTAACTGAAACTGTCTCTTACTATACATTTAAGGGATAACGACTTAGGGTGGTTTGAGTAGCAAATCAGTAAAACAAATCATCACAAATAAAACTAAAATTTGTATCAGCCTTATTATTAAAAAAATAAACAATCATGAAGATCCGTCTGAACTCAAGAAATCTAACTTTTTAAAGCAAAGTTAGGATTATTATATGTATTTGTATCTTCATCTTTTTGGTTACTGCATCCCAAATAGTACTAAATGCTTGTCAGTAGTAAAGGCAAAACCCTGACCTCGACACTTTTAAAGCACTACTACGATCAATTCACTTCACAAGCTTTTAGTTCTTGATTACTGGCACTCATGGAGAAGAACCAGCACTCACCGGAAGTTGTTCTGATTAAATTCATACACTTTTCACAGAGGACCTCGTGCCGTAAATCCTCAAGGCTTTAGCGTGGTTGATGGATGAGTTGAAATGAAAAATCGTATCCGTACCAACAAGCAGTTGTGCTCCATCGAAAAGAGAACGTTTATGCTCCAGTAGTGGCTCGAATGACCCACCACTCTCGGAAATGCAATTCCAGCCGGTACCCCCACAACGCAATACATGATGAATTCTACTTTTCTTACCCCACGCTTCCGGTAGCATTTATAATTGTAAGGCCTTCTTTGCAAGTGCAGGACGTACAGCCGTATGCTGCTATATTTCTTTTACTTTACTCACTCAGTGCAACGTAACGAGAGAAGGATGAAGGAAGTGGGAGGGGGAGGGTGGGACAGGTCGAGTTGTGCCTTTGAGCCGCACGTTTTCCGTTTCCCACGAGAATCGACTTCGGCTCCCACGGCGAGGACGGTCCTGACTGAGGCAACGAACGTTCTGTACATACTTCAAACCAAGAAATGCATCCACCCCGGTTTGACTGCTCTGCGAACACTTAATATTTCAATTCCAAAGTGAATAAGAAATGAATAATGATATTTGCTTGCAGTGTATTGCTTGTTTTCTCTTTACTTTCTATGGATCGTTTCTGTTTTGCTTTCATTGCTTCTCGCCTGTGGAGTGCACCTACATGTAGGACCACTGCAGGAAATGGGTTTTCATCGCTGAATGGTGGAACTGGGCTACGACGAAGCAGAGACGGCATCGAGATTGGAACGTTTTCCTGCTTTAGTCCGTAGACCTGAACGGTATGGGTTACCAGGGTTTTAGTTTGTGTAGTGCTATGTAGACACGTTTTACAGTAACTTCTCATCAAACATTTTTAGCTGCAGAATAGCTTATGAAGGCAAAAATTAACTGTATAAGCCAATGTTTGCATGTTGTTGTGAATTCTGTTATATTTACAGAATCCATCTCCATCTCTATTGAACTTGCATATTACTAGAATATATTGTGTAACTATTATGAGGTACTCAAACTGGGTTGCCATTGGTCAAACAATGTATGGAGATATTCTTGTATATGTTTCCTCTCCCTACAAAAGGCCATGCGTCTCCTTTGTCGCTCTTTTTTGCTGACCGACCGCTAACTTTGTAATTGTTACAGTAATTAATAAAGCGTTACTTAATGTCTAGTTGAGTCCATCGTGTTTTTCTTCCTTTAGCGACGAGGTAAACGGAAAACGCGTCGAGTAATCCGATTATCATAAAATCTATCGGTCGAGAGTGCACGTGAGTGGAGGTATGCTTAACCTCACTTTTAAACAAAGTCGGTTCGAAACACGTAGTTGTGGTCAGTGAGATTTAGTGTCAGGGATCCAACGCAAATGTATAGTGTCAGTGTAGAAGATAAAGAAAAGATGCCAGATGAAGAGCCAAAACCGGGTCCGTCAGTGATCACGATGCCGATGTCAATGTTTGGGCATTTGGAACCGTTTGTCGTAGGAGAAAAGTTCGACGAATACATATGTCAGTGGCCTCGAACAATTCTTCCTGGACGGTCCAAGTCTTTACTCTATCGCGTTACGAATCTGTTCACCCGATGATACGTGAGCGCAATGATACGAAGAGTTGATTGAGATGCTGAAAACGCATTAAGCCCCTACAGTCAATGTGGTGGCTGAACGCTATAAATTTCGGAAATGTGAGCAGTCGTCAGGTCAATCCATTTCGGAATTCATCATGGAACTCAAGGTTCAGTCACAGTTCTGTGAGTATGCAACGTTCCTACAAGAAACTTTACGGGATAAGTTTGTCGCCGGAGTTCACAGTTCGAATCTTTGGACAAAGCTGCAGACAGAAGCAAGTCTCACGTTCGATAAAGCATGCAGTATCGCGCGCAGTTGGGAAGCGGCAGAACATGAGCCACAAGCCATGAAAGGTCCAGGCAAGATCGCCACCTTCAACCGGAAATCGGCGAAGAAGCAGTTCATGTATGAAATCCCGAAGCTTAAGCAATCAATCAAATCCAAGAATAAGCCGGTATCCTGCAAAGCAGTGGACGTGTATCGCTTGTGAAAAAGTGGGCCACGTGTCAACAATGTGCCGTTCGTCTACAGCCAGAATAGATTAGATTTCTTTATTGGAGAGACTTTCAGCCGTATGCTGGTTCAACTCTGGAAAATAATGTCAAATTCAATTTTATTTTCACTTGCTTCCTAGCTGCTTATGTTTGCTCCTCGGCTTGATTGGTGAGTTTGGAACCGACAATTCGTCTACTATTTCTTCCATGGAATGTTCACTTCCTGCTAATTTATCATTCTGGTAGGTAACCCCAGTTCGTAGCTTTGTTGTGTTTTTGTTTTGTTGATAGTCGTCGTTTGTTAGTGACCGTTATAAATTCATCCGATTCACTATCCATAGATTTTTGTACGCTATTGTTTTTATCGAAGTGTTGGTGCTGGGTGTTATTGCTGGTTTCGCCAATTCTAGAATGGTTTTGATTAGAACCGAGTAATGTTGGTTCGATATTTTCATTGTTGCTGCGTCTTTAGGGTCGTTGACAGTAGTAATGCGTGATGTTGTGATATTACACTTTTGTCGGGGATGAGCCTTTTTTCCACAGAACCTACACATTTTTGCTTGATTGCGATATATTATCAATGTTGTCTCACCGTCGATCGTTAGATAGGAAGGGATGAGTTGCTCGTACTACACGTACTCCATTGTACTTTCTATAATCACCATGTTAGGTGCTTTCGGAGGAAGACCGCGGATTCGCACGTTAACGGCTTCGTTTAGTCTCGTACTGTATAGTGTTCTGAAAATGGTGTGATGCAAGACAGCGCTTCGATGTTGCTGCATCTATCATCTCGACGTAGACACAGTTTCGAGCCTTATGAAACTGGATGTTTAAGGCGTCCAATATCTCCAATTTCAACTCACCGTACATGAATTACTCTACGACAGACGCATCTGGTCACTTGGACAGAACACTTAAGTCAACTACCAAGGTGTTCTCACGTTTAGCACCCATCTGATATAAAACTCATTAGATGGTAACCAAAAGATTGTACTCGAAAAAAAAAAATGCAATTCTTTCTTTTATGTATAACTTTTTATTTTATTGGTAAAAAATGATGAAATTTTGAGTAAAACTATTTTTGAGTGTAATGTGTTCATGTGCAAAATCTCGTCACAACCTGTCAAGCGGTTATCGAGATGGCTTCCAGGCAAGAAGTGCTTCGACAAAAAATTATGGGAGCGGTCGTGGAAAATCCACGCCAGTCCCACAGGTGGATCCCGAAAAATTTTGGAATCAACAATTCGACCGTGTCCCGTGTGGTAAAATCGTTCAAGGAGACCCAGAAAATCCAGCTGCGAGCTGGCAGCGGGAGAAAAGCAAATACGACCGACCCCGTGAACGCAATGACGGTGAGGGATTATTTCAAGCGCAATCCGAACCTTTAGATTTGGGACGTGGCCAAGAAGGTCAATTCTCTGGTTAGTCCATCAGACAATGAAAAGGGCCGGACTTCATGTCTTCAAGGTAATGAAGGTGCCTAACCGAACTGATAAACAGAATACGGTGGCCAAATCCCGCGCCAGGCAGCTGTACCACGAGTGGTTGGTGCACCCAAAATGCATCGTAATGGACGACGAGACATACATTAAACCGGATGCCAAGTAGATCCCTGGCCTGAAGTTTTTCGTCGTCAAGTACCGCCTGGATGTTCCAGAGAAGTTCCGGAAGAAGAAGGTCAACAAATTTGCCAAAAAGTACTTAGTGTGGCAGGAGATCTATGCGGCAAATTCAGCAAGCCGTGCAACCACCGGCACCATCAACGGCCAAAAATCAAGCTGAACATTGCATTAGGTCCTAAGTAACATTGACAGATTCTCTTTGACGACTTTCTCTTTGTATCCCCACGGCCATGTAAAGACATTCCCAGGTATTTTCAGAAAACAGATCGATAAAAGAAGCTTATATCTAGCATCTAATACGACAAACGCAACAAGAAACGGTTATGAGCTCAAGTTATTAACGTTATCAAGTTATCGACGAAGAGAATCGATTAATGTTACTTAGGACCTAATGCAATGTTCAGCTTGAAATATAAAGAAGAATTTCTCCAGAATCGCCTGCTGTCCATCCTCCAGTTCCACGAAGGTGACACTCTGTTTTGGCCGGATCTGGCATCGTGCCATTACGAGAAACCGGTGATGAAGTGATACGAAACAAACGACGTTGTTTTGGTGCGGAAGGAAGCAAATCCAAAATCAGCAGAACTTCGCCCAGTAGAAAAATTTAGGGCGATTATGAAGGGCAAGCTCCGGAAAACAGGGAAGGTCTACAAAAGGACAAGGATTTGAAGAAAGAGTGGATGAAAATGTGTAAGAAAGATGGCGCAAGTGTTGCACAGGATTTGGTGGGTAGCGTTAAGTCTAAAGTGCGGGCATTTAGCCTAGGTTGGTTGAATAAACCAACTGTTCAAAAACATAGCTAATATGTGTTTATTTATTCCCTGAGTCTTATTCAAAAATATCCGACCTAAAATGAATTTTTGGTGATCATTTTAGTCCGTTGCTTTTTTTTTCGAGAACAGTCTTTAATAACGAGACACTGTTGGTTACTAGCCGTGTGTTGGAAACGTACGATCCGTCTAAACCGTTGATTCTCACTACTGACGTGAATCCCTATGGTGTCAGTGCACTATAAACATTAACATTCTCATCCGCACACTATTAAACTCAAACACTGAAACCGACACGTATTTAATATTCATGTCTGATTGCAATTTAGGAACCAAATGCAATAGACCATGTATTCGCATTTTTATGAGGTCCTGAATTTGGGCAAGTTTTACTAAGTATGATATCCAAAATATGTCCAAGGGACTGACATAATAGGTTACCTCAACTGTATTTAAGTCACTATCAAGAAAAATGCACGAGAAGTTCACTAAACAGCTTTACGTTGTCAACGTCCAGGCTGGATTAATAGAACATCTCCGAGTTATATTAATTCAAAAGTTGACGATCAAACCCTTCTAGTAGAATAAAAGCATTGGGAAGAGATAAATATAATACGAAATATGTACATTATTTGGAGAAAAAAATTATAAACTTCATTTTGAATTTGGAGACAATAGAGTCTAAATATGGGGTTTTAACGCCAGTTTATTTGGCTTTTCCCCATCACATTCGTTAAGACGCTAAAAATTCAGAAGAATAAATAAATAAATAAATAAATAGTTATGAGGATACAACAATGTTCACATATTGAAAAAGAACCCTCAGAAAACTCTCAGCCCAGGAAACTCACAGTTGTAAATCCAGCCCTGCCTATAACTCTTCAAATCCATAATAATTTTCACACATAGCAGATCATCTATGTTCCAATTTCAGATGACAGAAATGTCCTATTCGTACTGGATGCGCAAACGACTGTTTCCTTTTCACTTTTATTATAATTTCCGATTCTCCTGGGATCGATGGGAAATGCTGCCTTCCGCCCATCTACAGTCTAGGAAAAGCTTCTGTCACTCCGATCCAATAGAAATCAACACGTTCAGTCAAGACATTAACAAGAAGAGAGTATGTTTTATTTCATTTTTCATTCGAGCACCCATCGTTGGGAGTTCTTACACATGCATCGGCTATGACAAGTAATAGAATCATGTTTTACCACCTTCGTTCTAGTAGTTGCTACTGCTGCTTCCAGAAGGTAGCCTACTATCCGTATACATAGCAATCTACGGAGACTAAGTTAGATGGAGGCAGGGGAAAAGGGACACAGAACCGTATCTCCATCTTGTACTCTGACTAGCTGTCATCTGTATGAACATTCAATACAGTGCTCCTAATTCTTCTCCGCTCCTACCGTGCCACATATAGGGGTCGGTTGTGCAAAACGCACCGTTTAAGCAAAATCGTGAATAGCTTGTGTATGGAAGCTAAAATTAAGGAAAGTTATTGAGCTTCATAACAATGTTTTCTACGAAGATCGAGTAATTTTGAACTCCAAAACGATGATTATTCATGATATCTTAAACATTGTCAATTCGGTAGCAAAATGATACCGGGGTAAAACGCCTGAATTATGGTGCAATATGTACCACAACATTGGAGTAAAAAGCATCGCTTGAAAGAGATAAGCCATAACCTGCATGTATATAACACAAAGGCGTGAGGCATTTCATATGATTATTCTTTTATTTTAAATAAACAATTAGGTCTCATTACAATGTTAAACTGTAGTTCATAAAGAAAAAAAAATAAAAAAAAAAATACGTTACAAGTGAATTCGATCCACACTACACAGAGCACTACTTCGACCTAATCGCGCATTTTGGGCCTATCGAGCAGAAAACATCATATGAATCCATTATTTCAGAGTTAACAAGTCAATTATGCGTTTAGTACGCTACGAGCTTGGGTCAAGAAGCAGTGTTAGATTTTTAACAATATCTCAACCATTTGTTTTTCTTTAGCTAACTTTACGGTAAATTTAGAAATAATCAGCAGTGAAAACATTCCAGTTTGTCAAAAAAAAAAAATCCACTCGAAAAATAGAGACAAAGGGCGGGTTGTGCTTAGTAGGCCCAAAATTATATCTAAGTCCTAATGTTAGAAGCATAATTTGTGGCTGGTGTGTCATAACTTTATCTTTTTTGCGCACACAAAAATAATTTTCAGAAGAATCAATGAGCTATTGCATGATTTCTTGATCAGAAATTATTTGTGAATCCTCCAGATAAAAATAAGCACAATCCGTTACCCGGGAAAAAAAAAAAATATCTGAGGATTAAGCATCGTTGTTTTCCTGCAAATGGGCATTTCACCCCAGGGGTCCATTATGGACTGTTCTCTCCTAGTGGTGAGCTTATATTCCATCGTCAATCGACTTCCTAGAGCTCTACTACTGCATGCCATGAATATGGTAATGGATTTTATAGTGGAATAGAGTTCCGCTGAATATAGATGAAGTGAATGGGTAGTGCCCATGGTCGTTGGAGATGAACCAACCACCCATCCGAACGGGTGGATGTGTGCGGTTATAAAACATAAATTTCACTTACTGCTCTGTACGAGAAGCCTGCCAGCCAGCGGCTAAAAAAACAGCCACCAGCTAAAAACTACCGTAACTGCCGAGAAATCGTCATCCGTAGGATCCCACTGATCCTTGAACGGCAACGAGGCTCCTATGTATGCATCGCATGGCAGCCGTAGTGGCTATCGACGAAGGCAAAAGAGGGGTTAATTTCTTTGCGGGTTTTCCATCAGATTTATGAACACTGCACAGACACCATGCAACTATCAGCTACCTGTGTACTGCGAGAATGTAAGAGTTTCAGTGTATGAGCAATGAGCTCGGATGAACTGAAGAAAAGAGCACACAGAGCGAAAAGCTAGCTCCGAAGGGTTAAGCAAAGAAGCTCTCGAGTGAAGTGTAAAATGGATCCTTGGCATGTTTTTGTTTACTGAATGTGAATAGGTAGTGGAAATGGTTAATTAAAGGTAAACATTTTTTTTCCCTGATTTGTTTTCCGTGCTGAGCACCAATGCTACCGACGCCCACACCTATCGACCCATCAACTCATGAACCGGGGACCAACGGCTCCCCTTCCCGCGAAGGAAGGCGTGATCATGGGTAAACATTGTATGTTGTGAGATTCTTGCATTGGCTTTATTACTGAGATCATGAACGCCTTAGAGCGATAGTAACCGATACATCTTAAGTTGACAAGATGAGTACCAAATGCTTCTTAAATAGAAAAATATGCTTCTTAACAACGTTAAAGCCTGGGACAAACTGTTTCATTTTCAAACAGAAATGCCATGACTGATTAAATTGTTTTAACATGATTCCGGAGAGTGGTTTTTACATCTGTTGGGTAGTACTCATCCCCAGCCCCCTCCCTCATTGTTTTATGTTCAAGAATGTGTTGACGCGGGGGTGTTTTTTCTAACTTTATCATTTCTAAAACATATTTAGGGTATTCACTATTCGCATCGTAAACATATAAACTATCGTAAAAATACCATGGTCCATTGGAGTGTAATAGAAGTTTACGCATTTACGAGGTAATAAACGTTTACGATGCGGTTTGTCAATACCCCTATTGTTTTTTTTTTCGTGGAACTCTTGTAAATAATAAAGAAGAAAAATCATAAGATCCCAAGCCTACCTTGGAATTGCCATATGACCACCACAGAACCGGTTCCGGAAATTCCAGATTATGATTCCGTATTGTCATATTTGACATGTCGCATAATATGGCCAATGACAGTCAAAGCTACAACCACAAAGCCATATGACCATCATAGAACCAGTTCTGCATATTCCGGATAAGAGTTCCACGTGGTCAAATTTGATATCTCTCATAACCATATCAAGCAACATATCAAATCCCATCTACTCGTCGAAATATGATAAATGTAATGCAAAGTGACATCCATAGAGCAATATGGCCACCGTAGAACCGGTTCTCGATGTTCTGGATTATGGTTCCACATGGTCAAATTTGATATCTGTCATTACCATATCAAGTGACATATCATATCACATCTAGTCCACGAAATATGACCAATATCGCTCAAAACGACAACCATAGAACCAGTTCTGGATATTCCGGATTATGGTTCCGTATGGTCAAATTTTATATCTCTCATAACCATATCAATCGGTATGTCAAATCACATCTACTCGTCGACATATGATAAATTGAATGCAAAACGACATCCATAGTCATATGTCCACCGTTGAATCGGTTCTGGATGTTCCGGATTATGGTTCAACATATAATGTCTTATAATCATATCAAGCGACATATAAAATCACATCTACTCGACAAAATATGTCCTTGGCACTAACAACACTAACAGCACTAACAAAACAATACAAATTCCATATGGTCACTGTAGAACCGACATTTTTTTCCCTTGATTTGTTTCCGTCGATCTTGTTTTCCGTGCTGATTACCGATACTATCAACCGTCAGGGTAGTAGCTCTCACACTTGGACCATACCTGTCCAACCCATCATCAACTTATGAACTGGCTTTACTTCCCTGGAAGGCGTAATCAGAGATGATCCTGGTGGCACTGACTGGGATAGAACCCAGGCCTTTTGGGATGAGAGGTAATCACGCTTACCACTGCACCACCGGTGTCGCTGAGCGAGTGGAGTTGATTTTCCCTAAATTTAGGGTGACGTACTTCTTGCATGCTCCCATATGGATTTACATTCTTCACATTCATAATTATTTTTATTTTTTTTTTTTTTTTTTGGGTATCAGGCTTAATTTTCAAGACTTGACCCATTTGAATAAATTTTGCTTCTATCTTTGACAATACAGCAGAAGGACTATCCTATGTTGGCCGCTTGAACACTGGATTCCGTATGTATTGTTTCAAGATAGTTATAGAAAAAATGCTGACGTGTGCGCGTAGATACATCCGCGTAGTAAACCGATTGAATAAGTAAATCCGTTTCGAACGAAATATCTAAATTATGTAAGTTACGAAAACCGCGCGAATTCCGAAAGCCGAGCGAGACAACCGAAGCGAGAAAAAAAGGCTTATTATCATTTAAAGAGTGCCACCAAAATAAATGTGATAGCCTATGTTGGCAAGTTGATTAATTTTGGTTTCCTCCCTAGATATTCTACTTATTTACTACTGAGCTTTGTATCAAATTAGTTAATTTAAAGAACGTATCAATCATTTCAAGATTTCGCGACCGCACCGAACAAATTCTATAAGCTCAAAAGCGTTTGACAAGCTCTACCGAATTGCGTATCACTTCTGCGTAAGCTCCGTAGACGTAGGCGCGTTGAATCCGACAGTCGGCAAAGGTTTAACCTGTACCAACACCGCTTAAGGAACGACCTCGAGTCAGTTAAACCGTTTATAGCTAAACATCTAAATTACGTAAGATACGAAAATCGCGCAAATTGTGAACGCCACGCAAAACAACCGTAGAGAAAAAAAAAACAACTTATTATCACTTAAAGAGTGCCACCAAAATAAATGTGATAGCCTATGTTGGCAAGTTGATTAATTTTGGTTTCCTCCCTAAATATTCTACTTATTTTACTGTTGAGCTTTGTTTCAATTTAGTTATTTTACCGCACGTATCAATCATTTCAAGGTTTCACGACCGTACCGAACAAATTCTATACTACAGAAGCTAAAAAAAAACTTTTGGTGAGCTCTACCGCATTGCGAATCACTTCTGCGTAAGCTCCGTAGATGTAGGCGCGTTGATTCCGACAGCCGCGAAAAGTTAAACATGCATCAATACCACATAAGGAAAGATCAATTTTACGTATGGTTTAGTTCATAGATTAACATTGACTGCTGATTAAAAATGTAAGTACTTGAACACTAAGAAATAAGTTAACTCAAATGCTTTAACCGCATATATAATAGATTTCGCGTATTGAGAGAATAATATAGTAATCGAGTACAACAAACTCAGGGGAATACAATACCTCCAAAAGTTTAAAAGCTATTAATTTTTTTTTTTTTATATCTTTATTAAGGAGACTTTCAGCCCTGGGCTGGTTTGTCTCCGGACACCCCAGAAGGTGGTATCCCCAGCTTTTAATTGTCAGGAATGTTTCTTTTCTTATTTCCTAAACTATTCCTCTCCTTGTAAATCTGCTTAATGCTATGGGTCTGCCTGCGATTTCTTTTTAAAGTTCAAGACTAAATAAGAAGATTTATTCTACAACTTTAAAGGATAATTGCCTCCCTAAGCGGACCCCCCGCAACCTAATTCTTTTGTTAATCTACTTAATGTCATTAGACTTTCTAAAGTTTATTATTCAAGTTCATTTGATGATTATGATATCTCATTAGTCTAATTTAATAAATTATTAAAAGCTCACCTAATCAATCATAACTCATGCTTTATTAAGTACCGGCACTTGTGCTTGTAATCTAAAATTAAACGTGTTTCAAGTACTTTTGATTTAAGCTTATACCCATTTATTATATCTTAGTTCGACCCAGGTAACACTTTCATGTGACTAAAATGCTTCATTTTGAAGTTAGTTTCCTAGCTGATTATTAAATTATATAGGGTATATGTTCCAATTACGCTCTCACGTTTCCACTATGTTGCACCACAAAAATACATATGGGTATGTCACAATAGAAGCACACCACAGTGGAAATCCCAGGCCATAGTTCAAACACTTATCCCAAATCAAAATGAAGCACATATAAGATTAGTTACAATACCATGTACAAAAATGATGTTTAACATTGTTCCCTGAGTAATACCTCAATGAAAAGAACAATGAAAGCTTGTCACGCAAATAGAAGGAGCACCGATGGGCACTTTCTGAAATATTTCAATAGTATAATTCCCTTGCAAACCCAAATAAATCTATCTGCGTAAAAAATAACTAAAATAAGAGTGATTTGCGGCGAAACCCGCCAGAATCACACCCAACGTCAGTGCCTATACGTAAGCGTACTACGACGCGGCTCTCAATAAAAGGAGTAACAAGTGTGATACTATCACTGCTAGACTAGATCTTTGGTTCTCTTATGCAGTGGTTTATCAGAGAGGGGAAGCTTCGTAATCACCATTGCCTGCCCATGACGCCATTCTATCGCGGCATGAGCCAGCAACGCCAACCATAAACCAACCGTCTCCAACACTCCACTATAAAGCATGAAATTAAGCCCGCCCACCAACAGCAAGGTGCAAAAACTAGCCAAGGAGAGGGACATTCATGATTTATCATTTCTCATATCATATCTACTCGAAGAAATATTTATCACCATTTCTTTTTGACTTTATTACATCCCCTCTGGGACTTTACGCCAGCTCTCAACTTAGTGCTCAACACTTCCACAATTTTTCCATCCCGATAAATTCATAAACATGACTTGAACCTAGCTACCTTTTTCATCTAGTTCGTTTATTTGGAAGGCTCAATCGCGTAAGCTTTACGAAGCCGATAACTCATTGTCGAAGGATAGGATCAGGGGACGAGCTTGGGGTGGGGTTTCGTTGTCTCATCAGAGCTTTGTTGCCAGTATGAACGGTAATGTGGTTCTAGAGTTCGACCGGCTATGGTGGCCAGTAGGTGTGGGGACAAGACAAGGAAAAACTGATAAAGAGAAACAAAAGACAAAGGAATTAAATTCTTATAGGGGAAATGGATGCAATGTCAGCCTAATTGCCCCTAATTTGGGCCCATATATAAATTCAACAATTTTGACAAAACATTTCAATAGCCACCAAAAATATCCATTAGTACTGTCCTAATGAGGCGTTTATCTAGATAAAATTGATAAATAGCAGTTTTTAGCGATGGGCCCAATCTTAGATCCATAGATCAACATTAAAGCCATTTCCCCTGCTAGAAATTTGCAAAAAATACATAAATCGACTGCATATAGCAGAGATTGCGGATACCCAACACGTTTCTGATAGGGATATAAGGTTGTCTTCCTTGGGCCTCGAGGGTATTCAAAATATGTTCCAAAAAATTTCATGCAAAATATTTTGTAAATACCAAAAATTGATATTTTGAGACTGTATTATCATAAATTGGTATTGGTATTTGATATTGGAATGGTATTGTGGAAACATATTTTGGAAATTATTTTTTGGCATTTTATTCGTTCCTGCTCGGGTAATGTTTCTGCTCAAAAGATTAAGCTGCATTTGTGCTGGGTACCACTTTCGAGTAAACACTACCAGTTCAGTTTTGAGCGGCGGGAATTTGATCCCTAGATTGCTAGTTCAAAAAGACAAGTTGTCTAAGGAATTGTCCTTGCAAGTCCACGGCAAGTGAACCTCTTACGGAAACCAGACTGTCATCTGCTAGTTGTCTTAGCGTGCATTGTTCTATCAAACAGTTGTCGATATCTTTGATATAAAAGTTATAAAGAAGAGGGCTGAGACATGAGCTTTGGGGCCAAATAACTAATTCTGGAAGTTGTCAGTTTTCCAAGAGGAAAAATCATTTGCTTTTCTTATAGCAAATTGTACAAGAAATTATTTTAAATTCCAGAAAGTCCACATCTGTACAGATTGTCTGACAGAATGTCAATGGAAGCAGAATCAAATGCCCCCTTAATGTCCAAGAATACTGAAGCCAATTGCTTGTTGTGCGTAAAGGTCAGTGTAATATCTGTGGAAAGCAACACAAGACAATAGTTTGTTCCTTTGCTTTTGCGGAACTCAAACTGTGTATTTGATAGCAAGTTATTTGATTCGATTTAGTGATCGACTCTGAAGGATAATTTCCTCCAAAAATTTCCTAATGCACGAAAGCATCGCAATCGGACGGTATGAGCTATGGTTTTTGAATGCCCATTACTTTGACCTAACCCAGCCACCTTAAGCATTACCTGGCTTTACAGCTGTAGCTTAACCGAGTGATAGCCAATGACACTCAAATAAAAAAAATCATAAAATAAAATGGACACCGACTACAGATGTTCCAGAAACAAATTGGATACAGTTAAATCCGTTCTCTATTATTTTTTGGATCTAAGTTTCCAAATATTTGGTATCTAATTTATAAGGAGACAAATGAGTGACGATGAATTTATATAAATTTGTCATTGGCAGGGTTGGCAGGCATTGAAAATGTGTATGAATGAATGTCAACTGTCAGTTTATCTGACATGTAGGAACTGTAAATCTATGTCTGACCCCATTTTGATATCCAAGATGGCGGCATCCGGGTACAGAAAATCAAAATTACCCATATTGTGGGGTATTGATGGTATTTCCGGTTTTTCATGAACCGGATACCGCCATATTGGATTTCAAAATGGCGCCAGGCATGGATTTTCGATTCGTACACGTAACCCTGATTCCAAAAATACCCATATGGTGGGTATTTGACATTATTTTTCAGGTTCTAGATTTCCAGTTCCTACACGTCACCCTAAATCCAAAAATACCAATATTGTGGAGTGTTGACAGTATTTTCCAGTTTTTCATGAACCGGATACCGCCATCTTGGATTTCACGTCCCTCCGATTTTAAAAATACCAATATTGTTGGGTATTTCACAACATTTTCAAAAACCTCTTTTACGAAATAAATCTTCGAGTTTTCCGGAATATACGGAACCGGTTCTACATTGTTCACTTTTCGTCGAGTAGATGTGATTTGATATGTCGCTTGATATGGTTGTGATAAATATCAAATTTGACCATGTGGAACCATAATCCGGAATATCAAGAACCGGTTCTACCTTGGCCATATGGCTATATGGTTGTCATTTTGAGTGTTATTGGTCATATTTGGTCGAGTATATGTGATTTGAAACGTCACTTGATATTTTTATGATAGATAATAAATTTGGCCATTTGGAACCATAATCCGGAACATCCGGAACCGATTCTATGGTAGGCATATGGTCTTATGATTGCTCTATATCATTTCTGGGTTGTCACAATAATAAGAAGGATATATGATAAAGATTGAAAAACACGGGGGGTGCCAACACTTTCTTGAATATATATATGTAAGAAGGATGAACATGGGAGGAAGTACCTTCCAACAGATGAAAGAACCACGCAACGGAATGATGTCAATAAAAAGATTCCACAATTCATCGGCTATGGCATCTCTGAGATACAATTTTTTGAAAATAAAAAGTTTGTTCCGGGCTTTTCCGGGTTAAATAGAAAAAATATAAAATTCAATTAATTTCAGCATCGATGGTAGTGGTAGTAGAGACAATACCATTAGAAACTAGATCATTCTAGCCTTGGTTGTGCTTGAAGGTATCAACATAAAATTTGAATGTAGGGTGTCCATGTTATTTTGTTTATTTCCATGGGCTATTTTATTTATTTTAAATGCTACGAGAAGAATTCATAGTTGATCAACCGCCTAGTGAATTTATTAGAAAATTTATATGATCATTACCGTGGCTCCTAACATTTCCTAAAAATAAATGCAAACTGCATTGAGAAACTCAAAGAGCAACGATATGCTTCTCATGAATACTACTACCTGTACTGATAAACTATATTCTGTTCATTTTTCTTTTTGGATTTTTTTATATATTAAAAAGTGATCAATCTTCCTTCGGATTACGGTATTCCTATCAACCTTATTGCCGGTTTTGCCAGTCGTGCCGTGTATAACAGGCAAAACAGCAACATCAAAATGAAACATTCACAGCAGCCTATTTTTGGGAAATCCAATAAATTTGAAGCTACACGGCAAATCACGTCGCCAAATTAATGGACAATTCAGACAAACCATTGATTTATCCCCCTGTTATCGATGGACTCTCATTTTCATCACGGCATGAATTCAACGAACCACACAATAATAAATTTGATTTATTTTTTTTTTCCTTTGGTTTGTTTTCTCCGTCGATCTTGTTTTCCGTGCTGAGCACCAATGCTACCGACGTGCCAGGAAGGCAGCTCCCACACCTGGACCCTACCACCTATCGACCCATCAACTCATGAACCGGGGACCAACGGCTGTACTTCCCATCCGAAGGAAGGCGTGATCAGAGATGTTATGCCTCAAAACATCCCGGCGGCGCCGACTGGGATTGAACCCAGACCTTTTGGGGTGAGAGGTAATCACGCTTACCACTACACCACCGGCGCCGTTAATTTGATTTATGCCGTAGCGGTTCGAATTGAAACATTAAGCCTTCGCTTTCCAGTCCATGGCCTAAGCGGTTTTCGGAACAAAATAGTGACCAATCAGTAAGAATGTACACATCATTGCATCATGATACGTTTGTTGTGGACTTAGCGCAGAATAAATATGTTAATGAAGAAAAACGCTGCCCTGATTGAATTTGATTTTTTATTTTTTCTTTGTCCAAACAACATAGATCTGCAAGTCTATAATGTTGTCTAAACAACCACTTGTAGCTCAAAAAATAAACTAATTAACTATTATATTTGAAGCAGCTCATCGGTCATTCACGACGTACTTTCACTAAACGTGAATTAAGCCTTTATCGTAAAAAAAACATACATCATCAATTGAAATAAACATTTATTCGTCCTGATGGGAAGGAACACCCGCGGCAGTAATGGAGGGTAGAGGTAAAATCCGCTTTCAATAGCAAATAATTCAACCGTTTGTAAACATTACACACGTGGGTGTCATTTCGCACATTCCATTTTACGAATAGGCCTCTCAGAAACCTTCGATCCACGATTCATATTTCACCGCGTAACAGGTGCCACATCAAAGCCTTCGAGCGCCGCCGTTCGTCGATGGAGCGATGCGCCGAAGCAATTTGTATAATATTTCATTTCTGATTTCGTAAATGATTGGAAATTGGGCAGCTCAGAATGCCAGCACACTGCACCGGGATGTGGTAAAAAAGCAATAGCCATCTCGACACACTTACCACGTTGTTATGATTCCAGAAAATGTAGGCCGGTGGCTCGGGGGAGTCTTTTACAACGCACGTCAAATTTATCGTCGATCCGCTTTCGATGTACAGATCCGGCGCTCCAATTATTTCCGTCGAAGGCTCTGCAAGGAGATAAAGAAAAGCGACACAATGAAACTAAGCCTTAAAATATGTAAGTTCATCTGTTGTTTTGTTTATTAATTTATTTGATAAGGCTCAACCGAATTAACTTTACAGAGCCGAGGATTCTTGGTCACTATACAATACATTTTAAAACTATAGTCAAAAGGTACAACACAATAAACACTTTATCTTCCGCTATCCAAAAAGCCTCCTCCATCAGAACTGGAGCCGCTTCCAGAAGTTTCATTGTATGGCAAATTGTTGTACGCCAACGAGGGTCAGAGCGCGTCCATTGCAGCAATGGACGCAAAACGTGGTCAACACTCACACACTCATCACGAAACGGTTGCTTTTCAAAGTCGACGACGCATCGACCGAAAGAACTGCTGATGAAGAACAATGAGGAGGACCACACACGAGGCGGCTAATACATAGGTGTAACAGTCGGAAGAAGTGTTAGTTTGTTTACTTAAATGAACCATGCCCATTTTGTTATGGCATGTTTGCTATACGAAATGCGCCTCGTGTTTATTAGCGAATTTCACATCAAAGATTGATTAATTGAGTAGGAAATCAGTTTGGCACGGCATTTGTGACCAGCATACACCTTCCGGTAGTATGAAACAGGTCAAAAACTATTCAAATCCGCAGATAAAATTTTTGTTTTGAATTTCTGTATAGCAAAATAGTGAACTTTTCGTGAACATTAACGGCAAAGAACTCACCAACACTGGGAGACTGTGAGTTCCTGCCCACCTGTTCATTTTCCATCGTGGACCACACAATGGTTGCTGCCGAGAAAACAGACGATCGCATAGCACACATCGAGAGTGGCCTGCTTTTGTCGACAGCCGAGTGAACACTGGTTCATCTGTTGTTGAACTAACGATTATGGTTTATTTGTGTTATACAATATTTTTTTTTGTTATATGTTATACAACATTTTAGGTCGCTAGTATTTTGCCCGGGATGAGATTTGAGCTCAAGTCTTTCAGCGTGAGAAGCATGGATGCTAACCATTTACACCAGGCCCGTATTCAGTTAAACAACATGAATGTAAAATCAGTAATCAAATTGATTTCATTGATAGCAGGATTAATTTTCCGTTTGATTCAACAGTGTAATATTGTGCTCTCATTTTTGCTGTGTTAACCGTTAAGTCAACCAAAATGAGATCAACTGGAGTATTCAAAATAAGTTACATCATAACAGCAAATTTTGATTTCAATTTGATCTTCAGATTTGCTCGGGTAAGGATCGGAAGCTGCATTTGAAGGTGTTGAGAACGGTTAGGGCAAACCCAGGGCTGTCGGATTATAATATCGCCAAGAAATTCAATGCCAGCCAAAGCACCACCAGTAGCATTCGTCAGCAAGAAGGATTTCGATATTTTCGGGCCATTACCCGAGCAAAGTCTGAGATCAAATTGAAATCTAAATTTGATGTTGTGATTTCGCTGATAATGATTACTCAGGTTGCTGTCGTTTTGGTCGTTTGAACGGTTAAAATATCAAAATTGAGAGCAAAAAAATCTTCCTGTGACATCACATTGAAAACAATTTCTGCTATCAGTGAGAGCAAACTGAAAACCAAATTTGATATCCATTTTTCCTGTTGATAACAAAACAAGTATTCAATTTGATGTTATGCTAAGGCATTGAAAACAAACCCGCAACAACATATTTCTGGAGAGCAAATATACAGCAAAATGAAAACAAAATTAGGTATCAAATTTGTCAATTGCGTAAACTGAAATCAAATTATGATTTCAGTTTGATGTTGATATCAAAACTTGATTTCAATTTGCTGTTATTTTGATGCTGTACTTTGCTCGGGTAAGCAACTAAACAGGACACTGAAGCAGAATCTAAAAGTCAAAAGACGTGCCCGGAAGTTGTAAAATGAGGTTCTTACAAAGTACGAAGGATACATCTTCATGGACGACGAAACGTACGTGAAGATGGATTATGGGCAGCTTCCCGGACAAAAATTCTATAAAGCCACTGCACTGGTCGAGGTGATGTCCCTAGGAAGTCCAAATTTGTTTTTGCCGATAAGGTATTTGCAGCTGCGGACAGAAAACCCAGGTTTTCGTGACAAACAAGACTATGGATTCCAAAATGTACAAACAGGACTGCCTGAAAAATCGTATTCGTTTGTACATTAAGGCTCACAATGGACCTGTAAAGTTTTGACCTGATTTGACAAGCCACTACAGCGGAGATGTTCTACAGTGTTATCGAGAAAACGGGGTAGATTTCTTTGAGAAGGACATCAATCCACCCAACTGCCCTCAATTCCGCCCAATTGAGAAAGGTGACTCGGGATGCGACAGAGATGAATAGATGGTTGAACAAAACGGCCGCATAGGTTAGCCAACAGAGTGCCCAAAATATGATGTTCGAGATTTCATCAAAACCAAATCGAAATAATTTTTATCGCTATTTATCCTTTAAAGTGAAATGAATTACCTTCATTTTGAGTACTCAAGAATTTTATTTAATTAAAATAGGTTTGAAAAACTTCCAGTGGCGCTGGTGGTGTAGGGGTAAGTGTGATTATCTCTCATCCCAGCATGCCTGGGTTCAATCCCAGTCGGCGCCGCCGGGATGTTCTTAGGCATAACATCTCTGATCACGCCTTCCTTTTTTCCATGCTGAGCAAATGCTACCGACGTCAGGGAGGCAACTCCCACACCTGGACCCTACCTATCGACTCATCAACTCATGAACCGGGGACCAACGGCTTTACTTCCCTTTTGAAGGAAGGCGTGATCGAAGATGTTATGCCTCAGAACATCTCGGCGGCGACAACTGAGATTTTACCCAGACCTGCTAGGGTGACAGGTAATCACGCTTACCACTACACTACCAGCGCCACTGAAGAGGCCCGATCATATTTTTGTTTTCAGTGCTGCTGATGGCGGTGATGCATTGAGTTTTGTGTGTTGGAAAGGTTTCTGTTACTGCTGTTATGCTGATTTTGTTGCTGTGAATGGTGCTGATGTGTATGCTGTTGGATATGGAAAATTTGCTTCACAGCCGTTCATGAAGGTGGAATTGTCAAGTTGATGTTCGAGGTGGAATTTCAATAAGGAACGGACTTTATACCTGGTACTACAGGAGGGAAATCATTATCAACGAAAGGGAATGGACGCTGATTGCCTCCCAAAAGGATTGATACCTAAACCCGTTGATATTAAATTGCTTTTGTCCTCATCAATTATTGAAGAGGGCTAAAATTATTAATTCAATTAATTTGTGCAATAAAAACAAAAATAGATATTGTACGATGTGGACGTTGGAAAGAAACCGTGCCGTGATGAGTGCGTGAGTGATGACCACGATTTGCATCCATTGCTGCGATGGGAGTGCTCTGCCCCCGTTGGTGGTACTACCACACAATAAAACCACTGGAAGCGGATCCCGTGCTGATGTAGGTGGCTTATTGGATAGCGGAAGATAAAGTGTTTATTGTGTTGTACCTTGTGAATATAGTTTACAATGTTTTGCATAGTGAACAAGAATTCTCGGCCTAAAGTTTATTCGATTGAGCCTTATAAAAAAAATATATAAAAAAAAAACAAAACCAAAAATGTGACGAGCAGCAGCATCACTCGCACCTAAAGGCTTACTAAAAGTAAATTGGTACGCACAAAAAGACCTGTAATTCGTAATTCAATAAGTTTAAAAAGTTCATTAATGATGGCTGTACAGTACTTTTATTAAAACATCAAAGTTACAGCATTAGATGGTTACATTTCTCCAGTTCGAACGAAATCTTGAACCTTCCTCTTGATTGAGCCCATCAGCGTCCGCATAGTGGAAACGGACACGGAATCAGCGCATTTCATCCATTTTGCCCGCATTTGCTGGATGTCCTTGCCTGCCCCACCGCTTCGTCGAAGTTGCTGCTTTGTAATTGCTCAGTAAAACTTTTGACCGGGAAACTGCTTAAAATCAAATTTGACGTATGTTTTGTCACCGATCAAAGTGCAGCCCTTATGTTTCTACAAAACACGGTCGTACAAGAGCCTTGTACGCTTCTTGGCCACGGAATTCTGCTTCATGTGCCGGTTCGGATGTTTACTGGCTTTGTACGACTTGTATCTTTCCCTGGCAAGGATGTTCCACACCATTTGATAGTTGGCCTTGTACCTTCTGGCCCCATCTCGGATTGAAAGACCGGGGTTGGCTTTAACGCACCTCAACACCTTGCTGTGTAGCTGACGATCCCTGGTTCCAGATTTTTCGTAGGTCCGCTGATTCCTTTCTACACTCAGGGTTTCCTTGTAGGTTTGGAGCACTCGACAAACTGTTGTTTTTGGCATCTTCAGCACTTTAGCCAGGTTGGAACCGGTGTTTCTGCACAATATTTTTTCATCTTTCGAATTCCATTTGACGTTATTTCTGAACGCGATCGACTACTTTGATAAAACTTGCACCAGTTTTTCTCTATAGAAGTGTAAACAAACCACTGTCAAAGATTTTCGATTCCCAACAATAGCGGCGCGTGAGGGGCGTTCTAATAAACGTTTAGTCAGTCTTTATTAGATAAACAACCAAGGGACTCTATTTGGTGAATTTCGATATAAAGTTTTGTATACAAACAAATCATTTATCTTCGGACTATCCCAGAACGAGTTGTAACCCGTTGGTAACAATGTCCACTAGAGGATGCTTGCCGGTAGTAACACTTCAAACATTAATCGATTTTAAAGCATAAACACGCAAGGTTTCTTTTCTTTCTTCGCATTTCAAGCTTAATTCTTATCGCATTTTAGCTTATTAGTGTTCTAAATGCACAGTTATTATTTGAGAGCTTTCGATACCTGTACCATTTTTGCATTAGTATAATTGTGTGACAAGTACAATCATAATCTATTGCCCAGGGAAGTCGAACAATTTTCCAACCCGAAAAATTCCTAGACCGGACCGCGAATCGAACCCAGCCACCTCCAGCATGGTCTTGCTTTGTAGCTACGTCTTTACCGACTGAGCTAAGTTAAATCACCGCAAACCAACGCCTACATCGATAATCTGGTGATAATTTCGTCACTAGCTCCACCTATTCTACCGTGGACACATCTAACAGCTCATTTTGTAGGAGTATGCATATGAGCTCTGGTCAGTAATGCAACCAGATTTTTCTGGAATGTTACAATTTAAAAGACAATTTTTCATTCAGAATAAGTAACGCAGATTACAGATTTTGAACAAAAATATTCATATTTTCAAAAAAATCTTAACATCCACAACATTCCTGTTATTGCCTCTCTTTAATGTTTTTTTGTTTCTCTTGTCCCCCCGTCTCGATGAGTCTCATCGTCATCCACTGGTCACCATAGCCGTTCGAACTCCAGACGAATCCAGAACCGTACTATCGTTCACACGGCCGACAACGCTCTGATGGGACAACGAAAACCTCACCCCCAAGCTACTCCCTTGATCCTATTATTCGACAATGTACCCCTCTTACCTCGGGTAAGCCGCGAGTATTCGACCCAACTAAATACTAGACATAGAATTAAGTGAATTTGGTTTTGTATCGTAACAGGGAATCACGGTTACGAAAACGATACATATTTGACAGTTTTGACTCATATTAGCGTTATTCCCAGCAGCTCTCTCCCTTAATTGAATCATTCCCTAACTTATTGTCCTTTAACATATAAACAGAGGTTAGTGATAATGTTAGTTACAATGGCCATTCAGAGGTCTAGTATATTGGGGGCTTTTCTAACTCTTGTGGTTCGACGAGGAGTTGTGGCATTATTTGGAGTTGACTTATTAACGACTTCTGAGTTGGTACTAGCATTTGTTTCACTGAGATTCTCTGTGATAATACGATCTAAACCTGGTGTGTACGCGGTGGGAGTCAAAAGAATTTCCTTTTCAACAGGGGATTGTTCTTGCAATTCTGGATCCAGTGGTCTTGAATGGTGAGCTATCGCCTCCAGTTGGTTTCGGTTTTGTTCTAACTCTTCTTTATCTGAACACGAATCCTGATCATCGCTTCGCTTAGCAGGACCTGGCCGTAGTTTGCCTTGCCGCTTTGCCTAGGCGTCCAACTTCCAGCTTGATAATGTGATGCAGCTTTCCCAACCGTTCAGATACTATTCCGAATTGCCATTTGGATGATCCAAGAAAGTCTCGTGCTGAAATTCTCTCTTCAACCGCAAGCTTCGTACGGCTCTTTCCTCTCCCCGAGATAAATTTTCAGTTTCACCTGCAGGAACGATAAGGTCTCTCTAACATTCTACCAAACAGTGCTGAGAATTGTCATTGTTATTGCAAGCTTTCACGCGATATTGACAAAATATTTTTAAACATTGTCACTACAAGAATTCATTCGCACAGGAACCTTCGTCAAAATCAAACAAAAATCTAAAAAAAAGTGTGATTTCATGCATTATTTTTCATATTACTTTTATCCAGGTAGTAACGGACGTTGATGCTACTTGTTCACTTTGACAGCTTCAAGGATTTATTTTGCTGTATTCATTTAATTTCATAGCAAATTTAGGCAATAAATGACTACAAATGTTCGTCATTGTTTTTCACTGGCAATTTGCATGATTTTGCTTGAATATATTCTTAGCTCGATTGAATCACGAATGCTCTTTTGTCAATATCACCGTATATGGTCGATATTTTGATGGCAGCCCCGTTGTAGATCAAATCATTTTCATCGCTCCAAGAGTCATTGATTGTTGCCGTTTTCCACATTCAAATGTGGTAGAGCCCGGTGCCGATGGTACGATTCAACATTTTCCCCCCTTTTGGTTCACTATTTAATGCCTCCGAGAGGCGCCTTGTCAACTCGGAGGATTAACATACAGAAATCCCTCCATTTCTATCAACGTAATTGGTTGAAGGATAGTCGAGAAACAGCGGTGGGTGAACCGACCAACCCATCGCATAAATGGAAACATTACTGTATTATTTAAATTAAAACTTGTCCACGATCACCTTAACGCTATGAGTCTACGAGATCATAACTTTTAGACCAACCATGGCAGGAGTCGGACACTGCAGCACGATTAAGATGGGGGAAGGACATAGAAGAAAAGTAAGGCCATCTGTCTCTATCCAGTTGTTTTGTATGTACTGCTGACCCCAAGTTTTACTTTAAGTGCTCTTGCCTGAAGCATAAAATAAACATTAAGCAACTGCGGAAGCGCCCAGTGCGGACAGTAAGCAGAAACAAGGCCAATTGCAACATATCGGGCCAGGAAAAGAAGAAAATTTAATTTATCACCGTACTTCAGACACTTGACTTCCATCGGCAAAATAAGGATTTTAATTCAATTAATCTGGTCGTGCTGGTTGGTTGTAGCAGTGAGAGCCTTTACCAATTGTAATGTACTTTTCCAACTCAGTGTATCCCACATAATTGAAATTTAAATTACTCATCAATGAAATATATAATCGAAAACTGAGATCAGTTCATCTAACAGCGGCAGGGCATTCATTTGGAAAACAAGTGCATTGCGGACAGGGATAACAGAAACAGCTAATGCTAGAGTAATTAATTTATGTTGTTTCACTATTTAGAGCAATTCCACCCCTGAACGGAAAAGGAAAAACAATGCAACTGTTATATTTTAACTTAAGATAGATTTCCCAAAATGGCATACGGATAGACCTCGATTTTGACAACATAAAGATTTTGCTTTTTTCTAAGCCTCTCACGCACTGTGTAAATTTTTTAGTCGAATTCCTGCAAGTCATGGAAAATACTTACAAAAATTAAATTAAATCTTTTGGTTGAATTATTCATCGTTGAGCAATTTTTTATTAAAGATCCTGATCCTAGTGTCGTGTTGCCTATAACGAGATCTCACTGTATTTGCTATTATACGGCAGAGAGTACTCAAGTGTGATACACGTTTCCCATAGATGTAACAACTTATACGGAAATGGTAACCAACAATTGGCTTTCTTACAGCAAAAATGTGCTCTGTAAACTCAACATAACTTTTTCACTCGGTGGGAATTAGCTACAAATTAAAATTAACTGCATGGATTCAAGGTTGCAAATACTCATTTCAGACCAAAACATGATTTTCTGAATTATGAAATCAATAGATGTTATGATAACCATGAATATCATTTGATTTCATTATGGGGCGACCCCGGCTTAGTGGTTAACATCCATACCTCTCACGCCAAAGTCACGAGTTCAAATCTTACCCCGGACAAGTTACAAATGACCCAAGAGTGTTAAAGTGACTATTATAAAAAAATCATTATTCTATAAAATATGTTTTAATGGGGAATGAGCATTTGTAACCTAGAATGGATTTTGTGTGACTGTTGCCAAATGTCGTCATGAATTCAATTGGCAGTGAAAAAATTAGGTCTGTTAATAATCAGCTTATTGCAGCCAATTGGCCAAGAGGCCATCCTTATACCATATGGAAACCATAGGACATTTTCATGATGCGAGACCAACAATAGTAATGAAACTCCGGATATGATCCTGGTTCCTCCATGGAAGTAAATACGATCGTGTTTTGGTTTTTGTTCAGGAACTATCGGTTTCGTTTTTGACAAATGGATCTAAAATTTGTTTGGATAAGTCCAGGGATGCCACGCAGAAAAAAATCTGAATCTTACTGGTGATATAAACATACATAGACGTCAACTTCCTTTCTCGCAAGCAAGCAAATGTTGCTTGCGAATAAGGCCAATTGCATACAATATTTAGAATATTTCATGGATTGTCTCATAACTTTATACGATCTGCTACCCACAATCAAACGAATATGGGACTAAATGTCGTTCGTGCCATTTGTGATGTATTCATTCTCTGCTTGACAGTAAAGCAGTACAGTTCGATTGTTACTCGCTCTCTCGAGTTGTTCGTTAGTTTATTGCGATAGTGTTCACGCTACTTTTAACGCGGTGTTTGGTGAAACCGCCACATGCTAACGCGACTGATATTCCGCTCGGGAAACGATCCCGATCGGACACCGCCAGTGCTTAATTGGCATCGAAGAAGCTGTTGACGAACAATCGCTACGCCATCCTGGAAAACGGCGATGAACCGAAGGTGGAATAGAAAAAGAAAGTTACTTCGTTCTTCGTGAAACGATTCCCGGAAAGCTTGCGAGAGAAAATCGTCTTTTACATAGATAGCGGCCCATAATGCACCATGCGTCTGTGCACTGAAGGCTACAAGCTGATGATGCCAGCGATTAACAAGCTGTTCCACATCATGGTGGTATGATAAACAACCGCGACCTCACCGAATGCGCGTGAATCAGAAGGGTGTTGCAAAACAATGATCAGACCTTTCCTGTAATCCCCAAACGGGACCGAATTCCGGTCACGCTCCTTCTGGAACAACTGAAAGTATGGACAGGGAAGCCATCAACATTACAAATTGGTATGCTTGCTCGCTCAAGAGCAAGAACATCGAGTTCGTAGAGTTTCTCAATGAACAAAACATCGACATTGCCGCCATAGCTGAAACCCACCTGAAGTCCGAAATTAACGTCTACCTTCCCCATTTCCGGATCGTGAGGCTAGATCAAACCAGCTCTGGGAGGAGAAGGAGTAGCCCTCACCCTAAGAAAAACATCTACTGCTACAGCTGAAGACCACCGAAGCCGTAGAGGTGGAAGTTTCTACTTACTACTTCTGTCGGCCCCATCACCATCGTTGCGCTTACTGCCTCAAACAAGTCAACATCATGAACGAGTCGCCAGCAGAGCTAAGAAGAGATATTGTCAAGATATATTGACCTGAACGCCAAACATCAAGCTTGGGGCAACATTCGGCGCAATCAAAATGACCGCATCCTGTACAATGACCTGCAGTAAGCGTAGTACAACATCTTGAGTCCGGACATTCCCACCCGGTTGAGTAGATCCGGCGCCCACGCCACCAACAAGAACATCTTGCAACCTGTCGTCTATCAAGAACTCAGCTCGGGCTACTATCCGGTGTTGGCTGAAGTGGGTTCCTCAGTCAACAGGTTCCAAGCATCGCGGTGAAACTACCATCGGGTAGATTGGGCGCAGTTCCAAGGCTGCGTTGACACCAGTATCGTCACAGCTTGTATTTTATAGAATGGAGCATGTTGAATCCATACGTGAAGGTTGAACCGGGTTTGTAATTCGAAAGGTTTTTTTTTTTAAATTTGGTTTTTCTTTTCTGCTTAGTTGGATTTTGAAAGTTACGCTTGAGTTTTATAGAATTGACCTAGCTGCATTCATACGCGATGAGCACAAGCCAGGTTTAAATTAACAAAAGTTTGTATTATTGTTAAAATTTAGTTTTTATGTTCAGCCAAGATGGAAAAAATAAAACATTCTAAATTTGTTTAACATCACATCTAAACCGTATATTTCAAACGTTTACATTACTACTTATCCTTCGCTATAGGTTTATCCTTCTTATGCCGTGATTTTTTAAAACTTATGCGGAAACGACCGACGATATTGACCGGTGTCTGCGCGCCATCGATGAAGCTATTTCCCGGGCCAGGGACCTACATGTGCCAGTATCCAGACAGGTGAGTAATACTCTGAACCTGTAGACAGTACCAGCGTAGTAGGCTGCCTAACCTGAAGACCAATTGCAATCGTTCAAACAAAACCATCCGAGCCCAAAATTAAAATTTAAATTAAAAATTAAAAAAAAGCCGTAGCCCATCCCTCCTTTTCCCCCTCTTAATCAGAATTCAGATCCATTCTTACTCATAACCCCACTGGAAAATTCCAATGCTCTTGGTCAACACTTTGTGAATTCATATAACCTTAGCCAAGCCATGAAGAGTACACACGAGCCTGCAGTATCGGAGGCAATATCTAGAGTCGCTGCCACCTCCGTAGTTGTCCCTGAGGAAAGTAGAATATCGGCTGATGAGGTGATAGCAGCCATTAAATCAACCAAGAACATGAAGACCGCTGATGTCCATGGAGTGGTCAACCTCGAATTGACAAACTTGAGTGTTGACTTCTTTGAGCACCTTGCAGTGATCTTTAATAAGTGTTTGGTGCTTGGCTACTTCCCTAGCCGAAGTCATTCCAATCCAAAAGCCGGGCAAATACCCTATCAGTGTCAAAAGCTATCGCCCCACCAGCCTCTTGTCAGACGTCTGCTGATGTTTTCAAATGATAATAACATCTTTCTTAAATAGCAATTCGGGATTAGGAAAGGCCACTCTACAATCCACCAACTCGCACGGGTTACTAACAGCATCAAGCGGCCCAAGCCCATTTCCAATGCATCTGCCATGACATTGTTGGACGTTGAGAAGGCCTTCGACAATGTCTGGCATGATGGCCTAGTGTATAAGCTGCATCGATACAACTTCCCGATCTTCCTTCTTAAGATCATCAAAAACTACTTGTCGAGCATATCATTCCAGGTCTTGTGATCCGTTCAACGTTGATGCTAGGTTCCTCTTCAACATCTTCACGTCAGATGTTCCTCCCCTTATGGCTGGTGGTATTTTGTTAATGTTTGTGGATAACACTGCCATCATCGGTCGAGAAAACTCCTATCAGGCCTAGATGTTCTGTCCGACTATTTCAAAAGCTGGAAGATTTGTATCAATGCAGGTAAAACACAGACCATACTATTTCCGCACTCCAGTTCACCTTGGCTTTTCCAGCCTGGTAACTTAAAAGTCCACATTGATAATACTCCCATTAGTCGAGTGAAGTCGTCTAAATTAGTCTCACCCTTGATAGCTGCTTTTTGGTTCCCATGTGGACAAAACATCCACCAAGCGTGACATCTTGATTAGGTCGCTCTATCCTCCTATCAACAGAAAGTCCATCCTTTCCCTTAGAAACAAGCTATCCGCCCCCAGCAAATCATCTATCCCGCCATTGAGTACGGAACACCAATACGGAAGAGCTAAGTACCATCACCTCAAAACTACAAAGGATCCAGGACAAGATCCTTAGATCCTGAGATCCACCATCTGGCTGGTCTTCAGTCACTGGAGGAGTGGAGTAGCAGAGTACGCTCATCCTCGAAAGGTTCATAGACGCCTGCCTGAGATCAAATCACTAGATCATACGCGATCTTTCTAATTAGATTAAATTATTCGTAGCTAGGTAGGTTATCAAATTCTTTTTTTTTTCAATTCAACCAGAATGAACCCCAACAAAAGTCTTCTGTAAACTAGTTAAGAATGTAAATAGGTAAATTAGAATAACAAATTTAACAAAGATAAGGCTTTTGAAATCTATCTATATATATAAAAATGAATTTCTGTCTGTCTGTTTGACCCTTATAGACTCGGAAACTACTGAACCGATCGGCGTGAAAATTTGTATGCTGGGGCCGGGAAAGGTTCTTAAGACGGTTCTAGACCCCTCCCGTCTCTGTAAGGGGGGGCTCCCATACAAATGAAACAGAAATTTCTGCATAACTCGAGAACTAATCAAGCTAATGGAACCAAATTTGGCATGTGAAGGTCATAGGGGGTAGTCCCTTAGATAAGGGGGGTGATGGGGGGCTACGTACAATATATCATGCTTTTTTTTAATCAGTGCATAAACTCAAGTTAATATTGAATCCCAAGCAAGGCCGGGCACACTCAGCTAGTGTTAAATAAATGTAAAATCAAAATTATCAGAAATAAAATCTTATCACTACTGGGATGCATTTGAGAAACGTCTGAATGTGATCAAACAGGTTCAAGGCAGGCCAATTCTCAATCATACGCTGTAATTTATCAATATTATATTATATTTTAGATGATACTTATAAAATCGGAGTTACTGATGCGAAAAAAATACAGTTTGAATTTGTATGAGGATATATTTGACACGCTTTAAATCGGTTTAAAATCTCTAATATCAGTATTCTGAGGAATCTTATCTCTAAATCGGTATCAAGTTCGAAAATCGGAACAAATACCGATAAATTTGAATGTCTGGCAACGTTGCTATTGCGGTACCTTTTATTACCGGAATATTTAGTGCGAATAAAGTACCTATTATGGACATAAAGTTCATCCTTTTCCAAAACCTTGTTAAAGGTACTGTACCATGCCTCAAAAGTTATCCTTTTAACAAAATATGTCTTAACATGGACGTTAAGCACGACACGAATCTAAATTAGGAATAACTTGATAAAAAAAATAAGTCCACGTGGACATCAGTGAAGGGGGTATGGGTTGAACCTATGTCCACGTGTTTCAACGGAGGGGGAGGGGGAGTCAAAAACCATGATGTTTCTGTCCACGTGGTATATGGATGGTCCTCATTAAAAATTGTGTAGTTCTTGGAAGTTTACATCAATTTTTACTTCTTCTTCTTTTGATATAATGTCTTTTTCTTCTTTGAATTTATTGCATCCCTACTGGGACCTTAAGTCGGCTCTCAACATAGTGTTCTTGGAGCACTTCCACAGTTGTTAATTGAGAGCTTTGCAAGCCTGTAACATTTTTGCTAATCGGTCGAGTGCCAAGCTTGCATGTTCGATCGCGTCATTTATTTTCTTAACGAATCATGCTTCAAGATGGAAAAAAAAATCATAGTGAATTATTCGTAGACACCTAACCCTAAAAACCCGAGGAACATGCATCATGCGACCGTGGTCATCACTCTGACAAATGAAACGATGAACGGTGAACATACATAAATCTCGATTACTCCCCCGAAGGGACGCATCCGCTCCCGCAAACAATGCATCCCATCCCCAATTCGGCGCAACCAGCATCCCTCCCACGCATGCCAACACCACCATCAGATAGGGGAAATTTTCCCCTACCTGATGGCGGCACCACAACGCGCGGGTGAGCCACCAACTACACCAAACCGACCATCAAACGCACTGCCCACAAAATATATAATGTATAAGAACAATCTTCAACTGGAACATACTCACCAAATCAATACATTCGGGAGCGCATTCCTGGTGCTTATCTTTCTCTAGTCATCTCTAAACAATTCCTCCTCCAGCGGCTCCAACCACAACTAAATATCTTTCCACTTTGTGCACAAAAGCAATGCATATCGCAAAAACCTAATAATAGATCCGCGGTCAAGTCCCAGCTCCACCGTTGCATTTCTTGGGTCGATTCTAAGCTACAATACACTATCAAACATGACACAATCACGATAGTGAAATCACCTTAAACACACGAAATCTATCCAATTCAGACACAATAGTTAGCTCCAAAAGCTCTTTCTACACATCAGCCATCACTACTAATAGCCTCACAATAATTATATTTATTTTGTCTTCCATTTTACTTAATTCCGACGATTTCAGTCCCACACGCTAACCATAACCGACATGAATGACCATTATTCCGCACATATTTTCCTCCAGCCGATTCTAGCCACACGAACCGCCATTCCACGCAACAACACAATTTTTGTATGACAAATACGGTTCTAACGAAAACAATGGCTGATGATTTGCATTTACAATGAACGACAGAGAGACACAAAATTCGCTTACTTCTCAAGCTTTTTCTCACTCGAATTTTCTGAGGATTATCCATCCACAAAGCCAATGTTGCTGCTGGCTGAAAAACAAGAACCAGCAGAGCAGCAGAGCAGCATCCTCTATGCGTGCGATCTTCCAAACTTGCTTATCTTTCTTCTTTCACCACGCTCTTCTCGCACCAGCTGACACAAATTCCGCGACGGACGACGAAATGAGATTTTTTCTCATCATAGCGCAAACCTCCTCTTGCGGGCAAAATTAAGGGGGGAGAAACCTGGGGGGGGGGACGTGCTGTCAAATCAGCCTACTGATCATCTTGTATGAAACTGGTTCCAAACATAAACAAACGTTGTAGGTTTCTTATGGCTTGTTTACGTTTGGAACCAGTTATGCGAGGTAGGCGACGATTGTTCGTATTTGACAGCCAACTCCCCCCCTTGGGAGAAACAGAGAAAAGAACACATTTCACATACACTACAACGCGCTCCGGCCGGTGAAAAAACCAAGCAACCGACCGAAAAAATCATCATGGCGGATGAAAGATTTTACTAATTCACAACACAAATTAGGACCACCGATCGAGAAATTACTGCTTTTCTCAAAAATAAATTCTATATCCTATGAATTCTAATACTGCAAACTAACACTTGACAATACATTTCATATTTAAAGCCGTATAAATCACTCGAAAAAAAAAACAAATTACCGGACGCACTTAAGACATCCACCGATCACGAAGACAGTGTGACCAGAATTCTTTTCCAGATTGAGCTGAAGAGTAATCTGAATTGGGGCCGCTTTTTGATAGATAGAAATTCTATCCGCCAGACTATGAATATAGCAACTATAACAGCTACTCTCTGAATTTTTTCGGTGTAGCTACACCGCAAAAACGAAAACGACATTAGAAAGAGAACGTGCAATAATGCTATCTCTTTTTTCTCTTCACCGATGGCAGATACGAAGTGACTGCTATTAGCCATTATGGTAGTTTCGTTTGCGTTCGGGTGTATAGCCAAAATTACTAGGGGCACGCAATAACCTTTAACTCCAACGCAGGCATCGGCTGTTATTAAATTAATTCCATGAACTTCTGATTTAAATACATTAGGGTAACTGATGATGGTTGGACCTATTTAGGCCGGTTTCACACGACGCCAATATTCATGTCGTATTTTTTTATGAATTCAACATATAATTATGAAAAATGCGTGATTAGGGGAAAGATCTACCTTTCTTGTTTCTAATAATAACATAAAAAGTTAAATATTATAAGCAAATGATTTTATAAAACGATTTTATTCAGCAAAGAATTATGATGTTGGTTGGACCTATACTGAACTTGGTTGGACCTAAAAAATGATGATGGTTGGACCTATTTTTGCAAATGCTAGTTTAGCCCATATTTGTTCAAAAACTTTGTTAAGAGCTTATTGGTATCATGAAAAAACTCTTATTATACAGTTTTTATGAATTTGCTATTTAAAAAAAAATCAAGAAATTTGAGTTTAACTTCGTTTTTAAAAAAAAGTTCACTTTCCACGCATTAGCTATTCATCAGGGCTCATTTTAACGGGAATCATTGACTCGATTTGGAAATTTTTTAACGTCAAACTATAGGTATTGTGGCCCCATTGTAAGTTATTGAATATTTTTGGAATCAGTCAACAGGTTCCGGAGATATGGCCGGAACAAGTTCCAGGGTATATGTAACATGGACCTAATTTTGACATGTCAGGAATAAAACCTATCATGCGACACTTCATATTACTTCCAAATTCGATAACAAGATCAATAACAAAATTGAGTGCCTTGGACCATATTGGCCACTTCCGGGCCAGTTCTGGGTGCCCCGGGGTTTTTAGGGGCTTAAAATGACACAATATCAGAACTTAATTCCGGTTTTATAGTTTTTTTTTTCTACTAGGAGTTTTTTTTTCGGAAATAAGTTTCAGTTAGCAATTTTTAGTTTGTTAACATTTTATTTTGAGTAAATTTACACACAGAAGGTGCATGTGAAATGTTTAATGTAAATTCATATTAATAGATTCTTTCGGCGCTTCCGTGGTAGTTCGGAAATCGGTGGTTACCCTTTCAACCAACCTGACGATGGAATTCCTCCTTTAAATTTACGCACAACTAGTGACGCAAGGTCTTTAGCAGCTTCCAAGATCTTTTTGGTCGTCTTTGAACTGCCAGAAGCAGCGCACATACAAATCCAATCCCCTAGCTGGTTCTCCAAATCAACACTCAACACTATTTCCCTTCCATATTTTTTGCCGTGGCTTCGTTTTCGAAGCCATATTTTTGCGTGAAGTGTCGTTTTCGGATTATTGTACCTTTTCTGTGCCTGATACGCGGTAAGTGATTTATTTCTTACTAAAAGAACAGCCTTTTGAAGATTTTCGACCGTATAACTCTTTTCTTTAGCCATTTTTTTCAATCGAAGAAACTGATCACTCGGAAAAAACGAAATCGAATTTCAAATCAGCTGCGCATGAAGGATGTAGACAAACCGAAGCGCACCTAGCGGCCGTCTTAGGAAACACATAGGTCCAACCATCATCATGCGTAGGTCCAACCATGATCATATTTATCTATTCGAATTTCGTCAATTATTCAAACATTTTAGTGAAACCAATGGATAAATGGCGTACTAACGTGTTGTTTACACCTTAAAGCAGTATTTTACTGCATGAAAATAAAAAATAAATGTGAAAAATATTCCCTTTTTGTATGTTTGAAAGTAAGGCATGATGACGAGCTAATGCGTGAAAAGTGAACTGTTTTGAAAACACATTGAAACTCAATTGTTTTGAAGTTTTTTTTTCAAAAGAACACCCATGCAAATTGAAGAAAAAGAGTTTTTTATGATAGTAAATTGATCTTTGAGAATAAAAACTTAGCGAAGATTGACTAAACTGGCTATTGAAAAATAGGTCCAACCATCATCAGTTTTTGGATAGGTCCAACCAGAATCAATTACCCTAATTACACAGTGTAGAACATTAACTACTTTTTAAGTCCATTAATTACAGTCTAAATTTGGCAATTCAAGTGCATTAATTACATTTCCAATACTTTTAATTTCATTAAGTACAAATAGTTTATGAAGAGCTTTGAGTGGGTTGGTTTATTTCCTTTAAATTCCGTTATAATTGCTTATCTTTTGACAGATACGCGTATTTCGTCTACTACTTGCAGACTTCATCAGTAGTGTGGAGTACTTGGCACTGATGAAGTCTGCAAGTAGTAGACGAAATACGCGTATCTGTCAAAAGATAAGCAATTATAACGGAATTTAAAGGAAATAAACTAACCCACTCAAAGCTCTTCATAAAGGGATTCCGTTAAGAGGTTCGAAAAATTAAAAGGACAAATAGTTTATTTTAAATACCGTCAGTACTATTTCAAAATGTATTAATTACGTTAAGTCCTTTTGATTGCATTTGAACTTCAACGCACCGGTTCTTTGTATTGCCTACCCCTCACAAAATCATGAAACTCAATCTCACCACAGCTTGGTGAGATTTCAACTGCAGTTTTGTTTTTTTTTTTTTCCTTTTGGTTTGTTTTTTCCGTCGATCTTGTTTTCCGTGCTGAGCACCAATGCTACCGACGTGCCAGGAAGGCAGCTCCCACACCTGGACCCTACCTATCGACCCATCAACTCATGAACCGGGGACCAACGGCTTTACTTCCCATCCGAAGGAAGGCGTGATCAGAGATGTTATGCCTCAGAACATCCCGGCGGCGCCGACTGGGATTGTACCCAGGCCTTCTGGGGTGAGAGGTAATCACGCTTACCACTACACCACCGGCGCCGTTACAACTGCAGTTGTTTGCTTGTTGATTTTTGTCTACGAAAATCAAGCGTGATCTTGTTCTTTGGTGAGATTTGATTTTTTGATATTGTTCCAACACTGAGGTGGCAAGTACACTGTATGCTAAGGGAACTGCCGGCAGTATGGTCTTGCTTTTACGCCTTTGTTGACTGAGGGAGGCGGATATAACGTCTCAACTGTAAATTTGCGCCCGCCCTCAATGTAACGTTCTTTATGCACTTCCACTGTTTTTTTGGAACCTTTCTAAATTTCTGCCGTATTTCTGAATTCGTATAGGGTTAACTACCCCATTTCCGGCTTATTAGGCACAACCCGATCTTAGTCTTTCTTAATCTAGCGTAGTTTAACACCAAACGGAACGTTATTATTACTGATGGCTTTCAAATGTATTTACCCTTCCGTACGTACCGTAAGATTTGATAAAGAGAAACAAATTGTTGAGATATTGTTTAAAGTCTAACACTGCTTCTTGACGCCAAACTCGGCCTACGGATTCTAAACTCGGCCTAATGCATTGAAACGCCAAAGGTCGGAGCGCTTCATTTGTATTTGAGAATATTGGGTGCAAACTTTCATATCACTCGTTCTTATTGACTTCGTTCGGTAGCATTTGAACTAAATTTGAACATAATTTACCTGTTAAAACCGAAATCATGGATTTATTTGATGTTTTCTGCTTGATAGGCCCAAAATGGGCGCTTAGACCGAAATAGTTCTCTTCCCTATTGTGTGCAAACAACAAAATACACAGAGTCATCGAGAAATCTAAAACAAGAAAAACAGTAAGGTTGTTTGCCGTTTTTATCGTGGAATTGCTCTAGCTTTACTAGCGCTGATCCATTCTGCTATTCACAAGTGCTCTCAATGTTTTTCCCGAAAAGGTTGTCCATTTATCGGTCCAATAAATACGAATCGCATTGCATTAAAACGAGAGCCACTTAAATTAAACTGATCGATTGCGGTACCTAAAACTTCGCCATATTTTAACGTGCCAAACGAGCGCCCCGATAGTGGCATGGAGAGCGCATTAAACGCCCATAAATCGATTACCGCTCCTTTCATGTAGGTACAATTTGAACTGTTGTTCGATGAAGTGTAAGTCACACACAAGGACTGACTAGAGAGTGCTCGTTCGTTGCTGCTGTTCGTCGCTAATGGCTCGGGCAGCCAAGTACATACAAACCATCACGAAATGCGCCCTGGTCTGGAGCCTCAAGACCAAGACTGCTCCGCATAATAAACAAGCGCAACGAAGTGAGTGGGCTTGATTTCGCCCTATCCGTTCCTGGGAGTCTGCCTAGGATCGCTTACGGAAGCTACAGGAAATACTGTCGTCGATAAATTTTGTGCCAGCTCGATATTTATTGAAGTCTGCGAAATTTCCGTATAAATTTCTCGAGATTTCCCTCGTAACCAGAACCGCGT
Source organism: Ochlerotatus camptorhynchus (assembly GCF_037179485.1). Taxonomy (NCBI): domain Eukaryota; kingdom Metazoa; phylum Arthropoda; class Insecta; order Diptera; family Culicidae; genus Ochlerotatus; species Ochlerotatus camptorhynchus. The sequence continues at coordinate 291,058 of NW_027040609.1, read as the reverse complement.
GGAGCCTTGTTCTTTATTTGCTGCATGCTTGTCTGATTTCCAGCTGGGTCTATTTCTCAAAATGTTTGCCTTTCTGGAATCCCAACGATCCGAGGCTGCAGCAGAGCCTTCAATTGGAAAAGTTACTCAAGCTGAGCAAACTCTCACTGTCCCCATCTTCTGTTTGTGTGTGCGTTTGTGTTTCCTATGAATGTAAAGTTTTCCTCCCTAGACCCAGCATCCGACGATCGTTAAGAACCACTGTATAGGGTACGAACGAATCTGTAGGACTGAGTGTGTGTGTGTGCAGTGGTTTACTGCAATGTTTTTCAAGATTTTCCAATCCGACTGACGCGGTACGGGTGCTGGTTTGTACGTGTATGTGTGCAATGTGGTGTTCTGATGGTTGGAGGCCTTGGTGCTTTTTTCAAATGGGTCTGGCTTTCAAGGCTAGAGAATGGACCGAAGGGAATCAGTGTTACCTAGAACGTGTTCATGTGGTTGACTCAGCAGTGTGTGATTGCATAGCGGGTGGGTGGGAAAGCGGCAGCAGCTTCGAGAGTCGTACATACATATATACCGTAAAACGGGGTATCTTTGATAATGCGGGTAACTTTGATAGTATAATATAAAGATTAAATTTACTCGCTGCGCTTTTTTCAAAATAGAAACATTGGTTCCATATTGTAGCTTAGGGTATTTCCGTTGATATCTTATGTACTTTTTATATGTTACACATACTACATATACTACAAACATATTAAAAAACAATTTTCGTGTTTTTCGCCTGTTTGAAAAGCACTCAAACCATCACTTTTGACATGAATTTCTGATAGAGCCATAACAAATTCAATGTTGCATTCTTATTGCTTATGAGATTTTCTGATTATATATTCATTCAAAGTTTCATATTTTAAAAACTAAATTGTTTAGCGGTGCCGGTGGTGTAGTGGTAAGCGTGATTACCTCTCACCCCAGCAGGCCTGGGTTCAATCCCAGTCGGCGCCGCCGGGATGTTCTGAGGCATAACATCTATGATCACGCCTTCCTTTGGAAGGGAAGTAAAACCGTTGGTCCCCGCTTCATGAGTTGATGGGTCGATAGGTAGGGTCCAGGTGTGGGAGCTCTGCCTTCCTGGCGTCGGTAGCATTGGTGCTCAGCACGGAAAACAAAATCGACGAAAAACAAAATAAAAAAAAGCTAAATTGTTTGAATTTCACCCGTTTTATTCTACATTGATCGAGCATTATGAAAGTAACCCCAAATAAAAATACTGAAGTTCGGTCACAAAACTAAAAAAAAATAGTGCAAATGCTTTAATTCCCGCTAAACATATTATTAACAAATTAACTCTTGGATCCTCAGTACTTGTTTTAAAAATATATAATTTGAAAAATATTCAGTGCTGTAAAAAATATTTAGAATATAATTTAAAAAAAAAAAAACTATCAATGTTACCCCGTTTTACAGTACATAAAGCATCGCATAAATATTCCAAGAGTTTGTACTCATTGGCCCAGAAAATGTTTACATACGGTGAGTAGTGTTGTACTGCAATCACTTTGTTCAGTAAAATAAACTCGGCCAAAGTTCATGCAATGAATTGATTTTGCAAACTGCCGCTAAAATCCACCACGATGGAAACAGCGCACCCTTGGAATGCGAAAATATGCCTGTGATATAGAGGTACAGTCAGGAATCCTTATTGCCGGGGTAACGGGGGCGTGAATAAGGAACAGCGAATAAGGATACCCACAGCTTATGGGATTTTCACAAATGGGGGCTGTTATAGATTATTTCATTTGTTACAATACATAGAGCTATACTGTCTTGCACAAAGTTGTTGTACTGAGATAGACCAACAAGCCTGTGTCATTGGATTCAGGTTTAATTGGAAACTACGCCGCTAGAGGCGCTTCACATTTATGTTACTTATGTCATATAGAAGGTTACTGTCTCAGCAAAGGGTTTTTCTGAAACGGGGACGACGTGTAGAGGCCGGAAATCGATTCCAGGCTACAATTTAGAATCCAAGATTGGGGCCATCGGTTCAAGAAAAACGGTCAAATACCATACAATATGAGCATTTTCGGAAAGGGTACGACGTGTAGAGGCCGGAAATCGATGCCGGATGCCATTTTAAAATCCAAGATGGAGGCCATCGGTTCAAGAAAAACTGTCAAATACCCTACAATATGGGTATTTTCGGAGAGGGGATGACGTGTAGAGAGGCTATAAATCGCTTTCGGACGCCATTTTAAAATCCAAGATGACGGTCATTGATTCAAGAAAAACTGTCAAATACCCTACAATATGGGTATTTTCGGAAAGGGGATGACGTGTAGGGACCAGAAATCAATGCCAAACGGAATATGAAATCCAAGATGTCGACCACCTGTTCAAAAAAAATGTCAAATACTCTACAATATGGGTATTTCTGGATAGGGGATGATGTGTAGAGACTGTAAATCGATGCTAGACGCCATTTTGTAATCCGAGATGGCAACAATTGGTTCGAGAAAAACTGTCAAATTCTCTAAAATATGGGTATTTTCGGAAAGGGAATGACGTGTAGGGGACGACGGAGGAGTTTTGCGCAGCCAAGAACATTAGCTTCAAGGCTTTGCTGCTCCTTGATAACGCTCCGTTGCATCCGCCCACCATAAGCAATCCCACCATAATGCTTCTATACATGCCACCAGAGATAACGTATTTGATTCAACCCCTTGATCAAGGCATCATCAAAAATTTCAAGCTGAAGTATGTCAAGAGAAGCTACAGTTTTATTCTGCAAACAGCCGAGAATGAAGGCCTTTCACTAGCGGATACACGAAAGTAGTTTAGCATCAAGAATTGTTTCAACTACTTGGATTTGGTTCTAAGAGCCATAAAACAAAGCACGTTGGTGAGTTGCTTGAAGAAAATTCTTCCGTCGTATTTCGCGAATTCACAATGCAATGAAGACGACAACGAGGATTTGCAGATCATGTCCGAAATTCAACAAATTCACGAAAACTTTGGTGCGCCGAGGATAAGAAACACGGTGAAATCAACGAAATCATAAGAGATACACCGGCTACAACAGATGAAATTGTTAGCCAACTGGAACCATCTACAATGAATATGGATTATATTTTCATCCCACCACGGCAGAAATCGAGTTCAAAATAAATCAACTCTCCGAGTTCGAAAGCTTCTGCACATTGGACAGTAATGTCGAACAGAGTGCAAAAATGCAAGATTTGCTAAAGGAGGTCAAAACGTTGCCATCTTGTAACGTATACGTTATACACATTATACAAATTATACGCAATATGCTTGGTAAGCATTATTCAGAAAAAAAATAATGCGAGGCAAGATTTTGAGCTCCAAAATACCCTAAAACATTAATTAGATCATATTCATTTTCCTAATGTATTATTGCCAAACCTACCCCGTAAACGGTTTCACGTTAACTATGCTGAACTGATACGAGGCTGTTCATAGCCGCTAAATGTCCCTTCGAAAGCTAATTGCCACCGTTTTGGATCTGAAAATGGTGGCAGACATCGATGTTGGGCCTATACACGTCATCCCCATTAATAGTTTACGTTAAAGCAAAGGCCGCCATCTTCAATTTCAAAATGGTGGGTGACATCGATATCTGATCTCTACACGTCGCTCCCTATCCAAAAATACCCATATTGTAGAATTTGACAGTTTTTATTGAACCGATGCCCGCCAGCTTTGATTCCAAAATGATGACTTGAATCGATATTCAGCCTCTACACGTCATCCCCTCACCGAAAATACCCATATTTTAGGGCATTTGACAGTTTTTATTGAACTAATGGCCGCCATTTTGGATTCCAAAATGATGACTGGCATCGATTTTAAGCCTCTACGCGTCATCCTTTTTCCGAAAGTACCCGTATTGTAGCATATGTGACAGTTTTTCTTGAACTGATGGCCGCCATCTTGGATTTCAAAATGGCATCTGGCATCCTTTTCCAGCCTCTACACGTCATCCGCTTTCCGAAAATACCCATATTGTAGCGTATTTGACAGTTTTTCTTGAACTGATGGCTGCCATCTGGGATTTCTAAATGGCCTCTCCCAAGTAACAATTTTGGTTTTATGAGGGTTCTGTAGACCATGATTTAGACTTGTAGAATGCTATAAAACCTCGATAAAACCTGCAATGTTACTTGGGCTGGCATCGATTTCCAGCCTCTACACGTCGTTCCCTTTCCGAAAATATCCATATTGTAGGGTATTTGACAGTTTTTCTTGAATCTATGACCGCCATCTTGGATTTTAAAATGGCGTCCGAAATCGATTTACAGCCTCTTTACACGTCATCCCTAATCCGTTTCGTGTCCTAGCATTGCACAGCAACATCTTATATGGACAAGCTTTCCAGAAATAACATATTAAGGAAGTTCATGTGCACACTAGCGCCGCGTAGTTCGACAAGAGTTCATAAATAATATGACCACCATCCGAAAGGACTTGGTCACCTGAACAACTTTGCTGAAGACAGCAGCAACGTTATATATGGCCAGGTACTCAAGATACAGCTTATATAGGAAGTTCACATGCACACTAGTGCTGCGTAGTAAGAAAGCTCTAAACTATTATGCCCACCATCCAAAAGGATTTGGTCGCCTGAACAACTTTGCTGAAGACAATAAATTTCTATATGGCCAGGATCACGAAATATTCTATGTTGGACCTAAGATCCACATATTATTTCGCCCGTCATAAGTAACATAAAAGTGAAGCGCCTCTAGCGGCGTAATTCTCAATTAAACCTGAATCCAATGAAACATCCTTCCCAGTACAACATATTTGTCGCAGACAGTATAGCTTTATATATTGAAACAAATGAGATAATCCACCACAGCCCCTATTAGTGAAAATCCCATAAGCTGTGAGTATCCTTATTCGCGGATAACTCGGCAATAAGGATCCGGCAATAAGAGATACCAGTAATAAGGAATCCGGCAATAAGGATTCCTGACTGTAGATGTATTAGTGTTCCAATCATGTGTCATAATAGGAACACATCATAATAGGAACGTTGGTCAGTTGTCTTTATTAAGGAGATTTTCAGCCAGACGCTGGTTAAATAATAGGAACTATAATCATGGTTGGTGTTGAAACATCTGAGCTGATTAAAGATGATGTGGGGGGAATTTGCATTCCTGCGTACAATCGCCAAACATACCTTTGCATATATAAATTAAAAAATTATCCATAAAAAAAATGATAAACGATCCTTAAAAAATACCCAAATAATCCATTAGACTCCGGTGAAAACCTAAAAAAAAGTGTGAAAATGTCACTATGATCCATATTTTATGTAAAATTTAGCAACACAATTATAAAAATGTAACGCTAAATTTCTAAAGAATGAGCATTGAAATAGTACGAATTACCCATAATTTATATGATTTAGGGTGCCTTCCATTCATTTTGGCTAAAATAATGTTTTATGAAATTATGGAACAATAAGATATTATAATAATATTTTATTTGTGTAAGCAACAAGAAAATACTGTGGAGTTTGTGTTTGACACATAATACCAGCCAATGTTGCTGCGTGAGAGTCGCAATAAGCAATTTTGTCATTCATCTCACCCACTCTTCGCTCTTCCATCTTCGCGAAGAGGCGATCAGAAAATCGCTCATTGTGGCTCTGTCAAAGCTGAATTTGCAGGTTTTATGTGTCAAACACAAACTTTAAAATCTTGTCTTGTTCCTTGCACATACAAAATACCATCATAATATCTTATTATTCCATAATTTCCTAAAAAAAAATTTAGTAGTTCAGAAATGAATGGAAGGCACCCTCCATAAACAAACTGCAAATGATTCATAGAACGTTCAACAATAAACCATAAGCTAATGAAATTGATCCATAGAAAATCATGTTCACGCACTAAAATACATAGGAATGATCCAAAAAACCAGATTAAATCCACAATATTATACTCAGTAAGCAAAATCGGTCGCTGCTAAGCCACTGAGCTCTTTTCATCGCAACAAACGATTACGATTAACGCTTGCTCGGTTTTATATAAACAGTAAAATTTTATAATTCATTGTTGATTTCAGCAATATATGTTGCTGAGAAAAAAGTAACGTCAGCTTTTCAAGGCAGAAAACCGGACAATACCTCAAGTGATAAAAAATCAGGATATGGAAAATGTTTAATTCTCCAAGATTAATGCGATTAATGCGATTGTCAAATTATATTCCATAATTTAGATAATTTTTTAAAAGATGGCAATTTTAAATGTTTTTACTATTGCAAAATTTTCAATTTTGAACATTTCAGGGTGAGTGGGTAGTTGAACCGAATGTTATACAGTTATAAAATAAACTCGTAAATTATAATAAAATCCTTTTCCGTATAGGACTTTTGAAATCCGGACAATGATTTTTTTTTCATCACAAGAGACAATATTCAAGATATTGAGGCTAGGCCAGTTTGATGAACAAAAATTAAATTTAAGGATTTTAACACTTAACACTTCACTTTTGAATAAATTAGACTAGAGAATTTTGATCAGAATGCCAAATGAGTTTTGGGGAGAATTTTAGTCCTCTTTAATAGTCTCTAGGAATAATTCTTAAGGAATTCAGAGGACAATCCCAAAGAAATGTAAAAATAAGTTGCAGGTAATTTTGATACGCATTTCAGGAAAACTGTAAAGAAAGCAATGGGTGATCTCAAAATAGTTCAGAAGAGACTTTTTATTTAAGTTAATGAGCAGAAATCCAAAGAATTCTGAAGCAACTCTGAAGGATTTTCAGAAGCATTTTAAAGGAATTCAGGAAAAGAATTAAAACTGAATTAACTCCACTACACACTTAATTGTGATTTGGAAAAAAATCCGACACTACTTCTGAATGATCACGAAGAAAAATCTCTTAAATGTTAATCGGTCATTCAATTAATAAAAAATAAATCATAGGAGAATTCACAGGTAATATCGATAACCATTCCAAGAGAATCTAATGCTGATTATAACTGAAAAAGAACCGATGCCGAATTTCAAACTGAATATAGCTCTCACGAAATTTCAACAAGAATTCATAAGGATTTGAGAAGATTTTACAGTGAATTTAGATTATTATCTCTTAAAAATTATGAGTAGCGTTCCAGATGACTCTGACAAAGAACAACATTTGGAAATTGCAAAACTTGACAAAGAATTACGTGTTGAAGGCTTAGAAAATACTTGAAATTTTCACTTTCATCCTTTGAAAACATTATCTAGGCCATTGCAAGATTTTAGATCTAACTCTTAAGTTTTGATATACCGAAAAATAAATAATCAGTTTTCGGAGCTGGTTACTCATGGAGCAGCCATGAGTAACCACCATGACAGTCCTGGATGGAATCAATTAACACTCCGAGCACAAGGCTTCCGGTAAAATGTGTAACGGTAAATTGGCAATGTTACAGTGGTGCCGGTGGTGTAGTGGTAAGCGTGATTACCTCTCACCCCAGCAGGCCTGTATTCAATCCTAGTCGGCGCCGCCAGGATGTTCAGAGGCATAACATCTCTGATCACGCCTTCCTTCGGAAGGGAAGTAAAACCGTTGGTCCCCGGTTCATGAGTTGATGGGTCGATAGGTAGGGTCCAGGTGTGAGAGTTGCCTCCCTGGCGTCGGTAGCATTGGTGCTTAGCACGGAAAACAAGATCGACGAAAAACAAATCAAGGAAAAAAACTTCAGCTCTTGATCCGTTTGAAAAATGTCCGTAAGAGACAATCCTGCCATGAATGTTATCTGGCGGGATTTGCAAAAACAAATTAAAAAACGATTATCTGCCCTGAGAAACAAAACTTTTGAAAATAATTTTTCAAAATTAGCCATTAGTTTCAAACCCTTTTGGAAACTCCCAAAAATTAAATAAAAAAAACCTCAACAGCCTATTACAGCACTGCTAAAATTTTGATCACAAATTCGGAAAAATCTAAGAACTTGCTAAGCAATTCGAGAGTTAATTTCAGTTTGGGTCCTACGAGTCCTATTCAGAATCAGGTTGCTCGGGATTATCTGAATATTTTCTCTCGTGAAAATATGTTTGATGAATCCTGGGGAACTGATTTGAACGAAGTTAGATCTATTACTAAAAAGTTTCATTGTATTTCTTGGTAAAATTAATTAACAGATGATTTCATTTGGCATACTTTCCTAATAAATGGAAAAATGCAAAAGTTGTTCCAATTTTGAAGCCAGATAGAAATCCTGCTGATGCTTCTAGCTACCGTCCAATAAGTTTGCTTTCTTCAACAAGTAGGCTTTTTGAGAATATTATTTTAAATAGAATGATGCTTCACATCAATACGAACTCAATTTTTGCAGATGAGCAGTTTGGATTTAGCCATGGGCATTCAACTACTCATCAAATCTAATGCGTTACCAATTCAATTCATTCAAACAAATCTGAAGGCTACTCAACTGGAGTTGCTCTTCTAGACATAGAAAAAGCATTCGACAGTGTTTGGCATGACGATTTGATTGCTTAATTGAAAAAGTTTAATTTTCCACTTTATATTATGAAATTAGTTCAAAATTATTTAACAGACAGAACTCTGCAGGTAAATTATCAAAATTTCAAATCGGATCGACTACCTGTTAGAGCAGGGGTTCCTCAGGGTAGCATTCTTAGGCCTATATTATTTAACATTTTCATTTTGGACCTCCCTGATTTACCTCAGGGTTGCCACAAATCTGTGCACTGATGACATAGGCATATCTGCTAAAGGAATAAGTCTTCGTGTTATTTGCAGTGAATTGCAGAAAAGTTTAGATATTTTCTCTTCTTATTTACAAAAATGGAAGATTGCTCCTAACGCTTCTAAAACTCAACGTATAATACTGCCACATAAGCCTAGAGCTTCCTTTTTGAAGCCTAGTAGCCTAGTAGTAGTCACATTGTCACTATGAATGGAGTTCCAATTTTTTCATCAAACCAAGTGAAATATCTTGGATTAGTTTCTGACCGAAAATTAACTTTTAAAGATCACATTGGGGGTATTCAAGCCAAATGTAATAAATAAATAAAATGTTTGTCTCCTCGCTTCAACAGAAAATCCAAACTTTGCCTCGAGAATAATCTTCTAATATTTAAACAAGTTTTTAGACCAGCCATGCTTTATGCTGTGCCAATATGGTCTAGTTGTTGCACTACCAGGAAAAAATCACTTCAAAGGATTCATAACAACATTCTGAAGATGATTTTGAAGTTGCTCCCCTGGTACAGTACCGAGGTACATAGGATTTTGAATGTTGAGACTTTAGAAGAAATGTACAACAAAATAAATAATAATTTCAAGCAAAAATTGAGCATTGCAACGATTAATTCTCTTTAAACTTAGATAAGATTTAGTTTTAGTTTTAAGATTTCAATTGTTATACTTACAGGCAGGTTTAAAATACAGAATTGCCAAGGCAGGAACCATGTAAAAACATTTAGATATATATATCATAACAATTAAGGCTGGTAAGATACTAAAGTAACTGGAGCACCTAGGTTAAAATGAAATGTAATTTATTTTAAATTTGGACCAAATAAATATTTTAAAAAGCAAAAAATAAAAAAAAAACAAAAAAAAAATATTTGCACTGATTTTGAATATTATTTTTAAGTTACCTCGAGAAATAGAATGGAATAGAATAAAATAGATTTAGAATTAAGAATTATGATTTAAGATAAATCATTTCACATTATATAAATTCAAAATGGTATGGTTTTAAAGCAAGATCAAATTTAAGTGCAGATTTATGTTAACGATAATTCAAGTTTAAATCAACCAGCAATCGACTGAGTAATGTTTGAAACTACAATTGAATTTCTGTCCCAATTCGAAGTTCCTTTCCATGTTATGCCTGATTTACCCGTGCTTACATGTCGCTGTGGTAATCGCAGTGAAACATCACTACATATCAATAACTTAATGGATTCGTAATCCAATCAACTGGAAAATGTATCCAATAAACCCTACGCGAGCGGTACGAATGGAGCGACTCATCCATGCCCGAATAATGTCCGGTCTCATTCATGTGATTTGTTGGAAACCAATGCTTTCGAAACTCATCCTGCCCCACCAGCCTAACGTAATCCTCACCATCGAACTAAAAGAGGACGATTGTAGGAACGAAACCGTCGTCACCATGTGTGTAGGTACTGTCGAGTGCAATTTGGCATCAATGCGTTCGCAAGAGAGCCGAAATGGACGTTGGACCGAATCAAATGGTCGCGAAATAATGTAACACCCTTATCGTCGACTACGTTCAGCACTTTGCATCGTATTGGTTTTGTTGCTGTAAACAGTCAAACCATTCCAAAGTGCTACGGCAGCCCAGCGAAATGGGTGCAATAGTTTTTTCCATGGACGAAATTTGAGAAGATTCCACGCAAAACGAACCCTCGTGAGAGGACGAAGAATTGTGTAAATGGATGGCACCAGACTTTCAATAGAACCTAGTTTGCAACAGAGCGAGAAAAAAAGAGAAAAAAAACTGTAATTTACTGGTAATACGGAGTAACGGCACTGCATGGCGTGGTAAAACAAGGAGATTCAGTCATCTCGTAGGATATGTAGGTCAGCTGTCAGTCTACGCTCTTCGTCAACGTGTCTACGTGAGCCTGCAAATGCTGAAGCCAAAGTTTTTCAAACAGGGGTTCAATTAAGGCAATTCTACTCCAAATGAATGGATGCTTAGAGGCGTAGCTTTCCGGTTAACCTGTGTTTTTGTGTGTTGCTAGATCTGACCAAACTATTCATAACCATTTTATAATTGCTTATGGTCATTTAGTCCTCGAGCTAAAAAGTTTGATAATAATTATTCACGGAAATGGTTTTTTTAATTGAAGTGATTTTGGTTAAGCACAAGGCTGAATTCATTACACAGGAAAAAATTAACTGCACTCGCATTGCCATTGAGCTAGCTGCATAAATTTGTAGATGGTACAAGTAAAGACCAGGCCTGCCCAGCGTTGCTGAACTGTGGACCACATATTAAAATCAATATCAGAAAAATTCATTACACACTAGAGCCAGTTCCATTAAACCTCGGTGAAAATCTTTAATGAAGTGTGGATGATCTATAAAAAATATCAATATGTTCCATATTTTATGTTAAATTTAGCAGCTAATTGTAAAAATCTACCACTAAATTTCTCAAGAATGAGCATTGAAATTGTATGAATTACCCATAAACATATTGCAAATGATCCATAAAACATTCAGCAATGAACCTTAAACTAAAGAAAGTGATCAATAGAAAATCAAGTTTGCGCACTTAGCGGCTCCGATGGTGTAGTGGTAAGCGTGACTACCTCTCACCTCAGCAACCTTGGGTTCAATCCCAGTCGGCGCCACCGGGATGTTCTGAAGCATAACATCTCTGATCACGGCTTCCTTCGGAAGGGAAGTAAAGCCGTTGGTCCCCGGTTCATGAGTTGATGGGTCGATAGCTAGGGTCCAGATGTGGGAGTTGCCTCCCTGGCGTCGGTAGCATTGGTGCTCAGCACGGAAAACAAGATCGACGGAAAACAAAATCAAGGAAATTTTTTAACAATATAGGCATGTTCCATAAATAAGACGTATATTATTCACTATTTTTTAATAACCATGAAAATTGCTCCATTACTGCGTAGCTACTTAGATTTGCTGTTCTGCCCGTGTTTTTTTACGTAAAGGTACGGAGCAACAGGCAAGCATCTGGAATAAGCTTCCAAAAGAAACTTCTTTTAAAATCGTAGACAATTGTCCATACATTTTTTTAAAATTTGTATGGGCCGTGGATAATTGCCAACCCCCCCTAAAATGGCTACGTAGTTTATGAACAGCTCCTTTAGAAGATTCATTTAGATGTTTATTCTAGACGCTACCCATCGCTCCGCTCTTCTGGTAAAAACAAAAATCACGGGCAGAACAGTAAACCTGAGTAGCTACGCAGTAATGGAGCAATTTTCCAAGGTTTATGAATCAAATTTAAAAAGATAGTGTTCAAAACATGAAAAATATATGTTAATTTTATGGATCATGTCTAGGGTACGTACTTAGATTTTTTTACAGGAGTCAGTATTTTTGTACTGGGTTTTTAAATAACTGAAAAACTCGGTTAAAATTCAAATGACCGTTATTCGTAAAGATTCAATAAAATCGACAAATTTTATTTTTCATCATTAAACGGGGTTAACAGAAGTAAGTCTGTAAATTTTCGTAACACATTTTCGCATCTTTGAATTTTAGACAGATTTTTTTAAATTTTACCGAACAGTTCCGCAATTCAAAAACTCGGTAAAAATTACTGACTGGATAAGTGTAAGCTGTAGCAGTTATGACTAGACGTTCCTATTATGGTGTATTCCAATTAAGGCCTATAGAAATTCATTTCCCCCTCCCCTCCCCCACAAGGCCGATAAAGTGAACTCAGTACCTGTGTCGACTTAAACTCACAATTGCTTTCCATTGCCTAGCACCACTGGGTACAGAAAGGGAAAGTACGGTATTCAATAAAAAAATTCCTAGAAGATCGTGGAAAAATTCGCTCTTTCACTGAGCAACTACATTTTTGAAATTTTGTTTCAAATTCGACTCAATTTTGAGTTACTCTCATTAGAGTACACTCATAGATTTAATAGACGAAAACAATTTCTTGTATCTATTTCTACTAAATTTTGAGTTAGTGTCATCAGCCGTATATGGCTAGAGATTTTAGAGATTCTTTGATCGGTAGCAGTGCAGACGTGTTTTTAATTCTTGTAGTGTGTAGATTTGCAGCACTTGGTTCATTTCTGCATGACTTTGATTTTGCGTGGAAAGCAATTTTTTGTGCGTGCAAGTAGAACAAATGGATGATATGATAAAAAATTTAAGGAATGCCTTTGGAAACGCTTTTGATTGAGTGAATGTGGAACATGATAGTTATCGAACGCGCGAGATCTATTTTTTGAAATATGCGGAAGATCAACTTTTATTCGCGCGAGATTTGTTCGTTATAGAAACGTTCATGATTGTACATAATACGTTAAGACAAACTAGCATTCAGATAAGATTTTGGTGAATCAGAAATTACACATTGCGCTATTGCCAGTAACCCCGGCTAGCTTCCATACTGACATCCTGACATTTATAAAAGTTCAGTTTTTTTTTATGTAGAGAAAACGATGCGATAAACTTTTATTTTTATTTTTTCCTTGATTTTTATTTTCGTCGATCTTGTTTTCCGTGCTGAACACCAGTGCTACCGACGCCAGAGAGGCAGCTCCCACACCTGGACCCTACCTATCGACCCATCAACTCATGAACCGGGGACCAACGGCTTTACTTCCCTTCCGAAGGAAGGCGTGATCAGATATGTTATGCCTCAGAACATCCTGCCGGCGCCAACTGGGATTGAACCCAGGCCTGCTGGTGTGAGAGGTAATCACGTTTACCAGTACATCACCGGCACCAGTCGCGATAAACTTATCTTTTTTTATTATATATAAGGATAATGGATGTAATGTCGGCCAACATTTCCCTAATTTGGGGCCATGCATAAGTACAGCAATTAACTAAGTTTTCAATAGCGACCAAAAATATTCATTAGTACCGTCCCAAGGACGCGTTCATCTTGCTAAAATTGATAAATAGCAGATTTTTAGCGATGGGCACATTCTTAGGTCCATAGGCCAACATTAGAGCCATTTCCTTTATAATAAACATAATTAAATGTTTACCAAATAACATCTCGAGCTCGGATAGCTTGCTGGCTGCCACTTTTGCTTACTGAGTAGAACATCGTCTGTTTTAGGCGTGTTGATCGGAAATCCATATCAAATCCTTCTAAAGAGCGGTTGTTGTCATCGTTTGTAAGGTCGCCGCCGGGACCGAAATCTAGTAACAGCAAGTTGAAAGGGAACTTGATCGTAGTTGTTTTGTGATATAAGGAGCTTGGTGGCGTAGTGGCGACCGATTTTGCTTACTGATCAGAAGACCGTGGCTTCAATCCCACACTCCTTCGCGCTATTGAATCGTTAGGACACCGGTTCAGCACATCGTTTACCAAAACGAATCCTGCTGCAATCCCAACCCTTTTATCCTACATCACAGTGATTTATCGTGCAAGTGTAGAGGTGTTCTCGAATTTCATTAAAGTGAAAATAACGTCAACATATTCTTACCCATTGCTTTCTTGACCAGCATTCGGACGTGGCCGGCGCTGGTATTGCCTAATTTCCCTAGTAGCACACTTGTCGCAAATCGGTGGTAGAAACTTCTATACGACTTATTTCAGCCACAAACAAGTTGCTGCAACTGATTGTGACAAAAGTGTGCTACTCGGGTTTAAATCACCAGTATTTACACACTGAGGATGATTGCTAGTCCCAAGCAACTTCTATTGGTTCTCTGTGTAATTACAGCTGATCTAGCAATAATGGAGTTGCATCCAATTTGTCACACAATTTTTTGATTTGCACCTTGCACCGCAGTATATTCCACCACAAAGACGTAGTCCTACGCAAAAAAAAAATCAATCAATAGATCAAGATGTTAAGTTTGGTTTTAGCTCACTCTATCGAGTTGTTTGGAAAGATTGTTGCGATAGTGTTCGCGTTCTCGCTCTCGCGATGTTTGGTGATGCATCACGACCGTTGAGTTTACTCACTCACTTCGAGTTCGTGTTAAATTGTTTTTTTTTTTTGTGTTTGTGTGCCCCGAAATAGGGAAGCATCGCTCGCAAAGCTCGGTGGAGACCCAGGACCCCAGTGAAGAAAGCCCGGGTGTACCTACATCCAACTGGTTTGCTGTTCACGATTGGTCACGACGATGCCACTGCGACGAACGTCAGTGATATCGGAGATTTCGGTGACGCTGCCGAAAACGAAAATCCTGTCAACATGCCCAGCACGGCAATAGTAAAGGTAGACCTCCGTTAGCAGTGGAAAATGTCGATCCTATCGATACCATCGCGGATCCGGCGTCACTGGGCATTAAAACCGAATTCATGCTGGGCAGAGTCGGCACCAAGGTGGTGCTCCATACGAAAGCGGAGTATGACTTGGTCGTCACCCATTTGAGCACATCCAAGGTGAAATTCTTCACCCACGACATTCCCGGTGAGAAACCATTCAAGGTCGTCATCAGGGGCCTACCAAACTTCGACCCGAAATTTATCGAAGCTGAAATCAGGAACCGGTACAAGCTGGCTAAAAGTGCCATCTATCGGATGACGAAGAGGGACGAGAATGTTAAGGAGTACCCGGATTGCCTTCTTCGGTACACTTTCAATGCACTGTAGGTCATCTGCTCTATCAATTCCATCATCGTCCGCTGAGAGCCATACCGTGGCGAGATGTAACTCAGTGCCAACGGTGTCTGAATTTTGAACACGGCATCCGCAACTGCAATATTAAGCCCCGCTACGGCAATTGTGCTCAAGACCACGCCACCTCCGAATGTGCTGCGGATGAAGCTGTGGCGTCCAAATGCGCCAACTGTGGTGGTGCTCAACAAGGATCCGACAAGCAGTGCCCTAAACTCGAGGAATTCAAGCGTATCCGAAAACAGGCGTCCACCAACAATCAACCATGATGAAGGAAGCATAAAGTCCCGGCTTTCAGGGTGGAGAACTTTCCGCCTCTTCGTGGACAAGCGAATTCACGGGTGCGATTCACTCAAAAAAATAATCCGGATCTGTTCTCAGCGGATGAACTGATGGAGATTTTCATCAACAGTACCGGTGCTCTTCACAGCAAAAAAATAATTTTGATATCACGTCAAAGTGGATGCACTACAATCATGTCGAAAATATGGTGTAATATTACTTGCTAAAAAGAACAAAATTATCATTAATACAATGCATGAACTGACATTACGCTGCTTTTACTGCATTTGTTTATTTATGTGGTCATAAAAATTACATGAAATTTTCGACATGATTGTAGTGCATCCACTTTGATGTGATATCAAAATTATTTTTTTGCTGTGTTCGTAAGTTCCGCTGTAAACCCGAGAAGATCCAAGTTCTTGGTAAGTTGATCATTCAGTATGATGTCTAAACCGCTATCTCGGCAAAAAAAGTTTCACTGAGATCTCAGCAAACATTTCATTTGTTTGCTGAGATTCAGCTTAGCATTATCCGAGACTCAGCAATTAAATGTCACTTTTTCTGAGATCTCAGTGAAACTTTTTTTTTTTCGAGATTTGCACAGCCGAGCTCGGTAGAAAAAAAACTAAGTGTGTGGAACGCAAAACAGATTGAGTTTGCCGCAACCACACCATCGACGTGGGTCTTGTAATCGAGACCCACCTAAAATCCGGTGACTACAACCACCAGCTACAATATGTACCTAAAACTGACGGTTTGGGCGCAAATGTTTTTGTCTTCCTAAATACGACTTTGGGACCATTGTGCAGTGGTGGTACCAAGTTTTCCCCACATAAAAATAGGGCGATTGGCTTCACCTTCACGGCATGTGCATTGTGCCGCTTGCATTCAAAAATGTTGAAAACTACCGCGCGCCTCCATTAAATGCTATCGGCACATGTGAGTGGCCAGTGCACGTTTTCGTCTACTGGAGCATTTCCAGCCCAAAACGCAAACCGGTTGGTCATGAGTGTTTCCGATTTGAATGAAACATTTCTCACGTGTTCGCTGCTACTAATGGTTGCATTTTTCATTTAAATTAGATTTTTTCGTCCAGAGTAACTTTTGAAAAGGGCGTATAAAAAAATGGATTATTTTTTTTTTCAAAAAATCATAACTTGAAAATTATTGATCTGATCAAAATGGCATATGAGAAAAAGTTTTAGGTAGTTAAATTATCTTTGCGGAAAAAAATACACTGAAAAAAAAACTTAGTAAATTAGTATTTAAAAAACGTAAAACGGTGATTATCTCAAAACACCCCCCCTTCGATCTTCATAATTTTTTTTTTTCAAGAAAACTGAAAAAATGCCCTAATATTTGGTAAAGAGTATATGCTGGTAACTTTCTTAAAAAAAAAATTATAATTTTTGAAATTTTTGTTGGTTTTTACAAGTTGGTGAAATTGCATATTTTTTAGTAAAATAGTAATTTATTTGGATTTTACGCATAATTTTCAAAAACTTTGTATATAGAAACTTTTTTCCTAAGTCCAGCCGTTCTCAAGTTAATGCAATTTAAAAAAATAATTATGATAATTTTCTACATTTTGGGCCATTTTCAAATGTTAGTCGTGATGTCCAGCAACGAGATGTTTTTCCATGAATATATATTAAAAAACAGACAATTCATTCTCATATATGGTAGCTGTCAGACTTACCCGTTTCTATTTAGACGCAGCGGAAAAGAAACAAGTTTATAAGTAAATACTCTCAAATATACCCAAATAATCAACAAGCCCACTCATGTGCCTTTTTTCTGTCCTCTATTAGTTGTTTACCTGGATAGAATTGTGTATGTCATAACAGAGGCTCAAAACATAAACAGGTAAACAAATATGTTATTAAACCTGTAATTGAGGTAAATTATCTAGGTACTTCTCTGACGTATACCATATTGTGCCTTAAGAGCTCATCCCGCGATATCACAACTACATAAAAAAAGCACCCCGTGGAGGCTTCTTACACTCACACTTAAAAAAGTTTGCTATAATCAATTGTACCTAATGAAGATAGGTATAATGTCAACATTGTAATTATTCTGCTACATATATATATATATTGGGACGATCTTCACCTGTTCCATTCAGTTCATCTCTCTTAGCGTTTCATGTTAAAAAGCAAGTAGTTTTTTACGATGGATAACAATTTCAAGTGTTGTAAACCTCCACCTAAATCAATTTCAAAGCATGACACAGTAGCAGTTCAGTTGTTTATCTCAAAATTATTAGAATTTTTAAGATTGCAAATAACAGTCCAAAAGTGTATTTTTATGTCAGATGGAGCAGCATCACAATACAAAAACATAAAAAAAATGCTAGCCTTTGTGGATTTAAAGATAAGCATAATGTAGAAATTGAATGGCATTTTTTTGCAACTTCACACGGCAAAGGTCCTTGTGATGCGATTGGCGGTACCCTTAAGAGAATGGCAACCAGAGCAAGTTTAGCTAAGCAACACGAGCACCCTATAACGAACCCTAAACAACTGTACGACTGGGCAAATAGTCGTAAAGAAGATCTTCAAACAAAAATGTCATTTTGTTATGTTTCTACGGAAGAATACAAAAAGGCTTACACGGAATTTGATCCAATTTTTAAGAAAGTGAAACCAATTCCTGGAACTCGAAAATATCATTGCTATATTCCAGTTTCAAACAACCAAATTGCAGTAAAAATATTCTCTAATTCAAACGATACACCCAAATTATTCAATGTATTCAAATAATATGAGTTGTAAAATAAAATAATAAATATATACTGTTTTTTATCTCAACAAATCTTTCATTTGACCACATCAACGTGCTTCTCTTCCGCTGCCTCTAGATAGAAACGGGTAAGTCTGACAGCTACCATATCTGAGAATGAATTGTTTGTTTTTTAATATACAATCATGAAATAAAATCTCGTTGCTAGACATCTCGACGAACATTTGAAAATGGCCTAAAATGTTGAAAATTGTTATAATTATATTTTTTTAATTCGCATTAACTTGAGAACGGCTGGACTTAGGAAAAAAGTTTCTATATGCAAAGTTATCGAAAATTATGCGTAAAATCCAAATAAATTATTATTTTTCAAAAAAATATGCATTTTCATCAATTTGTAAAAATCAACAAAAATTTAAAAAATTATAGATTTCTTTTTAAGGAAGTTACCAGCATACACTTTTCACGAAATTCAAGGATATTCCATCAATTTTCTTGAAAAAAAAAATTATGAAGATCGAAGGGGGGGTGTTTTGAGATAATCATCGTTTTACGTTTTTTAAATACTAATTTACTAAGTTTTTCTTTCAGTGTATTTTTTTCCGCAAAGATAATTTAACTACCTAAAACTTTTTCTCATATGCCATTTTGATCAGATCAATAATTTTCAAGTTATGATTTTTTGAAAAAAAAATAATCCATTTTTTTATACGCCCTTTTCAAAAGTTACTCTGGAGGAAAAAATCATATTTAAATGAAAAATGCAACTATTAGTAGCAGCGAACACGTGAGCAATGTTTCATTCAAATCAGAAGGGGTCGAGACAAAATTGACATTTTTTTTAACGATTTGAGCTAGAAATGCTCTAATGCTAACTGATCTTCAAGACAAGAAATCTCACTGGTAACTTTTAGCAATGGGTTGGTGATCATATGTTCGAATGACATTTTGGTTCTAGTGCCATGGAATGTAATGGAACTCTGACTTTGTTACTCTCCGTGACTTGTTGCGTCCATATAACTATAGGTATGTATGAACAGTGCGGATGCAGTTTACGCTGTTTACACCTATATGGCAGTCTCCCCATCATATCCAAAGTAACCCGCCTCTTTATTAACCCTGTAATGTCAAATCCCATCTTTAAGCCCTAAAATTCATTGCCGTTAACTCATTTCCTGAACTTTCTCCAGTTTCTGTAAAAAAATATTTTCGGACAAAGTTAAGTTTCGGACAAAGTTAAGTTTCGGACAAAGTTGTTGGGTGATGACGGCTGTTCGGCCGCGTAAAAAGTTAATTTGTTCTTATCTTCTATAATATAACCGAAAAAGCCTAGAGAAGCCATGAAGTGTCGCTAGTGGTCACCGTAACTACGCACTTAGAAATAACTAATTTTACACGTGACTAACTATCTAACTATATACGAGCGTCAATTTTGACATAAAGTTGAGTCATAACAGACGTGAAATATAGTTGAATCAAACGTACTTTTCGTCGAGCAACGAACTTTTCAGTCTCGGAGCACTTAATATTACATGACATGTTTGTTTACGTCTCATCTTTTATGTCAAAGATGGATTCCGTCATGTGTAAAATAAGTTAATGTTACTTAAATTTACATGATATTTTCTAAATGTGCGTATAAGAGAGCACCTAAATTTGCATGATTTTTTCGAAGTGTGCATGGTAGCAGTACGGGCCGCGCCAATATGTTATGCGAGATGTTATGTTATTCAGTAAGACTGGTTGGTTGTGTATAAGCCATCAATTGAGTAATATATTCCCTTTACTAGTATTGTTTTGCAGCTTCAAGTTGAAAGTTGATTAATATTTGCATACAAGTAACATTAGCGTTTATTGACTGCTGCTATTCAGTGCGACTCACAAGTTTAAATGGTTGTGAAAAATCTGGGTAAACGCTTTCTAAAACTATTTTGTTAGCTTTTTTCAGCTACTTTAGGGCACAACGCTGGAAAAGTTGGCTTATAAAGCTAAAAATGTTAGTTGGGTAAAGGTAAGTTTCCGATGGAAATTTGCAAGCTATGCATAAAAATATACGTTAATTTGAGATGTAAAAATTGTAGTTTTGATGTAAACATGTACTTGTAGTTTTGATGTAAACATGTACTGATTAATCTAATCTTTTTCCAGACCAATGCTATTATTTTTTGAGTACTGTAATTTTTTTTTTGAAATTTGAAAAAAAACATGATTTTTTTAATGATTTTTCTTAAAAATGCTCAAGTGAACACAAAATGGCATCAATGTATTGACTATAATTACTCAAAATATCGCAGAGATATATTGAGATATATTTGTGTTCGTGCAAGCAACATTTACCGCCTTTACCCTGAACTATGGAATAGGTAATACTCTTGCCAATAGATGTCATCTTTCAATTATGTATGTTACTACAACTTGTCCAGATTGCAATGTTATTGATACCATGTCCTTTATTCAATAAATAAACACACACAGTATTGTCTGCCTCCGCCATGGCAGGACGGCCCAAATCATCATCGTATTTTAATCTTTATAACACAACGTAGACGATCGGGTCCTACCGTGCGCGATCAATTTGAGATATTTGGATTTCAATTAACCAATTTATTTTATTTAAACAAATTCAGCTCATATTGTTTGGTATTAAAATCTTGATTGTATGAATTAACTCGTATGACAGTCCTAAAACCAATGGCGGTTCATAAACTTGAAGAAATGTTGAAATATTAGACATGGGCTGACGATGTTAAAAGGAATAAATTTTCGAACTCACCCCGAATATGGCGTAATTTGGATCACATGTTTTAATTTCTTGCCATGAGCTGGATTAACAACTTTATGGTTTCGAAATTGCGCAACACATTAGATAAAGTGGACAAACTCTCTTTAAATCACAGGAGATGAAAACTAATCCAGTTATCAGGGACAAAACCACTGTACTCCTGCAATGAATTTTTAGAACGATAAAATGTATAAAGTATTTGAAAAGCGTGTGCATTTCAATCACATTACATCCCAGTAAATATAAATTTAATCGTTTAAATAATTGCTGTTGAGACAAAATAAAAAAAAAACATGAATCAATGTTTAAAAATTTAAAGCATATAATCATTTCAGTAAAAAGGACGAGATAGTATACATTCGGGCGAATTATTACATTGCACAGTGTTGCTTTTTGTCGTTTTCGTGCGCTTTTTTAATTGCTTCTCAAACATTGATTTTAGAGGTATAGTTTGTTCAAAGATGTTTTTGCATATGTTGAACCGCTTGTTTTGATGAAGACGGCTTGGTGATTAAATCACCTACAAGTGAGATCAAAAAAATATTTTTTTATCTGATTCAGATAGAGACTTGACGTCTTCTAAAAAATTGTAGCAAATGTTATTTTAAGCAACTTTGCTGAAAACACAAGACTTCTTGCTCTTATAAATTGCAAGATATGTATCATTTTTCGTTTAAAGGCCCATTTAAATCATGTTTGATAGTATAACTGATTTTCTAGACATCCAACAATTGTACAATTAGCGGCGCCGGTGGTGTAGTGGTAAGCGTGATTGCCTCTCACCCCAGTAGGCCTGGTTTCAATCCCAGTCGGCGCCGCCGGAATGCTCTGAGGCATAACATCTCTTATCACGCCTTCCTTTCGGAAGGGAAGTAAAGCCGTTGGCCCCCGGCTTGATGGGTCGATTGATAGGGTCCAGGTGTGGGAGCTGCCTGCCTTCCTGGCGACGGTAGCATTGGTGCTCAGCATGGAAAAAAAGATCGACGGAAAACAAATCAAGGGAAAAAACAATTGTACAATTTCTTCTACAACTATATTTTTCAAGTTAAAATACATGCATTTGCTGAACTTTGTAACTAATTATCTCTTGAAACAAAAAGTTATTCTTAAATAATCGATTTGCTCCTCAAATAACTTTTTCCGGCGCAAATTGGCACAGAAATCTAGGCAGGATTCTGAATCTATACTTTTTTTTATTGCCGAAAGGTTATAAAAACATGTGTCAGCACGCGATATTTTATGTGTTTATTTGATAACTAAAAAACTCATGCAAATGTCTAATTTTTGAATACATATTTTTATTTTAAGAGATAGCATGTTGTAATGTTCAGCAAAAATATGTATTTTTGTATCGCAAACAACTTTGTACAATATGTTAAATATATTGCAAATTTACGAAAAAAGTTACACTCAAAACAAATATTTGAAGTAAACAAATTTATGCATTTTATTGATAGTAAGCTGTCAAATTCTATAAGAGTACAAACGGAAGAGGTGACCTGCTGCAAACCGTTAACAATTGGCAGAATCATCATCAACAGGTATGCGTATGTGATTATTTCAAGAACTGGAATGCAAAGAAGTGATTTCCTTTGTTAAATTTATACGCTAATAATAATGTTTTGGTTGCCTCTTGTTCTTTACCATAGAATTTGATAAACTTTGTCTCTTCTCACTTTGGATTGAAGGGCATGCCAACGGTGAAATTTCAAAATGTTCACAAGCACGTTCTTGAAGCGTACGCACTCAATTCCGATGTCTCTATGGTTGTTGCTTCTAAAATAAAAAAAAACATGCTGGAAATTTTTGTGTCTCCTTTAAAAATAAAAATGGAATGCCCATGGCCGCTCAAAGCAGAGGGTTTTAGGACGTTGCTCTGAATACTTAAAAAAAAACCTTTCAAATTACCCGAAAATGTTTTATCAGCTCCGAAAGATGTAAGTATCGGTCGAAGAGCAGTTGCTTTCGAAGATTACAATGCAACGAAAAGGAAAAAAACAGCTTGTATTATAAATCGCTACCAACCGAATCAGCTGGCATTTGCAACGCAAATGAAGCTTGGAGAGACAAAGCAAAAGGATGCGGAGGAAAGGTTCACGAGGAACCAGAATCAGCAATTCTTGGAAAAATCAGATAGTATTCTCCTTCAAATCATTTTTTTAAGTATAACTTTTTTCCTAGATTTTCAATATATTTAACATATTCTACAAAGTTGTTTGCCATTGTCCAAGGTTGTGGTTTCGTTCGAGGGTTTCCGCGACGACAACTCGAATTACGCGACAGACCACTTGCTTTCCACGCTCTAGGTAGATCACTCGCGACCAAACTCAACGAGACTTTCGGATTTTTTTTATTGTCCCACGGGACTAAACGAGGCGAGGTTCAAGTTAACCGTTCAACCGTTCTATTTCAACTAACTTCAGTTTCTCCTCCACATATCTCACTCTCCCTCTCCTTCTCCTATACTTACTCCTCTGAACTCTAGTGGTATTAGTAATTGTAAAAAGAGACATTTATTTCCTGTCAACTGTCAAATCCTGGAATCAGTAGGTTACTACTCTCTAGTTGACCTAACTTACATTTATTTATAGCAAACAACGTAATTCATATTTCAAGGTAGATAATTCAAAGTCTAACAAATTCAAATAATACATTTCATGATTCAATCGTAAACATAACGGGGCACCGTTGAAACCGTCCGTTTCAACTTTCGATGTCATCCTTGTGGTGCTGGTTATCATCGTCCGAGGTACTAAGTGGCAGGACTCGTATCCCAGTAACTGCCCGTTTGTAGAAGCCACGACCAGTACGTACTAGGACCACACGTACCAATCCGTCAGAACCTTTGTAGGTTTGCTCAACACGTCCGAGGTTCCACATGAACGGTGGAAGACCGTCCTGTTTTAGAAGGACCATTGCTCCTTCTTTGATATTTGGCATTGCTGTTCTCCACTTGGATCGCTGGTGAAGTTGGCTAATGTAATCTCTGGACCAACGACTCCAGAAATGTTGTACAGATCTACGCATTTCCTGTAAGCGAGATAGTCGGGTTATTGTGGTGTCCGTCATATCTGGTTCTGGAATCGAGAACATTGGTTCGCCGATCAGAAAGTGGCCGGGCGTTAGCACGTCGAGGTCATCTGGGTGGTCTGTGAGAGGAGTGAGAGGCCGGGAGTTGAGGATGCTTTCGATGTGAGTTGTTGCCGTGGAAAATTCGTCCAAAGTGTAGGAACTTCCACCAAAAATACGACGGAAATGATGCTTAAACGACTTTACCCCGGCCTCCCACAGACCCCCGAAATGTGGAGAACGGGCCGGAATGAAACGGAAATTAATTCCAGACTCGATGCAGTAGTTCTCCCACTCATCCGACTTGAATTGCGCGAGATACTGACGACGTAACGCGTTCAACTCGCGATCAGCCCCGACGAAAGCTGTCGCGTTATCACAGTGTAGCTCTGTTAACCGCCCGCGACGAGCTATAAATCGTTTGATCGCGTTAATACACGCGGCGGTCGTGAGATCAGGAACAACTTCGAAATGTACCGCTTTTACCGCCAGGCAGACGAAAACCGCGACGTACATTTTCACATTTGCCCCCCTCCCATACAAAGGACGAACGTTAAATGGCCCGCAGTAATCAAGTCCGGCTTTCGAGAAAACTCGTGATGGGACTACCCTGACAGCGGGTAGTGGTGCCATCTGTTGATGATAATCGGCTGGTCGACAACGAAAGCAAGTAGCACAATTTCGTACCACCTTACGAACTAAATCACGGCCTCGCAATGGCCAAAATCGCTGGCGAATGGTCGCTAGTAGCAGATTGGGACCAGAGTGTGCAGTCCTCAAGTGTAAGGACCGAGCAAGTAAAGTGACGAATAGGTGATTCGCCGGTAACACTACCGGATGTTTCGAATCAAAGGGACCAGCTGTATATTTAAGTCGACCGTCAATGCGCAGTAGGCCTTGCTTATCGAGAAATACGTTCAAACTTTTCAACGGAGATTTGCTGTCAAACTCAAGTTTGTTATGTTGGAGTTGATGAATATCTTTAGAAAAAACAGATACCTGAACTAGTCGTATTAGTGCTTTCAGTGCTCCGTCCACTTCCGCTGGAGTTAGGCTTCCGGAAAATCTCTCGGTCTTTGGACGCTGACAATTGTTGCTGAAACGAATACACATTGCCACAACTTTCAGCAGCTTTCCCAGCTCGGAATACCGTTCGAAGATGGAATCGTCGACTGCTACTGCAGCTAGGACGACTGTGCTACGTTTTTCCTGCTCGACGTTGATGATTGTTGATGGACACGATGGGATTTCCGGCCAAGTTTCTGCTGTATGTGCGAGGAATTGCGGCCCCTGCCACCACAGGGAATCATCGTTGATTTGGCTGGGTTGTATTCCACGGGATATACGATCCGCAGGATTATACTCGGAAGGAACGTACTTCCACGGTAACCTTGGAGTCAGACGATGTATCTCTGCTACTCGATTTGAGACGAACACCTTCCATTCGTGTGGCGGTGAATGAATCCAATGCAGAACGACGGTGCTATCCGACCAAAAGACCACGGTGGATGTGAAGTCCGTGGTTGTCTGCAGATTGTGCACTAGTTGACTGCCTAGCACTGCAGCACATAACTCCAGTCTGGGTATGGACAACCCACGAAGAGGAGCGACACGAGACTTTGCTATGAGGAGCCTCCGTTCTATTAATCCATTCACGTTTGGCCCAACGACGTATACGCAGCAACCATAGCCCTTTGATGATGCATCACAAAAGCAGTGCAGCTGGAATTCGCGACGACAGTTTGGAAGTGCATGTCGCGGTACGGTTATCTCCTTCAGCTGTTCCAGTTCACTACGAAAACTTTGCCACCAACGACTTTCTTGTTCTGGCAACTCCTCGTCCCAAGTCAACCTTTTCGCCCAGAGTCCTTGGACGAATATCCTTGCGCTGATCACTACCGGTCCCAAAAGTCCAAGCGGGTCAAAAAGCCGGGACATCTCTGAGACCACGATGCGTTTGGTGACGACCTCTAAATTCTGGAGAATGGGAACCTGAAATCCGAATTGATCCATGCTTGGGTTCCACAACAGCCCAAGTGCTTTCGTCACTGCATTTCGACCAATCTCCGTCTGAGCAGAAGTTGCCCAAAGGTCTCGAGGGATATGCTGTAACACCTCCGAATCATTTGCACACCACTTTCTTAATGTGAAACCTCCAAGAGCGAGGAGTTCCTGCAAGTGACGACAGGATTCAGCTACCTCCTTCAAATCGTCCCCTCCGGCAAGAACGTCGTCGACGTAGAAGCGCTTTGTAACGATGCGTGCAGCAAGCGGATAATCGTGGCCTTCGTCTTCGGCAAGTTTGTTTAGTACCCGAGCTGCTTGGTAGGGGGAACTGGCGAGTCCATACGTCACGGTCTTCAGTCGATATATTTTCAAGGGCAGTGAGGTGTCCGAACGCCAAATGACTGCAAGGAATTTTCGGTCGTCGGAATGCGTCCACACCTGCCGGAACATGTTTTCAGCATCGGCAGAGAACACGAACCGTGGCATCCGGAAGTTTACTACCACGACAAGTAATGCTGGCTGCACCGTGGGTCCGGTGAACAGGATTTCGTTGAGGGACAGTTGACCATGGGACTTGCTACTGGCGTCGAAGACGACTCTTGTTTTGGTGGTGGTGCTATCTGGCCGACGGATAGCATGGTGCGGTAGAAAAAACTGCGGGCCCGCGACGCGAGAACACTCTTCCATATGCCCCAGCCGTATGTAGTCTTCCATAAACTTGGTATACTCCTCTCGTAGCTCATTGTCCTTAGCAAACCGTCTCTCCATCATCGAGAATCGGTTTAGAGCCGCCTTGCAGGAATCACCGAGGAGTGGAATCAGAGGTTCTCTCACTGGTAGACGCACAACATAACGACCATTTTTATCTCGCGAGACGGTGCGATTGAAATGGTCCTCGACGTATTGTTCCCCCTGTGTTAGCGCCTTTCCTACGTCGAAATCTTCAACCTCCCACATTCGTTCCAACTGGGAGTTGAGTTGCTGGTCAGTGGTGACGTGGCACACCACCGTCCCGAAGGCTTGAGTTGCAGCCTTCCCAGAGACGACGTACCCTAATACGGTTTTCTGTAAAATAGGATATTCATCAGCTAGGAATATTTGTTGTGATTCGAGAAGAGCATAAAATAGTTCAGCTCCGATAATGAGATCGACTCCGTGGCAAATATTGAATCTCGGATCAGCTAATGGCAGGTTTCGTGGAATGTTCCACCGAGATATGTCGACGCTTCGGCTAGGAAGGCTCACCGTCAATTTTGGCAATACCAAACAATCAAGTTGCCGTTCGAATTCTCCAAATCGAGATGCAAGATACAAGTTGACCGCATAGTGAACGTTTACTGTAGCTTGTCCAATACCACTCACAGGTAAGTTCATACGAGTACGTTTGAGAGCAAGTTTCTGGCACAAGGATTCCGAAATGAAACTCGACTGCGAGCCACTGTCCAATAAGGCCCGTGCAAAATGATAGACGTCATTCACATCTCGAACTCGTATAACAGCTGTTGACAAAAACACGGTGTTATGATGAGCATTGTTTGACTGTGTTAACGAAGTGGCTGGTTGTTGAGGGCAATATGGAAGTGGTTCGGAATCGAGACGACCGTACGGAATCACCGGCGACGAAGAGGGGGGGATTTTGGACGGAACGACAAACGACGATGAATCTTCCGAGACCGACGTGACTGCCTGGGGTAACGCACGCACTTGCACCACCGGTGGTGCATCCACGACCGGATACGAAATCTCTGCTCGAGCGGTGGAAGCTGATGTAGGAAAGATTACAGTGCATGACTGGGAAGTACTCGGCTGATCGTTCGGTACATCTACAACCGACGAAGCGGACGTTAACGCAGGAAGATGTAGCATGCTGTGATGTTTCTTTCCACAGGTCCGGCACAGACTACTTCGGCAATCCTTAGACATATGTCCACCCCTCAAACAGTTAATGCACAGGCGGTGCTTTTTTACAAAGTCCAATCGGTTGTTAGGTGTTAATTTTGCGAAGGCATCACATTGAGTCAACGGATGAGCTAGTTTACAGCTAGGACATTTCGACACATATTCGGAAGCAAAGTGAGAAGAGGAAGATTTGGCTTTAACGGGTTTAGCTGGAACATGTGCAGGTACAATGTAGGACGCAGTACACTTCTGTAGCGTACGCGACCGTTTATGAATGAATTCCAGCAAATCGACATATTGTGACACTTCCTGCTCCTTACACTGGGTCTCCCATTCCAGAAGAGATTTCTCGTCCAATAAGCTGCTCAAACGTTCTACTAGAAACGAATTCCAGTGAGCGTTGGGATCCTCAAGTTTGTCAAGGATTCCAACGTGACGATTGAATTCGTCAGCCAATTCTGCTAAGGCGGAAGCAGAGCCTTTCTTTACCGAAGCAATCCGGAAAAGAGCCGACATGTGTTGTTTTACGAGGTAGTTGGTGTTTTTGTATCGGTCACATATTGTTTTCCATGCGATTGGATAATTATCTGCACTTATTGATATGGACGAAATGAGTCGAGAAGCATCGCCTCTCAGAGAGCTTCGAAGGTAATGAAGCTTTTGTACAGCTGACAGCTGCAGATTAGAGTGGATCACCGACTTGAAAAGGTCGCGGAACTCAATCCACTGCTCCGGTTGTCCATCGAACTCCGGGATTTTTAACTCCGGCAGTTTGACCGACATCACTTGGTGAACAGCAGGAGCTCCAGGTGGAGGTACGTTTGGTTGAAGACCATTTTGTGGGAGCTTGCCAACCAAAGAAGCTTTCAGCTCAAAATACAAGTCCTGAAATTCCTGACGGGAGTCAGCAAATTCCTCTTGGAAATCTTCGATAACCTCAATCTCGTCTTGCACACTTTCGAAGCTTCTCCATAACTCGTCAAGGCGATCGATTCGCAATTGAACTTGATGGATTTGCGTGACGTCATACTGATCGTCGAAGAGCTGGATCGACTTTGCCGATCGGAGAATGGTACTTCTCCGCCGCAAAAGCGTTTTGTGGTGGAGAGTATTTCGCCGTTTTTCGCATCTCGAAATCGTTTACGGCAGAGTTACGGTACCCACCTTGCTGATGCTGCCTGACTTACTCCACGCGGTTGTTCTAACCTCAACGGGTAACTCCAATGCAGTCTCCGACGGAAGTAATGGCCACTTGCCTTAGGCGCTACCAGCTTCAGCGACACGAGTGAGAAACGAGAAGGTTCCAACTGGTAAGACCGATGACCAAGGCACTCCGTTGGATTGATTTGGTGGGAAGCTGCTATTAAACACGTGGGAAGCTTTCGAACCGGAGCTTACAATCACTGTTGGGATCTTCCTCCCGGGTTTCGGCACCATAAATTTGTCCAAGGTTGTGGTTTCGTTCGAGGGTTTCCGCGACGACAACTCGAATTACGCGACAGACCACTTGCTTTCCACGCTCTAGGTAGATCACTCGCGACCAAACTCAACGAGACTAAACGAGGCGAGGTTCAAGTTAACCGTTCAACCGTTCTATTTCAACTAACTTCAGTTTCTCCTCCACATATCTCACTCTCCCTCTCCTTCTCCTATACTTACTCCTCTGAACTCTAGTGGTATTAGTAATTGTAAAAAGAGACATTTATTTCCTGTCAACTGTCAAATCCTGGAATCAGTAGGTTACTACTCTCTAGTTGACCTAACTTACATTTATTTATAGCAAACAACGTAATTCATATTTCAAGGTAGGTAATTCAAAGTCTAACAAATTCAAATAATACATTTCATGATTCAATCGTAAACAGCCATACAAAAATACATATTTTTGTTACAATGCATGCTATCTCTTAAAATAAAAACATGTATTCAAAAATTAGACATATGCAGGAGTTTTTTAGTTATCAAATAAACACATAAAAGATCGCGTGCTGACACATGTTTTTATAACCTTTCGGCAATAAAAAAAAGTATAGATTCAGAATCCTGCCTAGATTTCTGCGCCAATTTGCGCCGGAAATAGTTATTTGAGGAGCAAATTCCCCTAAACATATCGATTATTTAAGAATAAATTTTTTGGTTTCAAGAGATAATTAGTTACAATGTTCAGTAAAAGCATGTGTTTTAACATGAAAAATATAGTTGTACAAAAAACCAAAATTGTAGGATGTATAGAAAATCAGTTAAACTAAAAAACATGATTTAAAGGGGCCTTTCACGAAAAATGATACATATCTCGCAATTTATAAGAGCTAGAAATTTTGTGTCTTCAGCAAAGTTGCTTACAATAACATTTTCTACAACTTTTTAGGATACGTTTAGTCTCTATCTGAATCAGATAAAAAATAATTGTTTGATCTCACTTTTAGGTGAATTAATCACCAAGCCGCCTACATCAAAAGAAGCGGTTTAACATACGCAAAAACATTTTTGAACAAACTATACCCTTAAAATCAATGTTTGAGAAGCAATTAAAAAAGCGCACGAAAACGGCAAAAAGCAACACTGTGCAATGTGCATTGATTTGATGGTTAATCCTAAAACATTGCTAAATCTGACAATATGCAATTTTCAATGAGTTTATGGCATGATAAGTGCTCATCCATCTTAATGGGTTCATACTAACATACATATATTTATTTATTGAAAATGGGTCTTCTACACACCAAAATTTAGATTCTAGGTCCAGCAAAATTAATTGCTGAACTGGTTCCAGCAAAACCAAAATTTCACCGACCATCTAGCAATATGAAATAATTTGCTGGATACTCAGTAAATTGTATTCAATCTGTCAAATGAAACGTCAGTGCTTGAAAACTCAAATTCTCCCATAGAATGGTTGATTGCTGACTACAATATTTGCAGTAAATTTGCTACATCCTAGCATTATTTTTCTCATGAAAATGATGTTTTCTGATTCACCGACAAGTAAGTGTAACATTTTTAACGTTTAACCGAATAAAATATATTTTTTTTCACTTATCTTGCAGCTCGAAACAAAATCGCAACATGACTGGATCAGGGATGCGTTTACATATTTTATAGAAACTATTAACAGAATTGGTGTATCAAATACTTACATGATACCAAACATAACTAGCTTAGAATAAATAAAGATATTTTGAATGATTGTAGCACACATTGAATTCCAAACCATAAAAAAATCATCCTTCCCGCTGTAAAATAATTGCTCCTCCTAATTATGCTGGTTTTTCAGCAATATGCTGTCACTTTATTGACAGACCATTTTACTGGTTATCCAGCGAAATTATTTTGCTGGACGGATTGCTGAACTTCCAGCTCGGCAAAATCCAGCAAAATTTTGCTGGTTTACGGCAACAAAAATTGGGTGTGTATGCTTCATTTCAACGGTAATAACCTCTGATTGTCCTCAACATGTTGAGGGTTTGGTGGATCGATAGGTAAGTTCACCTATACGCCTCCACGAGATGGTAGAGAATCTCCTTCTTGCAACATGATCATACAATTGGTCAAAAAACGAGCCGTCAGACAGAGGGATACTCCAATGAGTATAAAGAAGAACCCGCCCTTTTTCCACGAGATGTTAACAGCAGGGAGTTGACAATGTCCCTCTTCCCATCCAAATCGCTTCAATCGGGTGCTCTGATGGTCCCTCCCAATCCCAGCATTGTTTTGTATTCAGGGGAAATGTCTCTAATGTTGGCCTATGGATCTAAGATTGGGCCCATCGCTAAAAATCTGCTATTTATCAATTTTATCTAGATGAACGCGTTATTGGGATGTTACTAATGGATATTTTTGGTTGCTGTTGATTGCTGAATTAATGTATGGGCCCAAATTAGGGACACTTAGGCCGACATTACCTGCATTTCCCCTATGAGAAATAATAAAAATTAAAAATTTTCAACGATCTTATCAACATTCGCTGTTTCTTCACCTTTCTGTCCAATTTTCGTTCCTATTTGTGAACTCATTGTAGTTCTGCGAATTGAGTAGGATTTCTCTTAAAATAGTAGAAAGTGGGGTTACTCAGTGAGCGAGTAGTTCCCGACTAATGAGAGTAACTCAAAATTGAGTCGAGTTTGTCCTCGATTTTCCAAGAAAAACTTCTTGAATATCGTGGAACCCCGTTGAATAGCAAAAATTCCTTTGAACGGCGCTCACTTTGAATTTGTTTAACCGATACCCCTTCAGTTTCCAACATGAATTTGACTCAGGTACTGAGCTACTTTTACCAGCCGTGTCTGGGTAAATTTTATCTAGATTTTTGTCATATTTGAATAGATTGTTGAGAAAAACTTTACACACTCAGTGAGTAACCCCACATTCTACAATTTTAAGTGAAATGTTCAGTGATGTTATATCATGGTGGATAGAAGGGGTGACCCTCCAGGGCAGCTAGTTATTGAAAATAAACATTTTTTATAATTATTTCCTATAGAGCGCAATGGTTTGCTAAAGTCGAAAGCTCGACTAGATAGAGGGTTGCTGTCAATACGACCTATTGAGTAGTGGACAGCTCAGTTCTGAATTCTCCGATGGTTGCTGTTTTTGGCAAAGTTGATCAGATTTATAAGACCTATTGTATGGTGACCAGTTTATTTGAACATTTCCTCAACAGGCGGCAATAGTGCTGCCTTTGGTCGAGTTGTTCAGATGCACAAGCCTTATTGGATGGCGCACGGTTTAGTTCAGAATGCTGTCACCAGGGAAGTAAGTGTGCCTTGGAAATAATGATTCATTAAATCGAAATTTTGATCAGTTCTTCTTATTCTTTATATTTATTACGTCCCAACTGGATCTTTGTTATTGTCTTCAACTTTCATTTAATCGGTAACGTATTGGCTTGTAACGTATTGACTTGTAACGTATTGATTTATCAGTACACGATTTGCAACTTTCTTCTTTTATAATGTTTGCAAATTTATATACAGCCCTATGTCTTGTGTTAAAGGATAGATCAGTTCAAAGACACACAAATATTGAATTACAGCGTTCACTATTTGATAGATTTTTGTTTGAGCACCCACTCGAATGAGATTAAGTTTTATCGGTCATAAATCTGCAACATCAAAATGTAATAATATGATGTGACGTACTTTGAAGTATTTTAAACCGGTTTATTACTGTAAATAAACATTATTCAGTAGGTTGTAACCTTATTCTAAATGGGATAGGAACTGAAATTTGTAATATGAAAATTTTATTCAATTAAGGATATTAAAAGTCGCCTAATTTCAAAACTTTGAATAGCATGTTTGTTCATTTTAGAATTCAATTTATAGATCAATTTTTTTGACGTAGGACTACGTCTGTAATTTCTATATGGGGGTACACTTTGTGAAAACCGAAAATGGAATATGTAACAAATTATGAAAGATTTTGAACGTTAATAACTCAGCTGCCCCTGGACCAATTTCAATAATTTTATCATTAATCGAATAGAAATATTTCTACGCATCTGATAAATTTAAGACTTTATCATTTTTCAAAATGTTACTATTGAAAATTGCAAGAATGTTCAACTGTTGCTTTGATACTTAAAATTATTACCGTTTGCTTGCAAAAGGCGATTTTCATTTCCCTAACACAGATTTCAAAGTTGAATTCCATACGGTCTCACCATATGGTGTTTATTCAATCACCGCGTAGTGAGTGGTGGTGTTCTCCAGTACACAACGAAAGGCTCCCCGCAAGCAGCTAGCTACCAAAGCTGGCTTTAATCGCTGATCGGATTCAGTTCCAATCACCGTGTGTGGTGGTGTCCGGTCGTCGACATCAGCAGCAGCAGTGTTATCGGCGCGTGGTGTTGATAATTGTTCTCCAGCACAACGAAAGGCTGCCTGGAAGCAGTGAGCTGCAGCCCACATGAGCATACATAGAAGGAGGAAGAAGCCGCACCGCTATTGATCGGAATCAGTAGCTCTTCGTGAGTCACTGTGGGCCATCTATGCCCAGCGCGTCACGCTCATTCCAAACAACATACAGCTCACCAGCCTCATCTGTGTTTAACACCCTAATAGCTCAGCATTACTAAACCATAAAGACAAAACGGACCACCATAAATTTGTAAAAGAGTATTTTTGGACATTCGTCAAGGTCACCAATCGGATGTCAGTTCTCATATCCAGATATTTAGTACTGTAATTAGGGCGTAACAGCCCTTGAAATTTAAGGCTTGCTCATGCAAATCAACATCACTTTTGTGTAGGGTATGACTTCCTCAACCCGTTGATAATATTAGTTTGCATGGGCATGCCTTGAATTCCTAAAAATCATAGAGAGAAGTCATTGTTTGCTAAAGCTGTTACGCCTAATTTCACCTCTATCTAGATATGTTTAAATCTAACAAACCATGTACTTTAAGGCAACATTAGGGGTCGCGGCATGAAAGTGGTCTGATTTTGATCCAGAGATGATGGATTTTAATTCTTAATACGCCAATCGATGGGAATATTTTCTACAAATCTGCTAAAATTAAGACTATCATTTTTCAAAATGTCACTATTGAAAGTTTAATGGATGTGCAACTGTTGCTATGATTGTTAAAATTATCACCGATTGTCTTCCTTAACACAGATTTCAAAGTTGAATTCCAACCGGTCTCACCAAACGCTGTTTTTTCAATCACCGCGTGGTGAGTGGTGGTGTTCTCCAGCACATAACGAAAGGCTGGCTGCAAGCAGCGAGCCACAGCCCACATGAGCATCCATAGAAAGAGGAAGAAGCCGCATCTATGTCAACCGCGTCATACTAAAGAGTATAAACAGAACCCCGTTCAAATTCCTATTCCTACACAAAATGCAAGCTCCCGCTGCAGTTAACGAATAAGCTTGATTATATAATACCACGTAGACCTTCGTCACCATTGCGTACAACCCCATAGGGCTGTCCCTTGTAGTTTTTTGTTATTATCATTACAATAAGCAAAAACAAACAATATTGTAGTCCTACATCAATAACGTGGTCGTGCTTGTTCTAAATTGTAACAATCGTTATTACAAAAATCTGTGCAGCAAAATAACACAAGATATAATAAACTTGCTTTGCTTTTCTGGTCGTGTAGTTCAGCGCTCAACGAAGAATCTCGATCTACAGTGAAAATCGAACGAATCCGACAACTCGCACCAATTCACCGCTCGTTTCGGATACTGAAATCGTTTGAGTGAACATTATCGATTTTTTTTAAATACATGAGTGACATGAGCTCCAGGTTATTAACCTTTCAGTACTCACACCGTTGTACAAAGTATAACATGAAAAAAATATAAACACCTACTGACTTTGGAATTGATCTGAAGTCGAGACATTTTTCAACCCGAAAAGTGCTTAGATCGGACCGGGAATCTAACCCAGCTTCTTCCAGCATGGTCTTGCTTTATTCCTTTACCTTTACCGACTGAGCTAAGAGAGGCCCCTCGTGTGATTTATGCCAGTTTGGTTTAGTTTTCTCTATTTAGAGGCTATCATCGACATTTTTTCAGTCAGTTTGAGGTTTACATAGTCAAGATGTAAGACCCATGAATATCATACCCAATGATTATGTATGAGTGCATGTATGTCTTCAATCACCGCATTGTTTTTAAACGCATTTCAAGAGCTATGAAAAGCACACTAGCATTGAAAAGATACCAAAGGTTAGTTTCTAAAATTACAGGTTCATGCTTCTGAATATAACTTTTCCTCTATAACCAAAACAAACCTTTAAATTTCAACTACATTAAGGTGGGCATGCATAGCCCATATTGATAAGGTCGGTTCCTGCCATGTTGGAAAAAAAAAATGTTTTCAGTCCTACGTGGAATATGGAACACCTGCAATGGTTGGAAAATCTAAAGCACCATCAAATGGCTGGCATGAGGTATGATTGTAATATATTTTTCACCCAACGCAGCACCGAAAATTTTCCAAATTTATAAACATGGCAAGTGAACCATACACACCATCATCTGCTGGCATCATACATCACCTACCTATTACGTTCAGATGCACGAAATGGCTCATGTGTGGCGTAGTCGAGATCTGACACTCGTATATGCCAGAGTCTCGGTGCTGCGGATACTTGATCTGCAGGCTCCAGTCTTCTGTGTGTGGATGATGTATCGCCCGAAAGCGTTGATCGGAGGTGTATGTGTAGCGACCGACGGTGAGCAGATGAATGTCCCGGTGCCTTACCCAAGACACTTGCAGCAACATCTGAAACGGGAGAAGCAAACAAAGAAAGCGTCATGAAATAACGAGAACCAGAAATAATGAACAGTCCATGGGTGGGTGAGGGGAGATAAAATGTATGTAAGCTACATGATATCATTAAGCCTGCCCAAGTGATGACACCTCCGTAAAAAAATATGTGTGAGATGTGAAATTTTATCTCATGACATGAGTCCGCTTTCAGACACAGTTGCCATCTAAAGACAACAAATAAATCATATGAAGCGCTGCAAATGTTAGGCCTTTTTCAGTTGGTACGTGACTCCAGCATGTATTTGGCTTGAATTCTAATAATTTTGAAGCCACATGCTACGTTTTTAATTGTTAGCATTTTGCATTATACCACTGAATTAATCAAACCAATTAAAAAACTTAAATCCAACGCACCCTGAAAATATAAAGCACTCATGCTTGAGTCTGCAATCTTCACAAAGTCACGAATATAGGAGCACTTCATACAAATCTCAATAGAACTCCCCCCACACACAAAACCATTTTTCATCTGCTCCGACCGAGATGGAAACGGGATGAGCTGAGTGCATCTGTTGGTAGTCATTCTCAAAATTGTTTTATTGTCTTCACTCGACCGAAATGCACCGCTCAAGTTTTACTGAAATACGTGCATGCCAAGGAAATGGAGAGCCACTCGTCGAATGCATTGCGCTTCGATGGGTCAAGCTGGCTGTCTCCATCAAGTCGATCCACACACACCGACCGGGAATGACCAGTGAAGTTGGTTTTGGACCAATGGTTAGCTAGCACAGAAATACAGGATGATTATTGAACCGAATGATCCTTTTCAATCTGGAATGACGATGACAACGACGACGAAGTGGTTACGCTTTTACAGATAACAAATGGAAGTGGATGAATTCATGCGATAAAACTGAGGTTTGGTAAGTGAGAGGCATTGGCTGATATGTGGTGTGGAACTCAGTTCTGAGCCATCATTAACGTTGATTTGAAACAACAGAAGTGCAAATTCAATGTTGGTTTGCATTTCAGGATGAATCATATTTTAAGCGCAATTCTCATCAACCTTTTTGTGTGTAACCAGATAGATTTTATAATTAATTTGTCACCGTGACATTATGTTGAGTAGCATATGTTTTGGCTTAGGGATACTTAAATTACCATAAAATATATTTTTTAAGTTCCATCCTTTCTGTCAAAACTGAATTCCGGTTCGATTAAAATTAGCTAAATTTTATAAGTGTGTGGTTTTGACAACAATGCTATTTTTTATATTTTCAATCGAGAGTTGCGGTTCAGGTTCGCGTCGAGATCGGTTGTAATATAGATACTATAGATTCCATAGATAAGCGGAGGAAAAGTAAAATGTAGCCAAACGAACTGTCAGTTAGTGTAGCCAAACGAGCATGACGTCATCATGGTGTTGTTTGAGGGAGAAGTATTGTAATATTATGAGCACAAAACGCTTTCCACGCTCCACATTCAGATTTATTTCGCGGACAACGGATGAAGGAAAGATAAAGCAAACCATTCCTCGATGCATTGTTACAAATATTTGAGAGCTCTATGATGGCATGAACTTTTTTCACGGATGTCAGTAAGATCACTTATTTTTCATGGTTGCCAAAACAACTTGTTGTGCCTCCGCTTATCTATGGAATATATAGTATCTATAGGTTGTATCAACGTTCGCTCTCCGCTTGTTGTGTGCTTTGTGTCTGAATCCAGCGTTGCAAGGTCTTTTTTAGAAAAAAATTAACCAGTCAAATTATAAACAATTTCCTTGGCACACTCTTCATAATGACCGTCACACTCTTCTCAGACTTATCCGATTATGCTCTTTGAACTTACTGGTAGATACAGTCAGAATTGTTTTGAAATCCTCTTCAGTATTTCCTAGTATTCAAGTAAGTTGAAGATTTTTTTTCAGCCAATAATCTTTAGAAAATTTTTCAATTTTAATGATTCTGCAACCCATTTTGGATCAACATGTTGTAACAATTCCATGTACAATGTTGCAATAATATCCAACGCGAATGGCCTTCAATAATTAAAATAGTTAGTTGCTAGTAGCTTTGTTATTTTTTGATTAGAGGGTTCAGCAATTGCAGTGATATTTTTAAAGCAACATATTTAAAAAATCGTTAAAAAAATTTAACACAGAGGAAATGGAGGTAATGTCGGCCTATATGCCCCTAATTTGGGCCCATACATACATTCAGCAATCGATTAAATTTTCAATGGCGACCAAAAATATCCATCCAATGACGCGTTCATCTAGATAAAATGGATAAATAGCGGATTTTTAGCGATGGGCCCAATCTTTGATCCAGAGCCATTTCCTATAGTTAAACATCTGGAAAAAATGCTATTTATTAATTTTATCTAGATGAACGCGTCATTGGGACTGTACTAATGGTTATTTTTGGTCGCCTTTGAAAATGTAATCTATTGCTGAATTTATGTATGGGCCCAAATTAATGGCATTTAGGCCGACATTACATCCATTTCCCCTACGTGATCGGTCTGTGTATCTGGCAAGACGACTGAAAATCTGGAAAACCAAGATATATCTGGAATACTGGCAACGCTGTCTGAATCGATCACTTTCATCCAATTCGTGCTAACGTTCTGCCTCCCGGAGGAGCTCTTGTTGAATTTTGGGTTTTATCGATTGTAAGCTGTCGAAAGAAATGCATCGGTTGTTCCCGTACTTGGATCTATAATTGAGCTAGTTTTTGGTTTGCATTGTAAATTTTATCGTGGTTGAAAATGTTTGAAAAGTTGCGAGAAAATTCCACACGGCAGCAATGCCAAAATCTGTTTGCATGTTGCATCAGTACCTACGAGTCCAAACTGTAACTAATAGGTATATCACTCGTTCGTAGGCAATGACTTTAACATAAGCTCTAGCTCAATAGGCTTCGTGGTGTTAGTGACATTTGGAAATGTTTGGTGGTGTTTGTATTTATTCGCAATATTCATCTATTTACCAGCTGTTTGTAGTGACGTCATTGCTTACGAACGAGTGTAATACCCATGAGCTACAGCTTAGACTCGTAGGTATATCACTCACTCGTAGGTACGATATAATGCTTCACATAAAACAAGGAATGTTATGAAAGAAATGATCAGTTAGAAAACAAAGTTTCCTACTATGTGTTATACAAGAAAAGTTGAATCGAAGAATATCTAAAAATGGAACGTAAGTGTTCAATGTGTGGTGTTTGGATGTTGAGTTCGTGTGCCAGAAAAATCACCAATAAATTGTACGATTATGCAGTGGAAAAAAAAAGATTAAAATAGATTTCAGTAGCTCCTTCATTTGTCAACGTTCCTACCACAAACTATATGAACCCAATGATGCCGTGACTGAAGGTACGTTATTTGAAAATTAATGTGATTCTTCTTTAAATTTCAATTCTTTTCTTCAAAATACTAACTTAAACTCTTCTTTTTTTGCAATCATTTTTCAGAGTCCAGCGAAGCAACCAGTATTGAATCGATTGCCGTTGCGGGACCGTCCAGAATGGTTTATTTTCCCTGCCAAGGTAAATAATAAAAAATAAATCATTTGTATGTTTTTTTTTCTAATAATCAATCATTTTTTATATTTATTTTCAGAGTCAGTGGAAACAACCAGTTCTGAATCGATCGTTACCACCTACAACGCACCTTTGTCGGACGAAAATGAATTCCTTATACAACTTAAGGATAAATATAAAGAAACAAGAGGCAGCAATGAGCGATACAGGATTTTAACCACACTTCCCAAAAGTTGGTCTACGTATAGAATTATGAAGGAGTTCAATGTTTCCCAACATATAGCCAACCAAGCAAAAGCACTACAGCAAGAGAAAGGAATAATGTCGGGTAAATGCCGGGTGTAAAGAGGTTAAGCAGAGCTTCATTAGGAGAACAAACGATAATGCTTGTTCGTGATTTTTACATTAGTGACGATATAAGTCGTGTTTGTCCGGGGAAAAGAGATTATTTAATATCTAAAAATGATGAAGGTGGAATGTACATACAAAGAAGATTATT
The DNA here is from genome assembly GCF_037179485.1 of Ochlerotatus camptorhynchus. Taxonomy (NCBI): domain Eukaryota; kingdom Metazoa; phylum Arthropoda; class Insecta; order Diptera; family Culicidae; genus Ochlerotatus; species Ochlerotatus camptorhynchus. The sequence continues at coordinate 250,706 of NW_027040609.1, read as the reverse complement.
TGTGTGTAACTTGCAAGTGGCGTACTTCAACTTTAAAAATACATATCCTAATATTAAAATAGGATTTTCCATGTTCGCCAGTAACCGTCCGAAACACTGCATTTTGGCAGGGACAAGTGGCACGCATACCGTATGCGTTTGTCTATATCATCAGAACGTTAAACTTAGAGAGTCGAGTTTCAAACGCATTTGGATACGGTTGTGTCTTAAGTTTGTTCTCTGTTTTGTGCGTGCATTCGCTTTCATAGTTTTCGGCTGCATTTGCCGGATTAGCGCTGGCCATCTGCCTCCCGGACGGTTATACGTGTGTGAGTGGTGGCTTTCTCGCTTTCCGAGAAGTTTTAGAATCGAGAAAGAAAACATGATTCATCATGTTTGCAAGCAACAGAAGATTTGACGCTATCTGCGTTGTTTGATTTTTTCTCCCAGTCCAGAAATTTGTGGCATCGCGAGCGATAATTTTAATGTTAGTTTATTTATGCAGTGATGATGTTGGTTCACTCGCAACTATTTTGAAAAAAAAACTAAGTGTTTTCGAACGAAAGTGAACCAAAAGTGCTTCTGAACGTGTTTCGTAGTTGGTTGTGGTGAAATTCGTGCATTCCCGGTTGATTTTGGAAATCCGTATCACAAAATTGCCCACCGATTCCTTTTTTTGCCGTTCGACGACGACGGGTGTGCTTTCGCGAGAGTGACGTTTATTTGATCCGTTTCTTTGCACGGGTGTTTTTTTTTGTAACTAGCTTAAGTGTGCCTGCGATTTGCATTGAGTGTCGGAGATTGCCTCGCTGTATACGCCCAAGACTGGACGGGCAGTAGCTGGTGGCCGTGAACGGTTCCTGGGGAAAGCACTAGATGCGGCCCTCCTCCCAAATGACCATGGTAATACAGGAAGTATTACAACAAAGGTAATTTCTATTAGATATTTTGCATACAGTGACAGATAGCGGACATAAGGAACCAGTGGAGGTGCCGGGCAAAGGTGTTTATCCTTGACAAATGGTAAGTTACAAATTCGCTGTTGTCGTTGTCGTAGGCGCCGTCGTAGTCGCTGTCTTAATCGCCGTCGTAGTCGTAGGCAGTACCGTTAGTATATTTAAAATTAACCACCAACCGCTGAAAATATGAATTATCGCGTATTTCTGTTGCCAAGTAAAATTCGAGAACGTAATTTCATTTGAATAGCTTGTTTAACCAGGTCTTAAACAATCGTCACATCGGTCATAGCTTGTTATGATTGCCTGAACCATGCGTAAAGAGAAAATCGAAACATTTAACGTCGCGTGAAAATGGATCTTAATGAAGGCCTCTTTCATAGCTTTTAGTTTAAGGATTTCAAAAATCGTCGGTTACAGTGGCTTGCTTACTGAGCAGAAAAACGCGGTCCCAGATCCTTTCATATTAAAAATGTATGGTTAGATCGCTTGTTTATCGTGTATTTCGTAAACCTTGTCGTTGTCGTCGGTGCCGGGTCTGAATAGTCATGTGATATGAGGGGCTCGGTGGCCTTAGAGCAACCGGTTTTGCTTACTGAGCAGAACATCATGAGTCTAATCTCAAGCCCATCCACATTCAAGATCCGTCAATCGTTTTATTTGTTACCATGACTACATGGTAATAACAGCAACTCGATGATAAAAAAAGGAGCTCGTCTGCCTAGTTGCAAACGTTTTTGCTTACTGAGCAGAAGACCGTGGGTTCAATCACAAGCTCCTTCGCGTTATATGATTGTTAGGACATCAATTCAGCTTATCGTTTACCAAAACGAACCCTGCTGCAAACCCAACCCTATTACCCAATATCCCAGTGATTCCTCGTGGAAGTGCAGAGGTGTTCTCGGCTTCCATCAAAGCGAGTGTCACGTCAACACATTCCTACCCCTTCCTTTCTTGACCTGTGTTCGGGCGCGGCCGGCGCTGGTATTGCCTAGTTTGAGATCACCAGTTTTTACACATTGAGGATGATTGCTAGTCCCAAACATCGTCTATTGGTTCTCTGTGTAATTACAGCTGGTCTGGCAATAACAGAGTAGCAACCGTAGGCGGTCAATCATGCTTATGCTCATGCTCATCATCAGAACGTTAAACTTATTTTTAAAACACTACAAAGCAACCAACCACTCCCAGATGGTGTTGATTCCTATCACGATTGGCTTACAAAAATTATTTGTCAAGTCAAGTGAACAATGCTGGCTGCAGTGTTGCGAAAATTGTTCAGGAACGCAAATTTTGGCCACATAACTAATGACATTCTTAGTAACGGACATGTTGAATCAATACAATTCAAACAATGGCGTCAAGTAGAGAGATGCATTATGAACTTAGTGGAAATGGACACACAGGAAAATATTGATACATTTTTGGAACGTTATTCAATTTATTGCCGCATAACTTTATAGCTGAGCAACAGGCAAATTACTCGAAACACGTCAAAAGCAATTTGAAAGCTACAGAATTCATCATAATCTGTGATTTTTCGGAGAAATATTCTTTCATTGTGTAGGATGCAGTTCAAGGCTTTCATTGGGCGAACGCCCAATGTACTATTCACCCTTGTGCTATTTATTTTAAAGACGAAGAATCGAACAATTTGAAATTTACTAGTTTTATTGCAATTGCTGATTTTACTAAACATAATCATGTCGCAGTTCGTTTATTACTTACGCATTGTCTAGCGTTCATAAAATGTAAATTACCAGGCTAACAACAGATTTACTTTTTCACAGATGGACCAGGAAGCCAATATAAAAATAAGATAACCGCTTTTAATTTATGCAACGTGCAAAAAGATTTTGGCATTGCTGCCGAGTGGATTTTTTTTCGCAACTTGTCATGGAAAAGGCCCTTGTGATGCTTTGGGAGGAGTATTGAAACGAAACGCTGCGAAAGCGAGTTTGCAAGGCCAACATATAACAACGGCCCAAGAACTTTATCCATGGACTATTTCTAAGCCAGATTCAAAAATACACTATCAGTTTTTTTTTCGGAATCCGATTACAATAAAATTGAAAGAAAATTGAAAACCGTTATATACGTGTGAACCAAATTTCGGGGACACAGTCATTCCATAGTTTAAAGCCTCAAAACAAAAAGTATATTATTGTCAAACGGTATTCATTTTCAACGGAAGAAAAATGTGTGAAATTGTAATTAAAGATAATAAATGCTTCATGTTTTACTTATTTTTCTTCGACCTCGTCATTATTTGTAGCATTTAAGTACTTCTCCCAGAATTTTGATACCAAAATTAATAATATCAAACTGGGGCCTGTTTTAAAGCCACGAAGACTTCAATAGGGAAGGGGAGTCCAGCCAAAGTATACGCTCGGTAAAAATATTTTAAAATTATAGTAAAGTATCCCCAGATCTGCAATGTTTAAAAATTGGTTTACGTGGTTTATGGACAGCCCCCAGGCTGAACTGAATGTTGCACCCAGCTTGTAAGTTACTCATAGATTTCGTTAGTCACAGATGCTGTGACTCGATGGAGTCGCATTGTGAACTACCTTGCGTCTTCATCGTTTCCTTGCACGTGTGGTGTATATATTGCGGAACAATAATTTTTTATTTAAAAAAAATTGTATCTCCAAAACTACTTCTCCGACATCGCTAACTTTTTGATATGTTATGTTAAATTTAATGATCTTTTAAATACTAAAATAAGAAGTTGTTGAAGACCCTCGCAATTAAAATAAAAAAAGCATTTTTACCGTATTTTTTTTTCCTGCAAAATCAAATATCTCCGAGTGTTTTATATTTTTTCTTAAAACTATATTGTTTACATAAAACATCTTTCATTTGAAAGGTCAATCTTAAAAATCGGTCAAGAGGTTCAGAAGTTTTAAATGCATTATGAAAAAAGGCATTTTTGAAAAAAAAAAACTGGATTTCCGAAATGGTCGCCCTAATGGCGGAATAAAAAATACGAGTCAAATATTTTTTGACAAGGAAGAACTATCCCAATTTTCATGAAGTTCTGAGACTCACTATTACTTTTTTCTATGGAATTGCTGTATTAAAACATGATTTGTCTATCTACTATCAGAACGTGAGAGGTATGAGTACAAAATCGACTTAACTCACAGAGTCTCTCTAATAAAATATAAATCAGGACAAAAGATATAAGGTACAAACGGTCGAATTATGCGAAGGGGTACAATTATGATTAGTCATTTAATGTTCAACGTAACGGTGTCTTCAGTCTGACAAGTATTCTTTTCACTATTTGACATTAAGTTGATTTCATAACTAAATGTACCACCATTCGACCTTTCGTCCCTCTTTGAGACAATTACATTTTTTTTACATAGGACTACGTCTGTGATTTCTGTATGGGGGTACACTTTGTGAAAATCGAAAATGGAACACGTAGCGAAATTATGAAATATGTTGAACGTTAATAACTCAGCTGCCCCTGGACCAATTTCAATCATTTTTCACAAATCTATCAGAAATATTTCTATGCAACGATAGAAATGCTTCCGACTGTTGATTTTCAACAAGAAACTTTAAGAAAAGTGGTAAATGTCAAGCATTGTCCAAAAGCGTCAAAATAACTAACAAATCCACCAATTAAGTACATGCATATGCAGCTTCCCCAACACAGACATCAGGGAATCGTTTCTAGACGAAACATGTCTATGTAGCATTGCTGCTTCCCCAACACTGTCATCAGAGAGTCGTTAGTAGACGAAACAAGTCGAAGTGGCATTCGCCTCCGATCTTCGGGCATGTGTGAGTAGGGAGGATGCAATTGCGTAACATTATGCACACTCATCGCCACATTCAGGACCATACGCCCCCATCCACCACACAAAATGTTCTCCAGAGTTGTAATCTTGTAACCAAACTTGGAAGTAGGGGTGCAAGTGATTTTGATCGATTCTCTTCATCGACTTTCTGTTTCGTTAATATCTCGACGGCAAACACATTCATTGATACGTTTGTTGTTCTGGATGATAGAAGAGCATAGCAAAAATAGTGCGAAATAGGTTAGTGAAGCCATGGTCATCAAAGGAGGAAATCGATGAAGATTGGTTCTTTGGTTAATCTTGCTGGTTGCAATTCTGCTGTTCGACATTTTCGAAGATCCACCAACAAACATGAAATTACACTTTTTCTAGGGATGCCATTAATCGTTAAGATTTTTTCAGCTATTCGATTAAATATTTATCGAATTTTCAATTACTCGAGTGCGTAACCGACATCCTTTCTTATTTCTACTCGTTTGATTTAGCGCAGTAGAGAAAATAAATATAAGTACTAATTTATCTGAACAGGCAAACAAAAAGAAACAGGATCATAAATTCTCCGAAAAAAGTGCAAAAGGCTAAGGCAGGCAGACACCAGTTTAACCCCTGTCCAGCAGCAGACGGGCTGAGATTGTTGCGAGTGCCCAATCATTGAACCGAAGAATATGGAATTGTCCGGTACGATTTGCTGATCCAGCTCCCTACACGTCATCATCATCTTCCAAAGGCTTTAATCCTATACTACCATCGGTCCATTTCAGGGCCACCAAGATTTTCCAAAAGAGTTAAATTTCTGAACATGTCCCAACTAAAAATTCATATCAAAAGGTTCATTTCGGGGCAATCATAGTCATACTAGAGAGTATAAACAGAGAGCACCCCGCTCAAATTTCGTTTCCTACACAAGACACAAGCTCTTGCTGCAGTTAAAAAATAACATTTATTATATAATACCACGTCACCATTGCGTATAAGCCCATAGGGCTGTCCCTTGTATTTTTTTTATTAAAACTTTGTCCCGCATTAGTATCACGCATCCGGTAGAGCCAGTTCCCCAATATATTTTTCAAACATATTTTTTTTATAAGCTTTGAGCATTGCAAAATAAACGACAAGTTGCTTCAATCCAGCGCTTTTGTGGAATGGAACACAGTTAGTGTAAGTATCTGTTACTAAATATGATGCATATCAATGAAGCATCATATATCATACTAGTTTACATTATGGACCGTATACATTTATGGGATTTTCCAAGATATATTCCAAATATTGCATGCAACCGTTTATCTTACTAATTGCAACAATTCCTGCAGGTTACTAGCTTACGTGAAAACGAAGATTACAAACATGAATGTAAAGTGCATTTGCGGTAGCCCAAAAACAATCAATTAGTTAACGTTGTTGTAAGTAAAGAACTCATTTGTTTCATTGAGCTCATGGAAAGTACTTTCCAAAATGAAATTAAGCATTCAATGTGCGAGATTCATCGTAATTGATGCATGAAAATGGTTCATTAACAGTTCATATTGTGGACCATTGACATGCATAGCCAAATAAAATTGCATATACACGATGCTGTGCAGCGTATCACGAAGACCCAACACTGGCTGGTTGGGTCAGCTCATCCGAAGCAATAAAATCTGCCAAAAAATAAAATAATTAAAACATTAAAATCCGCTTACGTAAACCATTATTCCTACCGCGCGCGAGGGGTCAAAATCCTCTGCCCGCTTCTCGCTGTAGTATTAGTATCAGCAAAGGACGCATATTTTACCCAAAAAAAATGTCCTCTCCCCGTAAGCCAACCGAACCGGAGCGACGACGATGACCTTGGCTACGACAACGGCAAAGCTGTGATCGTTTGTCATGGGTGGACTTTTTTCATGTGCTCAGCTGAAAAAGGAAAACAAATGGGAACGAATCAACAGAAGCCGCCCTCGAAATATGAATTTACGTGTCCAGCTTATTTTTTTTTATTAATTTAGCGATCCACACGCACAAGTGCTACAGAGAAAGCTGGGAAGTAACATAATTATTAGGCTGGTCATTTAATTGTTGAATGACATCCATTGATCATGTTGGTTCCTACCCTAGTCCATATCTAAATTGTACACTGTAGTCGGTTATTTACGAGATGGAAACGTGCCACGTATAATTCGCGTGAATTCTGAACACCACGTAAACCAATCTAAAGAAAAAACAAAAACATTAAAACCGAGTTTTTGTGGCAATCTAATCGATTAAAGACAGTCGCATTATAAATTGTGGTCTATTTTATAGCATAGCTATTTAGTTAGATCCAAGCCACAGACAAACAGACATAACACATTGAATATTTCTCACTGTAAAACATCGTCGCTAAAACATTACCGCCATCTATTAAGTACACTGTGGTGGGTAGTACACTGAACAGATGGCGGTAGTGTGTAAACGTCAAACGCAAGGGAAATGACTATGCGCGCCACAGGTGGCGGTACTACCAACTACGATACTTTTAAATTGTCCGTTAAATGCTTGTTCGATGAACAACTTGCGAGTGTTATGTCTGTTTGTCTGTGTCCAAGCTATTCAAGTCGATCCAAAACTAAAGCGGATGGATTTGATTTGGTTTTGAGTCACTTAGACCACTGTTGGGTCATTCGATCGTGAACTCGTGACTTTGGCGTGACAGGTATGGATGTTAACCACTACGCCAGGGCCGGCCCCATTTTGAAGTTATTGAATTTGCTGCAAACGGCTGTACCTGCTTATGCCTTCTGGACCAGCCTACGTATCATGTGAACCTTAACCTCTGATATCGTAAATTTCCTCAGCAGCCGCGAGGGGACTATGCCTGCGGTAGAAACCGTCAGTTATGGCAGTTTGTCTCTTAATCTCGCTTGTCGGTTTCGGGTCCAGCAACCAGACTTTGTAGGCAACGTGTAGGGGAAAACAGTCCAAAATGTACCTCTTGGGTAAACTGGACCGTCGCGGTTTGTCTCTGCTTTCCCAATTCTGAGATTTCTTGCAATGCTATTTAGCATTGAACTAGTAATGCCAATGTGAAATTCACGAATTAAGAAGGGGAAAATGATGAAAAACTGCCTTTCCCCCCACGGGTGCACTTTGTACTGTCTTCCCCTACATACAACATACAGGACAGGAGGATGGCCACGGCTTGGACCGGTGAAATTCGTTCATGACATCGTTGATTTAATATTTTTCTGCAGTTAAAATTAAATGACGCTGCATTGCTTCGATTGGATGGCGAAACAATCGCGTGGGAAGAAACCATACTGCAGGTTCCTGTAGTGAGGATTGCGCAGTTTTCCAATTGAACATAACGAATGTATGAACCAAATATATGTCATCATATTCGCGTTTTCAAGCATAAATAGTTTATGGAGATTAACCCATTTTGGCCAAACCATTAAAACAGTGCCGTTGTCGTACACAGCAAAAAATTAATTTTAATTTGGATACACTTCAATCGTGTCGAAAATGGTGTAATATTACTTTCCAAAAAAATTACATGGGATTTTTGACAAGATTGAAGTGCATCCTCTTGGATGCAATATTAAAATTTATTTTTTTGCTGAGTAGAATTTTAAGTTAAGCAGTCGCAATTTTTTCATTTGGTGCTATATATACAAGATCAAAATGACGCTAACGTGATCAAAATCGTGGTGTCAAGAAAAATTCCACCATTTATTTTCGAACAATTTACCATCACCAAAAGTATAAGAGTTCATAATACTTCAAACGGCGCCGGTGGTGTAGTGGTAAGCGTGATTACCTCTCACCCCAGCAGGCCTGGGTTAAATACCAGTCGGCGCCGCCGGGATGTTCTGAGGCATAACATCTCTGATCACGCCTTCCTTCGGATGGGAAGTAAAGCCGTTGGTCCCCGGTTCATGAGTTGATGGGTCGATAGGTAGGGTCCAGGTGTGGGAGTTGCCTTCCTGGCACGTCGGTAGCATTGGTGCTCAGCACGGAAAACAAGATCGACGGAAAAAACAAACCAAAGGAAAAAAAAAATAAATAAATAATACTTCATTTTCATCAACTGGTACAAGGCTATATGACCGGGTGTCTGCTACATGAAAAACCTGGGAAACCAGGAATTCACAGGGAATTTTATTTTTCCTGAAAATACCTGGAATTCTTATTATTTTCATTCAGTAACCAATCTTAATAGACCTGCTTTTGTTGCGAATCTATTAAATTCGATTATTTTTAGAAATTCATAGGCTTGAAATGCATAATTCCCACCGATTATACAATTGAAGGAGTTTTTTGAAATTCTGGACTAAAAGTAATTATCCTTCAAAGCATTTTAAAGAACCTGGAGTTAAATCCTCGGCACAGTTTTAAAAGCTCTTTGAATTTGAAAAAAAAGCTTGGAGTAAAACACCAGTTTTTTTTTATCCTTATGAAACTTTCAATGTGTGTAGAATTACAAGGATCCTTCCCCTTTCAAAGGGAATTCTGAAACGATTTCAATTTAAGTTCTGATAATTATTCCAAAGGGTTTCTTTCTGAAAAGAATATAAAGGTAATTCCGAGGAAAATTTTAAGAAAATTGAATTCGGAAGATTGGATTTGGAGGATTATTTCAAGGGAATTCCGTGAAGTATTCCAAAAATATTCCGGTGAAAATTTCTGGAATTCCTGAAATAATTCCATGGGCGATGTACCCATATGGGCGAATACCAAGTGAACACTGAGGAGAACTTCAAGTGAATTTTCAAGAAAAATCTCTTGGACTAATCTGAGGTCTTCAAAACTACTAGAAAGTTCTCAAAATTTCCCTAATGTTGATTAAACTGTCTTGAAGTTCTTTTTAGTTTGAGAAACCAGCCTGATGCTCACAATACTTCATTTCAAAAATTTTTAACCTTTTTTTGACTTTCCCTTTGCAGTTCCTAAATTTAACGAAAGGTCATGGATCTTATTAGAACTGCTGTGAGATGACAATGTGACGTAAATCCATTCAGTGAACTGTTCCAAAATCAGATATTTCTGCGAAAATTTGCCTGAACCTGTTGAATATGATCTAAACAATGCTAAAACATATGAACGAGGATGTTTAAACAAACTTTAACAATAAAAAATGTTCCGTAAACAATATAAACTGCACCAATAAAAATATGGAATGTGTCAATAAAAAACGATAAATGTTCCATGATCCATACGATTTCTATGGAACATTTCATTTTTTAATTGCTTCATTTCATATTGTTTATGGATCATTGCAGTACTTTTAGGGAACATTTTATCTTTTTGAAGCTTCTTTTGAACGTTAATTTTATGTGCGCAATATCTCGCATAAATTTACGTGAATTTTTCAAAAGGGTGCAGGGGAGATTTTACGTGATGATTAATATTCTATTTTTTTTCATGTGTAGCGAAAAACGAATCACATATATGAAGACTGACGAACTCATTTTTTCCTTGTTTAAAGATCATCCTCGGTGGAGCAACCTGAGTCTTGTCAATATTAACAAGTCATACAAAGAAACAACGACTAAGATGTGTTTCTTTGTTTATTGAAAAATCAGGGCTAGGCTTTGGTGGTAGATCTTACACCCAGTAACGCCCCACGAACAGGTGATCTACCCGCATTACAAGTAGAAGCCCACTGTTAAATCACACTTGGTCAGCTCCCACTGGTGCGTTATCTGGAATTGCTTATTTAAAATTCGCAACTAACCAACCGGTAGGTAACTGGTGGCTTAGCTCCGCTTAGCCCTCATCTACTCAAACGATATTTCGGCACACACATCACACACAGCTATTCATAACATAGAAATTACAGCGCACCGCTTCCTTCGTAGCTAGTAAATCTAATTATCGTTCCTGAAATTTGCTTAATCCTTTTGCCACTCCGCTAGCAGCGCTCCACTCAAAACAAGCCATAAACAAATACTCAAAACAAACAAACCAAACAGTAAACCTAAGCCGAAAGCCGGAAGCTACACACTTTTTCAACACCCCTAGTGAGCAAACAGAGCCAAACGCATAGCCAACATTTACAAACATGGGTTTTTCATTTCATTTTGTTCTCGAGTAAGCTTTCGGTTCGGACGGGTGGAAGTTGATCCATCCTGCCAACCAAACCAACACCCCTCCCCCCCCCCCCCAGGTTGTTCTGTACTGCCTAGTACGTAATCGAGTACAGAACATGCAAACTCGAGCAGGCCAGCGTGGCGCGTGGGGAACAGCTTAAAAGCCAAACCATACAGGGAAGACAGCCAATTTTCAGAAACATGAGAAAAAATAATAAAATATATTTATTGCTTGTATGCTGCAGGAATAAATTATCCATGAAAACGAGACATGGCTGACCGGGTGGATCCAGCGACCGGAGGGTGATGAGCAATGGCGGTAAAGTTGATTCAATGGGTGAATTAATGGTCCCGGAGGTCAGGAGCGTACGACTCAATGCTTGGTTCAACAGAAGCCGAATGGGTGGATGATGGGTGGCTCTACTGGAGGAAATTCCCCCAACTTGGTCAGGCTGACGATGATGAGGACGACATTCTGCTCTTGTTGTTTATGATAAAGTTGTTGAACAAAATGAGTTGGACAACAATGTAAACTGAACACGTCCCAGAAAGCGGATGGAAAAATTCCAGTGGAATTTGTAAGAGGATGACTCGGTAGCAAAACTGCCTACGGTGGTTGGCAGATGATTTGGCGCGTTGTGCCTATAAGCGTACTGGTAACTCCTCCATATAGGCGGTGGGTGGTACCGGCCACCCACCGCTATTTCTCGGCTGTCCTTCAATTCAAATCAATTCAGCTGATTTTCGGTAGATAACTGGTTTATGGTCGCTACTAATCACAGCAATTTGTTGACGAACAGCTGAGAAACAGCAGTGGATGGATGGCACCACCTACCGCATGTATGGAGGGGTTAGTGTATTCTCATGGGATAATTTATTGATAGATTTTCAGCACTGATTTTTATAAAGCAAACTTAAAGGTGTAAATAGCCATTATGAGTAAGTATGTTCTTTCGTGAATTGTAAAGTAATACAAATTGGTGATAAATGTAGTCATGAGCGAGAGTCTAGTTTGTATGAACCAATTCCACGCCAACTGACGAATCAATTTTATTTTTCCCTCTCAGAATACCATGAAACTTCGCATAATTGTTCGCTAGGGGTAATGAACTATGTTTGTGCTGGAATTCAGTCGTTTTAACTCTCGCCTAATTTTTCAAAATTACGTGTTTCGTTAATTTTTAATAAATCATAGAACGAAAACGGCTCATCTAATCAAAATGATGTTGGATACAAAGTTGTAGGAATTTGGATTGTCTTTACACAAAAAATACACACTAGAAAAAGAATTGTCAAAAAAACAACGAACTAAAACTTAGAAGAAGACCATTTTTAGAATTGTTTAACCTTATGTTCATTTTAAAACAGGTGAATTTACGTATTCTCTTCAATCTAAGCAGCGTCCACACTTCTATCATCAATTTCTCAGCGCCACGCACGCGTATGATGTGTTTGTTTCTTTACATTTATCTGCTGCTTGATATTCTTTCCATTCTAATCAACAGAAATGTTTTTTTTTTTTTTTGTACTTACAGGTGTGAATGTCCCAGCAGCATTTGAAAGAACTGGAATATCTGATAGAAATGCGAGTACGATATGAAGGCAATCACACGAACTCGTTCAACATATCTGTTTAAGTTCCCGAATGAAACATCGCGAAGCGCTGGCGTAGGCAGTAAATGCTTTTATTTTGTTCTAAGATTCTAAACTGACATCAACAGAAAGCGCGTTGATCGGCTTCCCATTCTTGTTACTGGAGCAAGGCTGTCTAAATATCTTTCGGTACCTTCCCTATCATGTGGAACGGCGGATGCTGAAACAACTGCTATAATGGAGACAATAAATGAGCGGGGTCTGCAGGAAAGAATACTTGGAATGAACTCTGGCTCAAAAAAATGTATTATAACCCGTCTTCCAGTTCTACTGAAAAGAAACTGGCTACCATTGGCATGCCGCCATCACATCGTCAAAATTGTGTTCAAACACGTCGAACAATCTCGATTCTTTCAATGAATTCCAAAAAGAATTCAACCAAAATTGGAGCAACCGAAAATTCCGGACCGTTATGAATGATCCGGAGCTGAGGACCTTAACTGGACTATGGAGGGACGGAATTATCGCGTTTAGTAACGACCAGCTGTTGATTTAACAACAACGATCGGATTACCAAAGCTCCTAGAGTTGGTCGTAATGTTTTTGGGTGGAGTTCCTCAAAAAGGATTATGATTCCACAAGACAGGTAGCTTCAGTCGTGTGAGGCGGATGGGTTACCTTTTTAAAACGTTGATGTGCAGCGAAAACTTCGATGATCAGTCTCTTTGGAAGCATTACACAACTTTGGCTCTATTTCTATCGCAATGCTTCATTCGATATTGGCATCGTCTAAGTAGTTCAGTTTCGGCCCCTCGAATGGATCTGGAATTTTGGACAGATCTCCACAACTTTCACGACCAACATTACGCTTTGATTGTCATGAAAACTTTCCAAAATCATCTATGGTTCTTATCGGAATGGAACGTGGCACTTGATTTTTTCGATTCAAAAGTTGAATTCGACGAAAAAGTAAAGAAATTAGCTGCATATCTTTTTCGTAAAGCCTATTGTGCAGCCTAAATTGTTTTGCTCTACACTCGAAGTTTTTCCAAGTGGGATTGTTTGAATAAATTGTGTGCCAAAAAATAACGCTTGTTTCCAAATGAACTTGTGCAAAGTTTCATATAAATCAAAGATTCTTTCAGCATGATGTCGGCTTTCTCCATGCTGAGTGAACCCAGCTGGCAGTGCTGCTAGAAAAAAGTATAATGAGCAATTCGTTTGGTTAGCAATCAGTAATGGTTAAATAACTTTTTCCACAAGCGTCGGATCGTTTTCTTCTAAAATTTCCTATGGAGTAGTTGGATTGTTTTATTTTTAGGGTATAATGGGTGACCTCAACAGATTTTTATTTGAAAAAGTAAATTTTCTCATAGAAAATCCTTTGTAAAATTAAAACCGTTGGCGCTAAAATATAGTTACACCGACCGACCTGAAATTTTACATAGTTACACTCTAGGACCTAAAAGGCTCCCGGAAATCAAACTGGAACTGTAATTTGAATTTTGTTTCACCCTAATATCTACAAACTCGTATGTACGCCAGCCATGGTAAAAACACCGAACCCTTTTGAACGGGTGGCAGTTTTGCCTACAAACACACCACCAAGAGCATTGGTTCCAGTTCTCGATTTGAAAACACCAAACGTAGCGTGCATAATTCAAGCTAAACATTTCATTAGGTCCTAAGTAGCATTGATAACAGCTGTATAGAAGCTTAAATAGATATGCAATAAGAGCTTGTCCCAATCTTCACAACAGCCATAAGTAACTGACTAAGTTCGCCAGATTTGCTCGTATACAGGTTGAGTAAAGGTTTCCTCATATCGTATAACATTTGAATACAGCTTGAGGCTGTATAAATTAAATTAGTAAAGCGTTTACATTGCGAAAATTGGCAAACTGAGAGTTGAGTATGCGAGGAAATGAGCGACATGATCAATTTTTCTTTTTCAATTTTCTTGCATTGGACCGCAGGTCGGTATATCCCATCCACGGTTCATGCGTTTTCCACGAACATCCTCCGATGATGCGAATCTTACATCCCCCGGTTGGGTGTATAGACCATATTTAAGTATTTTTGTCACAAGTTGAAATAAACATTGTACAATCTTTCATTTGACATAAAATCAATTAAGATCGTTTAATATTCAATCAATCATCAGTATTTTACATCTCAATGCTGAATCAAATACTTATATGATTGAAGAGATGAACTAGCCTAAGGCTAAAAATCTCTAAAATAAAGATTTAAAAAAAACTTATATGATTGTTAAAATCTTTACGACTGTGAAAAAAGTGGCGTAGTGCTTAGCATCCATACCTCTCACCCCAAAGTCACGAGTTCAAATCTCACCCCGGGCAAGTCACGAATGACCCAAAAGTGTTAAAGTGACTATAATAATAAAAAAAAATCTCTATTTTAACGCTATATTAGAACTTGCCTTAGATTGTTTTTTTTTGTTACTTTATTTGTACAGGCTCAATCCCCTTAGATTGTTGATATGAATGTTTCAATTTTTGAATATTAAACATCACTAAAAGTTCAAATTAGATTAGAAAAAAAGTATGTTCTACTTATCAACTTTTCAACGTCACGACCGGTGTTGTTAAGCTCAATTTAACTTCACAGACTATGCTGTAACGATATCTGGCCTATTGTTTCGTCTCTCTCATACATAATGCATAAATATTTCGACTCGTGTCCCGTACACTGAAGTCCAAAAATAATGCGTACAGCGTTTTTTCGTATTAAATGACATCGCTAAGCTTCTTTCTACCTGTTCTAACCTTCAACCCTAGAAGACTAAGAATGGAAACGTCTTCGATAGAAGGCATTACGTTCACAGCTGCCACCATTAATATTCCAGCTGTGAAGTGATGAACAGGTTTATCACACCTTCATCATAATATCTGAACCGCAAACATTCCTATACATCCTAATGGACCCGTTTCGCAAGGCGTTTTTATAGAACCAGCCGATGATGGTGGCTTTGGAGGACCTTGTTTGAATACCTAAAACGGGATCACATTTGGCATCGGAGATGGATGAGGATAAAACAAAAACCCCTCCTGAAAAGTGGGTTCACTTTTTCAACTCAATTCTTGGAGTTAGGCTCTGTCACGTCCTGGCCAAAATTGGTCTAGCAGAACGACCAACAACGTATATGCTGTAGGACGAAGGAGGAAACGAATCAAGAGAGAAAAAAAATTCCTGAAAAGTTTTCTTTTCCTAGGCTCTTATTTTACGGAATTGTGCGGATAAAAAGGATGCCAGCATGAACTTCCTTTGCCATTATTTTATCACCCGAAGGAATGGAAAGTCGTGACGGAATTGGTACTTCTACTGCAGAACAGTGAAGGGTTTCGTGCTTCACGTATATTTTTTCTCCTGCGTTTGATTTTTCAGCACTTCTTGTTCCAGGGAGCGGCGAAAGCATCAACCTCGAGAGGAAATGGGTGGCCCAATTTTCGAAGTTTTTAATGAGCCAACAGTTTTCCGGTTGAAAATCATCGTTCGGCATTGTACGACGTTTCCCAGCCAGCCAGTAAGAAATTCAAATCTATCATGTAAGGATAAAATTGACAGAATCTTTCCGCTTCACGTTTTATGAGGCACTGATTTAAAAAAATTAAATCTAAACTCGGTGCTTACTTCTCTGCAGTAAACGCTTAGACTTAGTTTGAACATCGTGGATCGCTAGAAGATACCCATTTGTCTTACCACAAATAAATTGTGTTATCTGGCAATCAGGATCCAGCAAGGCCAATCAAATCAAACAGATAAGCTGTGCCACAGTATAAGAGATTAAATACTATTGAGCTTGATGTAAATCACGATTTTTTTTTTCTTTAGTATAGAGATTTTTAGTCATATGGCAAGTTCATCTCTTAAGATTGAAATCACGAAGTACTTTAGGTACCACCCATAAATGACGCACACCCAACCGGGGATGTTAGATTAGCAATGTGGAATTCATCATCGCAAGATGTTAATGGAGACCGCATGAATGGAGGATGCGATATACCGAGCTGCGGTCCAATGAAAGAAAATGGAGAAAGAAAAATGTGGAGTGTATTAGTGAGTGAAATGAATCATGTCGAAAAAAAAGATTGCCAACTGGGACTCGAACTACGATTGTTGCGATTATCAGACTTGTGCTTTCTTCAATGCTCTCTGCATGCTTCGGATTGGCTATAAGTGAATAAGAAGCGGTCATTTCCTTTAATACTCGATTCCGTACGCTTTTTCTGCTGAACGAGAATTGAAGAGAATCGAAGCAAGGGTGTACGTCGTTCTAAAATGTTATAAATAAATAGCTTGGTGGTATAGTCGAAAGCGTAGACAGAACACGAAATAAAAAGGACAAAAAAAATATTACATCGTCTGCGAGGTCAACTTATATCATTCACTCCGGGATTGGCTTCAGATGATCATAGAAAATGCAACTAACGTTCAATTTAATAGATTTTTGGTTAATGGATTTTTGGATTGGAGCTTCAAATGTACACTAGCGCCACGAAATGAGAAGTTCACAGAAAAAAAATATCTGAATTTAAACCATCGTGCAGAATCTTAATTTCAACCATCGTCTGATATTAAGCTTTAATTTGCATAAGGGTGGAATTTGTGTTCAAGTTGGTGTGCAATGCTGCTGATTTATATCTAGCGTTTAGAATCATAACGGCCTAACTGCGACGATCGATTATCTTAATCGATTTTCTCTTCACATTACCACAGTCAAGTGAACCAAGTTTTCAGAAATTATACCAGTACAGCGTAGTAAAATGTTGTAATATCTAGCAAAAGCAACATCAAACTCACCGAGAAATGTTAATCCAGACGACATACTAACAAAACAGAAAATCGATGAAGAGAATCGATCATCGCAGTAAGGCCCTTATGATTCTGAACGCTAGATATTATAAATCTAGTGTTAGTTACGTGTGCACTATACATTGTATAAATTAACACGATTTTTGCAAACGGTGTACAGTGCATCAATCAAAGATACTTGTTCCCCTTAACAACTTTGTCCAAGACGGTAACTTCATAGGTGGTCAGAATCTTGAGTTAAAGCTAATACAGGAACTTTACATGTACACAAGTGCAGCGTAGTGATAAAATTATGAACTACTGTTTACTTGACTCTCTGAACAACTTTGCCAAAGACAGCGGGTGGTCATGATCACAAGATATTTCATGTTGGAATCAGTGCTGCCATGGTAAATTTAGAGCTTGTTACTTACTAATTTTTCATATGTGCGCCTCCACCCTACACAAATATATGTGCCCCTATAAAGGGTTGTTATTTAGGAATGTACAACAAATGTAGTCCTCTCTATTTAAAATTAGGGTACGGGAACTTTTTGTCAGCAATCAAAACGTTACGCTGTTTTCCCTCCCCATGGACATGGAGGTTGACGGTACTGAAGCAAAGGGTTATGTTAAATTTCTTTATATTTGCAACGATGATGATTTCCTATAGTGACACATATCACCTTCTTAATGCTTCAGTATACCTCAAACGATTAATTCTTGGTTGTTAATAGAACTTCCTTGATGAAATCGGCTGCTTCATGCAGACTGAGCAATTCTGATTATAGTATTAGAATTGTTCTGTATACCGAGGAACTGGGAGGGCTTATTAGAAACTTCTCACCAATTAAGTAATGATTTTCTAGTAAATTTTGCATTTAATTATATTAATACTTTATTTTTAGCATACGATACAAAAGTGCTCGTTTTTGCGTAAAATAATCAATATTTATTTTGTAATTACGTTGAAAAGTTTTTTTTGTGATCTGAAAATTTTCCCAGTTTGGTTAGAAGTTTCGAAGCTAACGCATGTCCGCAGGCCTAATAGAAAGATAGGCAGAAAAAGTGATTTTTGGAGTTTTATTCGTTAGGTGTTGTAGTGGAGATTTGTGTTGTTGGATGCGGGAGGAGATTGGAGGGCGGGTGTTTGACGCATAGAGCCTGTCAATTTCGCTTTCAGAGTGTCGCAGTCAGCGGTTTTATGATTCGTGAGCGCTCGCGATTCGTAGAACCGTTGATTGTGACTGCAAGTGGATTTGGCAGGTTTTGTGAGTCGGACGCTTGCTTTTTGGCCTATTCTTGTGTCTAACATGTGCAGAGTATCATTATAGGGTCTAATGGTTTTGAGATTCCTGGTTGCATGAAATATATTTGTGAGAATATCTTTTTGAGATTTTAGTAGTCACGTTTTGTTTGTAGTTTATATTTGATTTCTTTCATGTTATTATCGTAAATAATAGTTATTCAATAATAGATAGTTCATCCATATATTCGGACTTTGACGCGAAGCGCTGTGGATTATGAGATGCTTGATGACCCTGGATGGATCGTTTTTGCTTACTGAGCAGAAAATCATGGGCTTAATCCCAAGCTCTCCGTCATGACTCTTAAAATTCATGATCACTAAGCAAAATGAATATGTTCTTTCGATAGCCGGCTATCGATAGATTAAATGAACAACAAATAAACAATACATACTTTTGGTTGCATCGCCAACTTGAGGTCAACCTCAGAAACTATTTGCATATCAAGCGAAAACATAGTCGTGTTTTGTCGCGAAGTGTTATGGTTATGAGATGCTCGATGACCCTGGAGGGATCGTTATTGCTTACTGAGCAGAAAATCATGGGTTTAATCCCAAGCTCTCCGTCATGACTCTTAAAATTCATGATCACTAAGCAAAATGAATATGTTCTTTCGATAGCCGGCTATCGATAGATTAAATAAACAACAAATAAACAATACATACTTTTGGTTGCATCGCCAACTTGAAGTGAATCCTAACCGAATACCCTACCCAACCCTCCAACTCCGTAGCACTTATGAGGGTGTCGCTAAGTCGGTGGCCTCTCGTTAAGTAAGTACTACATCAACATTTCCTTCCCTATCCCTAGTTATGGTAAAGGTGGGCGTGGCCGGGAATAACGACAGTCATGCTTCTGTTACTCTTGTTTAGATTGGAACCAATGTTTACTCCCCAGCATTATTACTGAAAGTAGTCTAACTGAGAATTTCAGAAGAGACGTGAGTGTCGCTAGTATCCAATCTACGAAGTATATCATAACAACGCTAACGCTAACGCTAACGCAATCAAAACGTTACGCTGTTTTATGTCCGACGTGTCAGTCTTTGAATTTCAATAACATTTTCTGAATTTCGCAGAACTTTTCAAAAGCTCCCAGAATTTTCCTGAAATTAATTGATCTAACTTGAAGCTATTGGTTCTATCCTGAAGCTCTTACAATTTTCCTCAAGTTTTCTAAACTAATGACCTTCAACGTGGAACTTCCTTTAAAATCTTGTTTTTGTTCCTGCATGATAAAGTTCTTAAATTTTTCAAGAAGCTCTCGGAACTTCTCCAACGTTCCAAAAAATGTCATGATATTCACGGAAGTTCCCTTAAGACCCTGCAATATTCCTGTTTTTTTTTAATATTTCCTAAATCCCCGCTTTTTCCATAAATCCTCGGAACTTTTTGCAAGTTCCTGCAATTAGCCAATGGAACGGCTCTAACAATCGCCGGTCTTCCTTAAAGAACTTAGAACACCCCCAAATATAATTAAGCTTAAACTTAAACTTGTCTGATGTTCTTTGGATTTCTCTGAAGATCTCGGAACTGAAGAGTCGAACCAGTCTAAGACCAAAAGCAAATAGTCATTTCGGAACTATGTTGAAGTTATCCTTAATACTCTAGGCCTTCTGTAGAGTAATTTATTTGAAGAAAATTGAACATCTTGAGATTCTCTGATCTTCCTTGAGATTCTCGAAAATACCCTGAAGCTCTACCAATTCTTTTGAAGTTTTTAGCACTGTCCTGAAATAAAAGAAACTGTCACAAGAATCTTAAAACTTCCTTAAAAATATCTGAAATCTTGTAAACTTCCCAAAATATGTTTGAAGGTTTCTTAATAGTTCGGAACTTCGAATTTACTCCCAGAACTTCTTCCACAATTTTTTTGAAGTTCATGGAGCTGTATTAAATTTATTATAATCTTTAAATATCTCCAAAGGCTGAACTTTCCTGAAGCTAAACCTTGGCCCACGCAGTAATGTAACAAGCTCTTTTGCATATTACATCGCTCCTAGTGGACGTTTTTGAAGCTTTAGACGTCTGTTTGTTGACAACAACAATAACAATAACAGTGAATTTTTTTAGTTCATAAAACGCTCTTGTTTTGCAGACAGTCACTATGCAAGAGGAGCATAGAAAAAAAATCGTGCACGGTCATCTGGAAAATCCATCGTGGTCCGCGTACAAGCTGGATAAAGTGTTAAATGGCGCGTGCTCAAAACGTACAGGGAAACCTTGACGACGGATCGGAAGCCTCAAAGTAAGCGCCAGAGTGGAACTGCCAACTGTCAGCTCCATGGAATGGTCGTGAGGTCTATCCGAAGAAAACCCAGGTATGTCCCTGTATGTCCGATAGCGATTTGAGTAAAGAGTATGATGCCGCTTGTAGTACAGTGCACCGAATTTTCTAACGCGAAAGCTTACTTACTAGATCACTCAAGCAGAATACCGTAGCTAGAACCCATGCTCGAAAGCTGTATGACAATCTGCTGATAAAGTCCGGTTGGTTCATACTTATGGATGATGACCGACTTCGGACAGCTTCCAGGACCAAAATTATTTATTACCAAGGTGAAGGTTCGAGGAGGTGTCCCTGACAGAATCAAATTTGTTCAGGCGAATACATTTGCTCGCAAATATATGATCTGGCAGGGAATTTGCAGCTGCGGCCAGAATACAAAGGTTTTCGTAACTGAGAAAATGATAAACTCGGAAGTTTACAAAGCCGAATGTCTCCAGAAGCGAATTCTGCCCTTCATCCAGTCACATGATGGTCCGGTGACATTTTGGCCGGATCTTGCGAGTTGTCACTACAGTCGGGAAGTACAACAATGGTAGAATGACAATGGAGTCCAGTATGTTCCGAAAACCCTCAATCCGCCCAATTGTCCCCAGTTCAGGCCCAATGAAAACTTTTAGGCAATTATGAAAAGGAATCTGAAAGTAAAAGGTTTTGTCATCAAAATGGCAGATCAGATGAAAAATTGGTGGGATAAAATTAATTATTTATTTGTATTAAGGGAAAGTTCGTGAATTCCATCGAAACCACGACGAACATTTCGTTTCGTATTTTTTTTAGATATAAGGAATAGTACACAGCAAAAAATTAATTTTGATATCAAATCAAAGTGGATGCACTTCGATCGTGTCAAAAATATGGTGTAATAATACTTGCTGAAAAGGACGAAATTATCATTAATACAGTGCATGAACTGACATTACACTGCTTTTACTGCATTTGTTTATTTTTGTGGCCATACAAATATCATTAGATTTTCGACATGATTGAAGTGCATCCTCTTGGATGTAATATTAAAATTTATATTTTGCTGTGTATGCACGTGAGTGAAATCATTTTTCAAATCTGTTTATTCAAATCCGAGGCATCGTGTTCGGAATGATAAGCCAAATCCAATATGATACGTGTATCATGCAGTTACGTGGTTTTCATTTGCGTGGTCGTAATTATGCGTGCTCTTGCGGGTTTTGCTGTAGAGGACGATCCAAAGATGACGTAGAGTTTTAGAATTTTAGGAGGAGGAAGGGTTTTCAGAAGTTGTGACCGGCCATATATTAAGTAAATCAAAGCACACTACGAGGGGGAGGGGGCGGGGGGTCTTAAATTGGTTCAAAAAATGATACGTAATTTAAAGATGGTCCCTAGTCTGTCAATGGAAGACATCGGAAGCGAAAAATCGCTTTACCCAATTCTCTTTAGTTGTGGGCTGGCTGAGAATCAGTGATGCCAGTTATCAAATACATTCCATAGATAACTAAGGAATTGAACAATTTGAACGGATTCACGATCCCTTATATAAAATGTATGGAATTAGATTTATTTTCTAATAATTTTGTTGATTATAATTCTCAATTCATAAACGTGTTTTCCCTAATGTATTTGTAAAATTTTGATTCAGCTCATTACATCGTTATTTTGCTCTTTTTCAGAGATTTCACTAAGACAAAAGAAGTCCTGCAAGAGCTGCATCTCAATCTATCAAGTTCTACGTCCCTGTTATTTGCCACTGACAAGCTGTTTTCATGCGAAGTAGAACATTTTTTATCTCAAATCAATGGAAGATATTAGCACAAACACTTCCTCATACCGGACTAATTTATGTTGGTCTTCGTCAAAGCGGATCGTCTACAATTTGGACTTCTGCCTTTAGGTTCAATTGACTAAACTTGGTGATTTTGTTCCTTTTTATCAATTTTAATCTTTTCAAACCAGTAACGCTGGTAGATCACCTTTTTGTGGTGCGTTACTGGTATAAGATCTACTACCGAATCCTAATCCTGACAACTTCAAACTAGGGGAACGGGATGTTTCAGTAAACTAGGGGAACGGGATGTTTCAGTTACCAAATTACCAAAAACGGAGCGTACGGTACGAGATGTCCACGTTTCATCAATTTATTGTTGTTGTTGTTGTTGTTGTTTATTATTGACATTTTACATCCTGCGGATGCATTCATGTCAGTTCAATTGATTTTTGTGTAAACAGTGTGTGGGTGTGTTCAGAGTGATGTGAGGGTGAGTGTTGGTGTTTACGATACAATTCAAATTCACTTAGCTTTCTTATCGTTTGCTCGTTTCCTGGTTCATCGTCTGCATGCTCATCTCATGGTTTACACTTCTTCTCCATAAATTTCTTCTTTACTTCTTCTATATATATATATTCACCATCTTCATTCTTCATGATCTTCCATATATCTTTTCCACATTATTTTTCGATTTCTCCGTTCCTTCCTTGCGCTTCATATTTATCTTCATTCTTCTGCATCTTCATAATCATTCATGTCTTCTGTAGTACTTTCGTTTTCTGCTTCATCTTCATCCTTTTTCACTTTATCTTCTTCGATTTCCATTCAGCATCTTCTTCATGAACTCATTTGCTTCCAACATTCATCGGTAACATTCTTCCACTGCATCTTCTTCCATTTCCTGTCCGACATCTTCTTCCATTCAGACTTCATTTTTCTTCTGCTCGCTTGCTTGTTCTTCATCCTCCGCTTCGTTTTTTTCCTATATCCTGCATTTTCCTTTCCATTTTATCTTCGCCCTTCAAAGCTTCCGATAAAGTTTGGTTTCATGCAGAAACTTCAGCAACCGCTTCTCATAATCATCGTCGTTGCGTAACGCCGTAAAAAGGCTTGTGGAATCGATTCCGAATTTCGTCCTGGCCGCTTCAAATTTTCTGCAGTGCAGAATAATGTGACGAACGTCAACAACGGTCCCACAGCATTCACATGCTGGCGGAGCTGTTTTCTTCAGCAAAAATTCATGCGTAACCCTAGTATGACCAATGCGCAGACGAGTGAGTATGCGTTGATCGGCAGAGCTGTACTGATCGATCCACTTCTTCGTTTCCTTTTTGACCTCCTTCAGCTTCACATCTGTCAATTGTGCCAAACGTGCTTCCCATAGCTGACGAAAGACTTGGTTCATGTTCTTGATGGAATCAATTCTTGGTACGGCAACGTTGATTGGTGGACTGTTTCGTGCTTCACTGGCTAGACGGTCTGCTTCTTCGTTACCGCGAATTCCGGCATGACCAGGGATCCAACAAAGGTGGATCGGCTGCCACGTAGTAAGCGCTCGATTTCCTGGATCCACGGATGCTGCGATCTACCACTCTCTATGGCCGAAAGACAGCTGGCCGAATCAGACAGAATTATAACACATTCGGTTGATGCTCTTGCAGCGATAACGGCCGACTTGATTGCAAAGGCCTCCGCCGAAAAAACGCTACATTGTGACGGAAGACCTATTGCTTGCTGAATGCTGCTACTAAATACACCTGCTCCAACTATGTTCTCGCATTTAGAACCATCCGTATAAATAGCCAAAGCACGGCTAAACCGGTTAGCCAGCAACTCCTGCACGATGGGACGCACTGTATTCGGGGGGTCCCCAGCTTTCACCTTCCGTTTCACATCCCAAACAATATGCGGCTTGGATTCATACCACTCTCGGTTGGCTAGACGTGTTCGTACAGCGATGTTTGGAAGCTCTACATCAATCGTCGCCAGGCGATCGGACGCTCGTTCCACAACTGGAAGATCGATATTCCTGGAATCCTTCTCCATCAAACGAGTTGCAGCACAAATTATGGCTTGCATAATCATTAAATCGAATGGCAAAGTGCCTGCTTCAGCCATAATCGCTGGAATCGGACTGGTGACGTACGCCCCTGAGGCGAACCGGACCATCCGGTTGTAGATGGGTGCAAGAGTCTGCACCACCGAATCCTTCGCTCTACTGACGAGCCCGATACCGTAGATAAGTCGCGACGTGACGATTGCTGATCCGATACCCAACAGAGAATCGCGTTGCCCTCGCGGAAGTTTAGCCCCGATCATCTTCAAGATCTGCAGTCTGCAGTCGCACGTGTTTTTGACTACCTTGCAATGGTGTTTGAAGGACAGCGACCGGTCAAGGTTGACGCCAACAACTTTCAGTTGATTCGTCCTCGGTACAGCTGTACGGTCGATGAATATATCGTTGCTGGGTTCTCGACGGGCGTTGGGACTGCCGTAGAAAATTTTTGATTTTGTCGCGGAAATTGTGAAGCCGACGCTTTTCGCCCATTTGTCGACAGCTTTCACTGCAGCCTGTAGATCTCTATACAGAGGACGCTCCTTACTCCTCCGTACCACCAGCAAAATATCGTCCGCATAGAGAAGCACGGCAACAGTATGCGGCACCACTCTGAAAATCGGCTGCATCGCTATAAGGAATAACGTGACAGACAACACTGATCCTTGGGGGACTCCGTTCTCCAATGGCATTTCATCTGATAAATGTTCTTCCACGTTCACCCGGAAAGATCTGTCGGTGAGGAAACTGTTCAGTACGTTGAACATGCGCCCACCCATCTGCCACTTACGCAGAGTACGCAAGATACCGTACCGCCAAGTGGTGTCGTACGCTTTCGACAAATCAAGCGATGCAATCAAGCAGTGTTCGTCCCGATTTGGCAATGACCTATCCAACTCCGCCAAGTATGTGTCGACGCCTCTTCCAGCTCTAAAGGCGTGCTGCCTCTTATCCAGTCGTCCATTCGACTCCAACTCAGTCGTCAATCTGCGGTTCACGATACGTTCGAACACCTTTGCGATGCAGTTGGTCAAAGTGATAGGTCGGAAAGCAGCAGGTCCAGATTCAGAACAGTTTGGCTTCGGAATCGGCACTATTATTCCGGTTCGCCAGCTGATAGGGTAAACGCCACTACGCCAGATTCTGTTTAGAAGCTGCAACAGCGTGATTTTGACGGATACAGGCAGACGTCGGATCATCGGATACCCTACCGAGTCAGGACCTGTAGAGACACTACGTCCTTTGTCGAGTGCCCATAGAAGCTCATCCAGGGTGAAGTCCGCGTTATATATCTCGTCGTTGTCCGGAAGAAAATCCACGCGATCCCGTTCCGCTCTTTCCTTCGCTGTTTGAAACAGTTGGGGATAGCTTGAGGTCGCTGATCTCTCACAGTAGTGCTCGGCCAGTTCTTCTGCTATTTCTTCCACTTTCTCCGTGTAGCCATCGGGTCGCTTGATAACCGCCTTGCTGTATTGTCGTTTGCCTCTCAGGGTGTTCATCGTCCGCCACATTTCTGCCGTTGTGCTGCTAGGTGATATTTTTCGGACAAAGTCCTCCCACGAATGTTCCTTTGCTTCCTTCACTGCCTTCTTAGCCGCTGCCTTCGCTTCCTGGAACTGCTTCAAAACATCCGTTGTGTCTGATCCTGCTATTCTGCTGCGCTTCAGTGCTCTCAGAAGTTTTCGACGCTGCTTAATCGTCGTTTTCACTTCCGGGCACCACCATGGTACCGATTTGGAACCAACTCGTCCTGATGTTCGAGGAATGCTAGCGGTTGCTGCTGATAATATCCGATCTACGAACTCATCAACGCCAATCTCGTCATCCGGTTTGATGCTGCTGGAAGTCAGTCGTTCGAACAATGTCCAATCTGCTTGGTCGTAGAGCCATCTTCTTCGCTTCGTGGCGATCTGTGAGAATTCAGGTGAAGAGACGGTGATTGGAAAGTGGTCACTGCTGTGGGTATCCGGAAGTGTTCGCCAGATAAATCTGGGAGCTAGCACCTCTGAACAGATCGAAAGATCTATGGCAGAAAACGAACCGTTTGCTGGATCCACCCGCGTGTGTGATCCGTCATTCAGGATTATCAGATGCTCCGTCAGTGTCTTTTCAGCGATGTAGCGGCCAAGCGCATTCGATGCCGTAGAACCCCAGGCGGGATGGT
This sequence comes from Ochlerotatus camptorhynchus, assembly GCF_037179485.1. Classification (NCBI taxonomy): domain Eukaryota; kingdom Metazoa; phylum Arthropoda; class Insecta; order Diptera; family Culicidae; genus Ochlerotatus; species Ochlerotatus camptorhynchus. The sequence continues at coordinate 223,944 of NW_027040609.1, read as the reverse complement.
GCGCATTGAAGTCGCCAAGTACCAAAATTGGCGGGGGCAGACGCTCCAAGAAATCATTTAGTTCTGTTTGGCACTGTTGCTGGGAGTTCGGAGATATGTAGATCGACACTACCATCATTGGAGTCGGAAGATGGATGCGAACTGCAATGGCTTGAATATCACAATTGATATCGATGCGCTCGAATGGAACCCCTTCACGGATGGCAAGGCCCACTCCTTGCTGCCAGTATCGACGACTACCGGTTTGAAGAAGCAGGGTGTAGTTCTTGCCGGCAAAGTCTGGCGCGACCACACGATTATCCACTTTCGTCTCTTGCAGCGCTATAACGGACGGTTCATGCTGGCTGATGAGCAATTTGAGCTCGCTGATGTTGGCACGTAGACCACGTATGTTCCACTGGAGGGCAATACATTTCGTGGGATGACTACTGCTGACTGTTGCTGATGACGAAGATGATGCTGACGGTCTACGCGTTGGACTTGACATATCGGCCGGATTCCAGGAGGAAACAGAGGGTGCAAGACACTCGTGACTGGTCCCACTCTCGTCCCCCTGAACATCCACTTCCCTCCTGGGAAGGGGGGAGGTTACTTCACGCTCTCCCTCCCCACACCGATTTCGGAATACTGTCTGTTGCAGTAATGCTGACGGTGGAGATGAATCTCGACTTTGCTGTTGACGACGAACTTCACCGGCGGAAAAATTCCTGAACCGGTTACTAAGAATAATAGTGCCGGTGGCACTCACAATGTTGTGGTAGCTAGTGTTGGCTGACGGTGGATTTTCGATTGGCACTACATGCCGACGGCTGCTTTCGTTGGAAAATGGCCATATGGGTGTATTGGATGTAAGCGAGTGATATCGAGGTGGTATTATGGTAGGTAGGTAAGTGGTATGTTGCTCTAATGTTTCATAATCGACCGCAGAGGGGGATTCTCCATCAACGGGTTGGGGTAAGACGTCCCGGATGGATCCTCCAGCCTGCTGCGCTCTCTCCTGTGAGAGTGAAGGGGGTACTACACTTTCCCTCCCTTCAAGTCGATCGATGTCGTTGTCCGTTTCGCTTGTCCGGTAAGTATTGCTGGTCGGTAAACGTTTGGAGGAATGAATCTTATCGAAGATGCTGACTAGGGGGCGTCTTTTCGATCTCATCCTCGTCGACGCTTATCGTTTCCTGGTCGGATGTCGGTGTTTTTTCAACGGGCTTCTTCAGCGGTGGGCTTTGTCGGCCGGGTGAGGTGTTGTTGCTCCTGTCATGCCTTTTCTTCTTCTTGTTGTGTTTAGATTCGGTTGTCGCTGGCGATCTACTTCTGAGATGCATCGACGGTGTGCCTATCTGCGATTCTCCGGATTTTCTCATGAGTTGAGAATGCAGGTTCGAATCGATTGCTTGGTTCGATTGACTTTCAGAAGGATGGATCGGTTTACTCGGCTGAGCTAGCGGGGTTTGTTGAACTTGCGGTGTTCGAATCAGTTTAATGTGTCCCATTAATTTGTCGATCTTTTCGTCTTTCTTCTTCATCACTTCAAGAAGTTGAGCAATTTGGGCGTCTTTCTCCTCCATTTTCTTCTCCAGTTCCTCCAATTTTTTCCGGTCGGCAGTCTGCTGGGCTGCAGCTGCGGCGTAACTTCCTGTCCCTGTTTCGACTCGCTTGCGTGCTTCAGGGTACGTCAGATTATGATCCACGTTTAGACGGATCACTTCCACTTCCTTCTTATAAACCGGGCATTGACGGTTGTTCGGACGATGAGGTCCACCACAATTGATGCAGTGGGCAGCTGCTGCACACTGTTCATCCTCCGCCAGTTCATGATCGGCAGAACAGTTAAGGCAACGTTTCGGACCAGGACATCGGACACGGGGATGGCCGTATCGGACACAACCATAGCACAAGAGAGGATTAGGGTAGTACGGACGGGTAGCGACACGGAGGACACCAATTTTAACATGCGACGGGAAGTTGCTCCTGTTAAACGTAAGGATCAGGGCTGACGTGTTGACTGGTTTACCGTGCTCTTTGCGAGTGATTCGCTGGACTCGGATGACCCCCTGGCTAATGAGACCAAGTAGGACGTCCTTCTCCTCCATGCGGATCGCCTCAAAGCACGAAATAACGCAACGGCTCACATTCAAGTTGGGATGCAGCTGAACGACGACCTCAGTACCATCCAAAAGAGTGGACAACTTAAGTAGCTTATTAACCTGGACTTGATTTCTTACTCTGAGCGTGTATCGAGTTCCTTGAGCTTCTGTCGATGCTCCTTCAATTGACCCTCCTGCAGCATCTTCTACCGACTTTCCAACAATGAAAGGATCCGACTTTAAAGGTTTTTCTGTATCCTTACTGGTTAACAGAAGGTATGACAGTGAACCAAATTCACGCGTTGAATTTCCTAACCTTGGCCATTGTTCCCTTGACCCTCCAGGGTCGCCGCTACTAGCGGCCGTCATTACCGCCTTACACTACTCTACCACTTTCTCGCGCTTACACGGCGGACGTTGGAAAAAGGTAAAAAGTAACAACGGTCACCCGTTGTTTACCCCAGAGACGGTAAAATAAAGAAAAACAAAAGATTTTCCTACCTTACGCTCCTTCAATGTCACGCCTACAAAGCGAAATCACAAAAAAGTGACTCCCGTCACTTCCCTTTTCAGTGAAAAATTTTTCACCAAAAACCGAAAAAATCGATTTGTTCACTCTTGTGTACCTCTTGCCACTCGGGTCACACAGCAAAGAAACCTCAATGGACCACACTACACAACCGTCGAACGACGCGATGGCCGTTTGTTGTTTCCACTGTAACCACGCGGTGAGGCACTTTTATCGCACTATTATCACCCAAATTTTCACCGATAATGATCGGATTTGAATGTTTGTCACTAGTTAACACTAGCCACTAGCTGCGGGTGGCGTTTTTGAATCAATTGATCGCGAAATACCACCAAAACACAACAATATTCCGAGCGCGTACGCGGTTGCTATATACAACAACGATGTCCCGAACTCGGATCAATTTATTGGACTCTGAAGCATCGTGCTTAAACCTTCGATATAAATAGGCCCGATGTTTTCAGAATCATCTTGCCCCTTAAATGCTGCATAGTGGCCGTTTTGGTATGTGTGATGCATCTTCGATGTGAAACATATATCAACTAGACAAGAAAAATGATGGACGTGTATCGATCATTTTCCAAGATGCTTTCAAGAACTGGCTGCGTTGGTGTTAAATTAGATTAGATTAGACTCATATTTGTTGGTTATCAATCAAACTGGAGGGAGGCCTATAACAAATATTTTTCACTTTTTTCACACTTTTTCAAAATGAAGCATCCTAATGAGAACTATTTTTTAGCTTTAAACGGGAATGATTTTTCGGCATTATGAGTGTAAGTAGAGTAAAATGGAGTAAGATGCACCACTGGGCCATTGAACTACTGACACTGAACTACTTCTTCTTCATCTTTGCATTTCAAGCTTATTGCTTATCGCATATTAGCTCATAAAGTACACAGCAAAAAAAAACGTAATATCGATCAACGTAATTCAAGCTGATGTATGAAATAATGATGTAGTAGCAAAAAGCAGATACAATATTACATCAATGGACGTAATTATGTTCGCAAAATCTATGTACATCGTATAACGTAATATTACAAAATCGGCGGAATGATCTCTGTGCACCTGTTTGGATGTAATATTCATCAACTTTTTTTTTCTGTGTAGAACACTAAGTTGAGAGTACGCAGAAAAATTCTTTCTAATGAGATTTGTGGATGATTTTCCCAACACTGGTCTCATGATCAGGTAACACAATTAATGTTAAATATAACTACCAATAGCGAAGGTACTGTCATGGATGGAATCGCATGTCTGCGCATATTCAATTTTTATTTTAAACTTTAAATAACGTTAAATCCAATTCAATTTTTAATCCTACTCCAAGTAAAATTTACACGAAAGAGAAACATCTATTACGTTTCGAGCGATTCAGAAATGATGGCCACAATTTTTTCGATCCTTTGGCACGCATTATGTCAAATGTTTTTAACATACTATTACAAGTTTGAAGACCCACGTCTTTTGTACGCGCCCTTTTCTCATGTAAAAGTGTTGCATAGTGCTGTATTGGACTATTATTTATTATAAAGCAGTATTATCTGACTCTAATCATCAAATGATTCCCCTGGAAAAATCTACTCTCCCTTTGGATACTCCTCCACAGATTATAACTACATTGCAGTTTTTGTATCAGTTGTCGAAATGAAGAGCCTAAATCCATAAAAAAAATCCTCCTCTATCAGCAAAAACAAACTTGTCTTGATTATTTCAACATTGTTCCCCTGATTGCCTTCGCTCTCACTTCATTTGATTGGGCACAATGAACTATGAAAATATCTAATCAAGCAAATTGATTGACCGTAATGCACACGACTCACCCTGTGTGCCATTCCTTGGCATTGTGTCAGCAGCACACCCTCAACTCGTCAGGTTGTTATGGTGTCTGGAGATATATTTTATTTATTGTGTGACGAAACGAGCGGCACTCAGTCAATGGTACAAAATAGAAGAAAATGCAAGAAACAGTCCGGATTCCGTTCTCTTCCCGGGACCCAAAATAGTTGCTTATTGTTCGTATTATATGGTTCACTGGACGCCACCGGTCGATTGGCTACCGGTCAACAATTTTCGAATTCACCTTATGAGAGTCGTAGGTATGGGAGCGACGTACACGAGCCAAGCGCTCAGCACCAGTCAAAGGGGCAAAACTTTGAACTACAGAGCAGCTCGTAAACAATCCATAAACGATAACGAAACGAAACGAAAGGGTCCGTACTGTTTCTTTTCTTGGGCTCTGTCTCTCTCTCTCTCTCAACCTTCTTCTAGCGGATCTTCTTGGGCCGTTTGTTCCGTAGCACTCTATTTATGATGTGTGAAGTTTTATGCACTTTTCTCACCCACCCTGCCCTGAAGCTGCACACTTGACAAGGAAAACTTTTGCCCTCCCTAGCAACAACGAACGCTGCGATGACTAGGTGCATTTATGTTTTATTCATGAATAGCAAGTTTAAATGGAGCGGGATGTTCGATGAAAAACATAAATAATATCGCGAGAAGAGGAAATTTCCCGTTTAATTTGACGGCGTAGCCATGTGCAGTATTGTTGATGAAGGAACATAATTGTTTTTCTCAAAGTTGGTTCACGTTCACGAATTTCACTAAACACAGGATTTATAAGTTTTAAAATAGAATGCTGTCTTAATCTAATTCCCAATGCTCATTCTCCGGATTTGCATTCAATGTTTTGGAATTCTTTGTTAATTGCAGGGTTGCTTCCATTCACTTTGCATAAACAAATGTTTTATGGCATTATGGAATCATAAGATGTTATAATGATATTTTGTATTTGCAAGTTATAATAAAAGATTGTAAGGAATGTATGGCATAAATAAAACCTGCCAATTTTGTATTCAAAGAGTCACAATCAGCGATTTTCTAATCGCTTTCCGCGAAGAATGAATAATTAAGAACTGGCAGGTTTTCATGTTTCAAACACAAACATTACAAAAACCTTTTCTTTTTAATTACACAAAAACAAAATATCAACATAATCACCTTTATTCTTGTTTACGGCCATATCGGATACGTCATGCGTTAAATTTAAGTGCTTTTAGACTGACATAAACGACGAGCGTAAATTTTGGCATAAAATTGAGTCAAAACAGAGCGAAATATAACTCAATCAAACGTACTTTTCGTTGAGTCACGTACACAGCAAAAAAAATCTGAATTTTAATTGTGGTGTAAACATTCATTCACGTAAACTGGTATTTCATTTCACACAAACGAGCAACTTGTAAGCAATGTTGTTTGCAAATATGGGCTTTTGTATACAATATTTGCCACATTTCATGAAATGTCTCAGAACGTCACGATCTATAATGTAAACTTAGATAATATGTGACGCTCCTTTTGTGTGCATCATATTTACACTACTTTTTCAAACTGTTTACTTTTTTGTCTTGGAGCACTTTATTGTGCATGCAATTTTTGTTCACGTTTCATCCTTTATGTCAAGTATGGACTCCACGCGTAAAGTTGGATGTACTGCTTTAATGTACACAGCTCGATAAAGTTGTGTAAATTTCTGTTACAATGATGCACATAAATATAGATTTATGAGACATTTTATGAGATTTACCAAATATTGCATGGAACCTTTCATATTTGTAAGCAACATTTATGCAAATTTACATGCATGAATCTGCATGCGTGGATATTTACATCACCATTAAAATTGATATGTTTTTTCTGTGTATGAATCAACAAATCGGTCACCACCGGCAACTGTACCAGACAATCTTTAAACGTCCAGGAAATTCAATCATTTTCCGATATAAATAAATCACAAAGAAAACCGTAGGGAATTGACACATCCATAAGCTCGATCTCTGGTGACTCTGCGTGTGACGTTTCTATTCTGGTCGGATTTTTATCCTAGCCACAAAAAGGACATAAACCGCTCGAAATCAAATCGGTTTAACAATCAGCAATAGGAAATTCTACCCCGGTAAAAGGTGGGCCATGTGGCAAAATGCTTTCTCATTCTTCTTATTGATTGAAATTTCGGACGATTCGGTCCACTTCCGGTTTCTGGTAGATGTCGGAAGGCAATGAAAGGAATTTCAGCATTTCTTTTTGTTTAAAAGTCGATGTGGTTTAAATCTACTGAGCTGGCCTATCACCAGTTCTAGCAGCAAACGTGTTGTATGGTATAAGTTGAAAGTACCGCTTCGCTGGGCTTCAATTTCCTTCCTCCCCCGTTGCGACGCCGTCGGTCGGCCGACGCGTCTGATTGGAACAAAACAGGTTTGACGGCATTGGCTCGGATTCGAGCTACTGCCTGTTTGTTGAATTACTTTGCAGTCATAAAGCGACAGCTGGTTGGGACATGAAAATCACTGGTCTCAATTTAGAAGCTGGTAGGGTCTTCCGGCACCCGGAAGTGTGAGAATATAGGACGGTTGAGAAACAACGTATTGTTGCTGGGAGTTTCGACCAGCACATTGGATCCTTCGTAATTGGCGGACCTGATGGCAATTTATTTTTGATAACGAGGGTCACATCCCAAAAATCGTGCTATTCATATTTTGGCTCTGCTTCAGAAGTGAGCTAGATCAACTGTAAAAGAGTGCACATGGTCTATAGTCTAACATATTGTTAGGAAATTTATTGGTGTTATTTAGATAATGTGGATTGAACAAGGTGTCTCTTCGAAGCGATTTGTGAGATCATGATCGTTATATTCATTTAGTTATCTGATGCTTGCATAATCCTTACAAGCCATTTTTTCCTCTGTTCGGGACATCAAACTACTGCGACCAGTAATTTGATCTAATGTAATATATCCCGTGTCCTTACTTTAGTACATGTCATATTACTTCATTACTATTGAGAAATGATGAAGTATTCGGATTTGATACAGTTGTCATTCTTGCCTTCATCGCAAGGAATCGATTGAAATTGAAAGGTCCCGCTATATATTTATGAAACTCCCTCCAAAAGCGTGCCCCTTTGTCAGTCAAAATTGGATTCCTTAGCAACAAAATTAAAGAATAACACCGATAGTGACCATGCATCAGAACCCTAGTCTTAACCACTTCAAACTAGGGAACAACGAATAGAAGATTAGGAATCACATAGATGAAGACTAACTAACTAATTTTTTCCATGTTTCAAGATCATCCTCGGTCCAGGCAACCCGAGGACTTATCACTATCAACAAGGCATAAAAAGTAACAAGGACTAAGATGTGTTCCTTTGATTACTGAAAAATCCTGTCCCAATAATTGAAATGTTTCTAGCAAAGATGTCTTCTAAATTTATTCCTCTTTCCCTAAGTACCGTTAAATTTGACAATGAGCCACACATTGTTGAGATATTGTTAAAAATCTAACACTGCTTCTTGAGTCCAAATTCGTCCTACGAGTTTCAATTCCGTCCAAACGCATTTCAACGACAATAGATTTTCTTCGTTCTACGGATGAAGGTAGAACAATCAAGTTTTCTAGGAGCGCTTCTTTTGATTTGAGAACAATGTGTGTAAATATTCACACAATACGCTCTAGTAGGCTTTGTGTTGAAGCTTGTGAAATAATGCATCAGTACAAATGTATTACTGATTTGTGCACGGTGAAATCATTGATTATAATGATGTTTTCTGCTCGATATATCGGAAATGAACGATTACGACGAAGTAGCGCTCTACCCTATCATCCTAAAAGTTTGAGAAAATCCTTCTCTTAGCAGAAATTATGGTCAAGTCAAATTCCCATTTAAATAACTTTCACACAAAATATCCCAAACATTCATAAGGTGCGTATTTACTCAGGCTCCGTGGCAACCAACTCATGTATGCACGGCACTGGGTTTCTTTGATAAAGCACCCGGTGCCGGTGCAGCATGTTGGCTCGCCACCGAACCAAAAGAGAAACCCGAACGCGGTGCGATGGGCTTCGGCTCGGTGCTAACGAACCGCTCATGATTTCGTTTCGTACCGTTGAAATCGAAGTTCAATTTGCTTGAACTATGAATTGAGTAATCAGTAAGTTGGTCGATGTTCAACTTTTTCTGCCCGCTTTCAAATAACTTGTACGCCAAATAGCAACCGAATTGTTAGCACAGCGTAGCTAATCGAGTTTGTTTAAATTAAATTAGTTTAAACATTTTTGAATTTTTGAGTTCGCTGCATGCATGTTAACCCCTACCGGCAAGCCCGTCTTTTGACGGGGCAAACAAAAATCGATTTTTTTTAACAAATTTTGTGCCAATGGTTAGAAAAATAAACTATTTATGAAGAGTTTACAGGGACGTTTGGAGTAAATCGACTACGAACGCTTTCTTTATAGTAATAGAAAAATATATATTCTATGATTTTCAAGATAAAAAAAAACCAAATATTTCATTGAAAAAATGCGCCAGACTTCAAAAAAAAATTTCTTCGTAATAATCTTTTACCAAAATTTAGTTTTTCTGAAATTTTGACCAGAATTTGTTCGTAAGTTTCAGCTGGCAAAGTTTGAATAGAATGAATGCAATCGTTTGTGAGAAATCTGAAATAAAACTGAAATAATGTCTTTACATAAACTGATATAGTCAAGATTATTTGAAGTTATAAGAAATCCATAATTGGTGGAATCTTCCGAAATATCCGCATGTATAATCAAAACAAAATTTGGGCTTGTTAAATATATGTAAAAAATTGTACTGCTGTTATACGCATAAGAGTCCCACGGTGCATAAGGATTGCATATGGCATGGAGCAGTTATGCGTATAATGGCAGTATGTATAGATCATAGGCTCGGTGTCACCAAAGAAAAGAAAAATGAAAAAGTTTTACATGATTGGAAGCCCTACTGAATTGATTATATAGTCTAGTAGTTTGGTTTGTTCGTCTAACACTCAGTAGAAAAAATGGGGCAAAACATTGTAAATGTTTTGAGCCCACCATAGATAAATCCTATTTACTCGAAGTTCTAGAAGAAAAAATCAAAAAATAGTGTTCCATGAAAATTTCAAATGGTAGGAAACGTAAACATTATCTAAAAAATTAATCATAATATATATGATATGATATTATCCATCAACCATTTCATTCAAGCAGTTGAAAATGACGTTTGCTTCCATTTAAAGTTTTATGAAATAAGTAATATTTCGAATTATCTTCCGCATTACCACACCGACAAAAATACTATCATCATTAGAACCATTTACAAAACCCCAATATCTTGGTGAAATCCTCACATATCACTGTAAGAAAGTAAAAAACCGCCCAATAGTGACTACATATACAGCAGTGTTCTATAAAATAGCAGCAATAATACCTGGTGTCTCACTTTCCGGCAGGTGCTTTCAAAACTTTAACATTTTGTTATCGTAAAATTAAACATATTTGTAGTTCTTTGACGAACGTTTCAGCTCAATTGATCATAAGTTAACAAAGTTACATCATGTCAAAGTTCACAATTTTGTATGAAAATCGGCATGGGCTGCTATTTTATCGAACACAACTGTAGGTGTTCTAATATGTTAAATTCACCAAGCAACACAGAACGGCTCTTCGGTACGGTTTCTTCTTCGCATTGGTGGCGAGCCGGAAAGAGGTACCGAAACCAAGTGCGTGTTCGCTTCGAACGGAGAGCAATATTTTAGCACGGCACGCGGTACCGTGCGGTGTTTTGCCAAGTCTGGTATTTATTCAGTTATCAAACTATTTATGTTTTGTTTCACCCAAACACTAACTCTTCGAGCATCACATTTAAATTGAACTCGGCATTTTTTTTTTTTCAAAATAATGTATCTCAGATTCTATTTCTCCGTATACTTATGTTTTATACTCTTTCAGTAGTAACAAATGCGACTATGGGGCTGTTCATAAACTATGTAGACATTTTAAGTGGGGGGGAGGGGGGTGACAATTATCCACGGCCCAAACAAATTTTCAAAACTTTGTATGGACAATTGTCTACGCAGGGGAAGAGAGGAGTCAATAATCCCAAAAAAAAAACTGTATACGTAGTAATGAACAGCCCCTATGTAATATTCTACTGAATATTTATAATAGATTTCAGGAAAAATATGCAAAAAGAGATCAAGCAGTTTTAACTTGATAAAACGGCATGTCTACCGACTCGACAAAAATTAAAATCCAAAAATTGAACTAACAATCGTACGACTATGTCATATGACCAATTAAACAACAAGAAAGGAGAGCTAATATCGTTTGCAACAAGTTAAGAACACCATAATTCCATATAAATTATGAAAACTGTTTATTGTATTCAATCCCAATTAGGGTTTCATTAAATCTAATCAAACCTGATAAATTTGAGTTCGAACATCGGTCGAACGTAATATCACAAGAATCAAACATCTATTAAGCTGAACTGCAGAATGAATCTAAAGCAAGCATTAGGTAAGGTTCAATTATTTATGTTTAATGGCATTCGTTCATGAGAGTCCATATTTGGGATCATTTAAAATAACTGCATTTGGAAAGTTGACAATGGAAAATCGTAGCGAACTTGAAAGTTCGCAGTTTGTCATACTACCTTTGTTATTCTTTCGTATCGTATAACTAAGGTTTTATAACTATGTAAATGTTCAGGTTGGTCGTTATCTTTGAAGATGAAATCGTACGCACTTGCACTGTGTCTATACCAAGATTTTTCGAACTTTCCAATGTATTCCAATAATAACAGTTGCCTTTTTCTACACTCTATTTCTAAACAGACCTAATTTGAGTAGAATCTAATCATTTCCGTTAGAAGTAGGAGTACCCAAGAAAATAAATAAACATTCAAATGTTGTCCATTCGTCATCTTTTTACGCTTCTTACAAAGAAGGGTATAGATATCACTTGAAAAACCGACTATAGATCCGAGGCCCGGAGGGCCGAGTGTCATATACCATTCGACTCAACTCGACGAGATCGGAACATGTATGTGTGTGTGTGTGTGTGTGTGTGTGTGTACGTTTGTATGTGTGTATGTGTGTGTGTATGTAACGAAATGAATGCGCTCACGTTTCTCAGCAACCGCTCAACCGATTTGGACAAACTCGGCGCCAAATGATAGGTCTTGGAGTCCCATTGAACGCTATAGAACGGTTTTGGAATCGGTGAACCGGTTCCGGAGATATGGCCGGAATAAGATCCGGTGAATATGGGCCTTCACGCTGGATTTAACGGAAAACGTATCAAAACCATCATGCGACACATCAAATTACTACAGAATTCAAAAATAAGATCAATGCAAGTCGTGTTAAGTGCTCCAGACCACATTGGACACACTTGGACATGTTCCGGGTACCCCGGGGAAGTTGCTTGAATATGAATTGAATTAAAACCCATTAAATCACATTAAAATACGATGGTAAGGTGATTGGTAGCCTCACCAAATAGACTACACCCGGATATATTCCGGGTACCCCCAGGCAGAGGCGTAGCGTCACTGGATGACACGGGGGGGGGGGGGGGCTTGGTCACTGATAATGACAATAAAATAAATAAACTTGAATAAGTAAGAAGGGTCTGATCACACCATAGGTGGATAAATTCGGGTTTTTTTTCCTTGATTTGATCAATTCTAACGACGCCCTACCTATCGACACATCAACTCATGGACCGGGGACCAACGGCTTTATTTCCGGAAGGCGTGATCAGAGATTTTAAACCTCAGAAAATTCCAACGGTGCCGATTGGGATTGAACCCAGGCCTTGTCAGTCCCAGCTTTGTTTTCTCAATTTTGGGCAACCCTTCTTTTGACGGATATGAGTAGATCCTTCTCAAATTTGGGTTGTTCAGAAATAGCGTGCATCCCGCACTGCTTTTGTCCACAAACTGAGCAATCCGCATAACCTTGGTCCATACATTTAAAGTGTCACATGTCAACCCAAGTAGCATTTCTTGTTTTATTGCACTCTTTTAGTGGTTTTTGAGATCAATTTTATTAAACCGTAAATAAAATTAATAGCTCCAGCACAACCTTTTGATAACCGCTATAAGATCGTCTTCCATCTTAGTAGACCACTCTTGATAAGGTTTATAAAGCATGTTTGAGAATCACAAAAAAATCTGTCTTAAAACCTTTTGTAAGAAAGTAGAGTAAAGGATATCATAGCCTCTTTAAGAGTAATATTGTATTCAAGCAGTTTTATTACGATTTGGTGAAAATCAGTTATAAATCCAATTTAATTTTTATTGCTTCAAAGTAGCCGCCATAGATAAGCTTGTTGTTGTTCCGTTCGGATGAATTATTTTTTTCCATATGGAAATCATTAGCTGTAAAAATAGGTTTGAGTGTTGGTGTCAAGATCATCATGCAATCAATTTTTTTCATGGCGACATTAGTGAATATCTTATAGAAAATATATGACCTTTTAGAAGTTCCAAAACATATGCGCTTGAAATTTTATCGTGTATATTGGAAATAATATGAGCGTTAAATAAATGCGCCTCCAAAATAATGCAAGTTAGCAAAAAAGATTGTTTCAGAAATCAAATGAATTGGATGGAATCATCTTAATTTTACAGAAAATAGATCTCAGTAAATAAATTCATACCAATGCACTCTAGAAATCATTTCGAATCTTAAATTTAGCCATTATTTTATTGGAATTTCTTGGATTTTATTCCAAGGCTAATGGCATTTCCACATTTACATTTACATTTTCAGCGATAAACCTGATTTCTCTGCATCATGTCAGCAATAAATCAAGTTGGTTGTGACATAACCGTTTTAAACCTACCATAAAACTATCCCAACCTTCTTCTTTTTCCTTCAGATGGTGCTTAGGTTGATCATATTTGACATAAGCTGGAGGAAATGTACAACTTGTAGTTCGTTCAAATATCAAAAAGATGGCAGTATAATCAACACCTACATAGCTACCGTAACTGAACCATATACTAACTTTCGTGGTTAATCAGTGTTATCTATTTGAAAAATAAAACAACCCTAACGTCTTTTTATTATGCCAGGTGTTGGTAGAACATATTTTTTTCGTATATAAGATGTATTTTAAGCCTAATATTTTAAGCTTGCTAATAAATAAATTCTGCTTGGATAATAAAATATACACGAAATTTGTCTTTCCGTAAAAAGGTATACTACGGTGATGATTTCAGAACATGCTTGTGACAGATTGGTAGTCATGTTTTTTTTTTATAAGCAGGTGAATAATTACGTTTTTATATTTTTGCTGCAATTCTTGGGCACCATAGAATAAATTCCGCACAAGTATTGTTGAATTTTAAGATATTTGAAAAAAAAAATCACACATTCACTAGAACCCAAAAACAGCTTGGTCTCTTAAAGGTTGATGGTCACGCCACAGCAGACCAATGCAAATTCCGTCCCATTCCGGCCAGCATCTTGCTGGTGTGGAAAAACCTTAAGCCTTATAACAGTACTGGGATTTTAAATATGAGTTCGACGAGTTGGAATTACTTTACTTTTTGTTTTGATTGGGGAAGATGTAATATCCGGAAATGTTTCTCAAAAGAGCGTGTCAGCATTTTTGAGCTCAGAATATTTCGTTAGCATGAGAATGTAAAACAATGTTCACTGGATATTATAAAAACTATAATTAAGTTTTTTAGATTTTTTTTTCTTTGATGCGTCCCTTTGGATGGCTGGGGACGATCATAAATGTTTCACCTTTAATACATTGTAAGAATAAGACATTTTTAAAAATTGTGCTAGTTGTTTTTCTTATCTCTGGATATGCATGAGGAAAAGGCTTAACGACATTTGTAAATAAACTGTTCTAAAGCGCTTTCCTCACAAACTGAAGGCCGCTTACACAATCCAACACCATTATCGTGTACGATATACTTTCTCCCTTTCTACTATCCGATGATAATGTTGGTTTACGTGGCTGGCCTTTGAATTGTGAGAGAAGAGGTTTAATAGAGTTCTCCAGATGCACAAAAGTGTGCGTGAGACCGCGCGCTACCTTTTTAAGTAGTTGTGATATCGCGATACCTTTTTGTTTCTTCTTCTTCTTCGTTTTTACGTATGGATGTTGGATTTTAGTGTTCGTGAGATTGCTCTTGGAGATCTCTATACGGTTTGTTTTTAAATGTCAATAAGCCCTTATCTACACGCTTAGTTCAATTAACCCATACATAGGTCAAGTCAACATTCAGCTCGTGAGTGATCTGTTTATGTATCGAGTAGATCCGAGTTTCCGTTGTCTTCTTTCGGGATTTCCCCTTGAAATCCATCAATAAAAATTAAATTCGAAGTCAGTGTAGTGCACCGGGGGAACTGAAACGTGAAGTATTTAATCTAATACTAAGTAAAATTTCTGCCGTGCATTATGTTTTGTTAGACGGAGGAGGAAACTATGGGAAAAATTCAACCTCGCTGCGCTGCTCCGTGTCGTCATCTGGCGTAGGTGTGTTTTCTTGTTGCTGCTGCCCTGATCCGTTGCCTGGAAAAACTTCGTAACCCAGCTCAGATTCTCTTGACTGGTAAGTAGTTTTGGAAATTTCTTGACCGGTATAGTTGATTTTTTCTCTTTATTTTCGCAGCATGCTCTCCGACTTAGAGCTTCCCAACCGGCGCGTCCACCTTCTCAAATGTTATCCTCTCAAACCTAGACCCTTCAATATGTGTAGCAGACAGCCAGGAAATTCAGCATAATTTATTTTAATAGGCTATTCATTAAACTTCGTTTTTCTTTTTTCAATATTCCCTTCTACAATTTTAGAATCTGGAAATATTTACATATGAGGTTACCCGTTACAGTTTCAAATCGAGAGTAAATTCGTTAGTCAAGTTTTTGAAAGGAATGGAAGATGTAGATGAGGAGATCACCAGTATTGTGGAATGCCAAGATTGAGGAAATTGTATTTGAATTAAATAAAAGTTGAAGCATTTCATTTTAATTTTTTTTAATCACAACTTAAATTAATTCACCTAAATATGTGTTAAAATCACCCAAAATAAATTACCCATAAATAGGTTAACATTACCTACGTTATTCGTAGATTGCATGTACTCAAATATGGGTAAATCGACTTTACTCATAATATGGGTATGTGTACTTTTTTGCGATTATGGGTATTATAAACCCATATTTGGGTGCACTGAACTAAGCGTGTAATGTTAATCCAAATCTGTTGTCAAATAGCGCCATCTCTCAGAAATATTTTGCAATTTTGATGAGCAAGCGATACACGATTTCTAGATTCTATGCATTAAAGAGTTAAAAGTTACCCAAGGAACAACCAATTAATTTGTTATAAGTATTTCCACGGAACTAAATTTAAAAAAGAGGAGAATTGAATAAGCTTGGAGTTTTACTAACTATTTTGATAACTTTCAGACAAACTCATCCGGAATTAGGTACATTTTAATATTTTTATTATGTTGCAATAAAAAATATTAGCTACAAATGGGTAACTCTGCCTAACCATGTACTGAGTAACATTCATAACCACAAAATAAAAACAAAACAAACGGAACTTCAAGTCACGTAGCCATTCCATACTTCGTATTAATTTTATCGATTTCCCTGTACGAAAAACCTAAAAAATGCCGTTTAAAATCGTACAAACCGTAGAAAAAGGTGAACTATGCCTCTGTGTTATTCCGTTGCGATGGGAGGAGAAAGGTGTTCTGTACTGGCCAAAAAAGTCGGTGGTGGGTAGATTGTGCTACGATGAAAATTCTTGCTCCAATCCAAACTGGGAGAAGATCAATTGTGTATTGAAACGCGAGTTTCTTACATACGCTGAGGCCAACCAAGAATTGGAGAGAATGGAGGCAATCGAAGATACGGAAGCTGATGAAAATAATCCACTGTATCATCCAAAAGCAAAAAGAGGCCGTTGAGTGTTATGAAGGATTTCAACACATTTCTAATTGATCCGATAAATAACGACCACTCAATGGTAGAAAAACCGACAGACGCGGATGACATGGTAAGTTTCATTATTGAAAACTCATAATTATTGATTGCTAAATCACTGATTTTATGGGCCGTATGAATAAAAAGAGTTTACTTTACTTTCCCGTGCTTTTCTTATGGGAAAAGTAAAGTAAACGCTTTTATTCATACGACCTTATGTCTCATTGCAGGTTGTATTGCAGGTGGATGAAGGTCGTTTACATCGAGGAGCAAGACGTCCCAACAAGCATTGTTGATAAAACTCAACAGCCTTTCGCTTCAGAAAGAGCTGACGGCGATGATACGCAAGCCATTGTTATCAACGGTGTATTTCCAGAAGTTTTTTTTTATGTAGAATCAGTTGAAAATAATGGCCAGCTTGGCGAAAATCATTACTTCGATGGAAATACTCTCGGCTAGGTGTTGTCCATTGAAAAGCAGATGCAAGACTTGATCAACCTCGCACGTCTGATAAGCTAGTCGTATTCCATCCAATCAACACTCTGGAAGAGTTGAACGGTCTGCAAGAGAAACTGAAGACGGAAAGCAACATGACGCGGTATATCGAAAAACTGAGCAGTGTTTGCGGAACTTCCGAAAAAACTGAAGGATTGGATAGCGCATACCGGCTTATAGACTGCATGGCAACATGAGAACTCATACATATGTGCTCCTGGACGAGGCTTGCACGGGATAACTCTGAACCCGGTGGATCTCACGACCTCGACGGAGGCCAAGTTTTACACAAAATTTCGAGAGCTTTTCTTCAGACTAGTGAAGTTAGCGGATCACAGCTTTTGTGAAGCATCCTGTGAAAAGTTCCTCAAAAATTATTGCCTTATTTATTTTGATAGATAATATCAATATCGAGTTTGTTTTGGGTAACAATGGTTCTATACACCTGCCCAATGGAGCAATATTGGTTTTTACGATGAAATTTCAGCCATCCTTATATGTGATTTAAACTTAATCTGTAGAATGAACTTTTCGATTATATCAGTGCAATGATATAATATTCCTGGTTATCTGGGACATAATAAAATTGCGGTCACTTTTGCATGACTTATGACCAATTGCAGATAAATTCGCAAATCCATTAAATTTCTTATTTTTTTATATTACTGAAAAATTTCAGAAACGTTCTTCATGACCAAAAATACCATTTTGGATCGTCAGATCATAAATCAAAAAATAAAAACAAATTAAAAAATCTGTTTTTGAGAACAACCAAATAGTTTCAGATGTTCCCTACACACTACGAAAAAGTCATGTAAATTTCGGTTCCCTGAGACCGACACATGTAAGCGGCCCTTTTGACATAAGAATCAGTTGAAAGAAACGGGAAAATCAATTCAATCAAACGTTCTCTTCGTCGAGTTGCTTATGTTTCGGTTTGAGAACACTTAATTTTACATGGAATGTTTGCTTACGTTCCATGATTTACGTCGAAGATAGATTACGTCTCGTGTAAAAGTAGTTATTTATAAGTGTGTACAACATTGCTGAAGGTACCAAACCGATTCGATACATATTTGTCGAGTATCAGTTTTCTGAAGATAAGCTTACATATTTTTTTCTAAGGGCCCTTTTCAAAATTTAGCCTTGTTTTAAAATAGATACAAAATGGCATATTTGATCATAAGAAACTTTTCTGAAAATTTTCAGCTAAAAAAAAATACGAAAATTAATGGATTTGCGAATTCGTCTGGAATCACCCTTATACTCACACTACTAAAAAGTAATGTAAATTTCGGTTCCCTGAGACCGACACATGTAAGTGGGCCTTTTCACATAAGAATCAGATGAAAGAAACGAGAAAATAAATTCAATCAAACGTTCTCTTCGTCGACTAGCTGATGTTTCGGTTTGAGAACACTTAATTTTACATGAAATGTTTGTTTACGTTCTATGATTTACGTCCAATATGGATTATGTCTAATTTCCGTCCTACTAAGCACAACCACAACATTTAACGTCTCTTTTTCGATTAAATATGAACCCAAAACTGAAGTGATTCTACCATAGATGCATTTCAAATTCATTTACCTTTCTATTCGTACCGTTGGATTTGATAAAGAATTTCAAATTAATGAGATATTGTTAGAAATCTAACATAGATTGTTGATTCCAAATTCGTTCTACGTGTTTCAAATTCGACTTAACACGTTGAAACGCCATTGGCGTTTATAGGTTTTTCTTTGTTCTACAAAAGACGGCAGAAAAAGTGAATTTGCCTAGAGTGCCTTTTTTTTGTTTTAAGAACAATGCGTATAAATATGCATACAACGCGCTTGTATAGGCTTTGTTTTGTAGCTTATGAGCCATAGAAAAAAAACATATCATTGATTTTGAACGGTGAAATAATTGATATTATTGATGTTTTCTGCTCGATAGAAAGGAAATGGGCGATTACGACGAAGTAGCGCTCTACCTTATTCGATTTTTTTAAGTTGTCATTCTTGCATTTATCGCAAGGATCCGACTCTAATTGAAAGGTCCCGTTATTTATACCGTTCGGAATGTTGAAACACACCCCTTTGTCAGTCAAAATTGGATTCCTTAGCAACAAAATTAAGAAATGACACCGATAATGACCATGCATCAGAACTCTAGTCTTAACAGGTCTTAACCACTTCAACCTAGGGAACAACGAATATAAGACTAGAAATCACATAGATGATCGGTTTCCACGCTTTACTAATGTTCGTACCATTTCTGATAGCGATGACCAAGATCCCACTTTGTTTGCCAGCTTATATCAGCAAATGACGTTCGATAGAATTATTTGCATCATCGTTTTGGATGATTTGGGACTGTACCAATACCATATGAACTTAAATTAGGGGTGATAATGATTCTACAGAGAGCATTGCGTATTTCAACTTAGGTTCAATGTACCAATCTGCATCCTGTATTCGAGAGGAGCATCATCTGATTACAAAACAGCTGTCATCCGGTTGCAGCTATCATTCTAAAAAGCGATTTCAATGTTTCGATTTGAATAGTCTGAGGTTTCATGCGAAGAGAGGATGGTGTTTTGGTACAGAGTATAGGCACAAGTGAACCCTACACGATTGCTTTTTTTGACAATAATCGTATTGTCAATACATTCTATATTGACGTCAATACATCGAGATTGACAATATTTCTGAATTCACATTATCAATATTATTGTCAATAATTCCCCTTCGCGTCAATATATTGATGCGTGTGGGGTTTGCTACAGGCATCGATATAAAATTTTCTATTATTTCGATCCCAAGATGTTTCAAGCTGGCACCCGAGATTTAAGAAAAAACAAACAACAGGTGTCTATGCGCAAATCTACGGAGAGATTAGATCATTAATAATCAGAACATTGTTGGTGAAACGCTTACAACACAAACACTTCTACATCTTAATGAATGGAAGTGATAATTTGGACAAGTTGAATGTCCTGTTTTATCACTGCTTTCGATGAACCGGATGAGTAAGGAAGAGCAGTTTGGGGTTGGTTAAACTTGCCCATTTTATCACAGCGAGATAAATTAACGCCTGCTTAACGAGGGTAAAGTAAATCAATTTCACTGAATCGAATCCTCAACGATGCCTGCCACTTAATTTCATTATTGACTTTCATTCTTCAGCACGCTGGAACCCGCCGCCATGCTGGCAGCATTTTTGTTGGCTGCTGTTTAAGACACTAACACCGCCACACCACCAACCACCACCACCGACAACTACGACGGCTGTCGCAGTGCTCGTTGTGTACGTGCGATAAAGGCAAAGTTTTGCGCTGCGTCTGATGAGAAACACACTTCGCCTTCATTGTCGGAATGGAATACTTGCTAGGAGAAAAAGGAGAAACACTGTAATTCGATAACGACGGGAATTTTGATTTAATTCTAGTTAATTACTGAAAGTCGCAGTCTACTCACAGCACTAGCGCGTTTCCAGCTGCCTTGCTTTCGTGCTTCATTGCAGCTTCAATCAGTGTAAAACAAATGGTCTTCGTTGCTAATTGCTTGCGTACTATTAACAAATCTATGATGGGTGTGATTTCAGGCATATAACTTAATTTTTATGAAATATCGATAATTCTTTCCAATCAAATTTCAAAACAATGATCAAACCTTTTGGATATAGATTTTCATCTCAAATAACACAGGTTAGGGTCTGTTCATAAACTACGTAGACAGTTTTTTTGGGATTATTGACCCCCCCTCCCCCTGCGTAGACAATTGTCCATACAAAATTTTTGAAATTTGTATGGACCGTGAACAATTGCCAACCCCCCCCCCCCCCCAATACTGTCTACGTAGTTTATGAACAGCCCCTTATAGATTATCATCTGCTGAGATAGCAGGAAAATCGCAACAGAACAGAACGATACTAAATAGGTAAAATACGCCTTTTTCAGTCAATTTTACCTGTGTACTGCGAACTCACTCAATGCGGTTGACAACTGGGAGGCAGCGTGAATTGTTAAACTGTAACTCTTGTTATCCAGTGCCAAATATTGTTATCGCATTTTAAACAACCATTCTTTATCATAATTTTTTTTAATTGTAAGCTCAACAGCAGAAATCAACATATGCACCACAAAAATTTCAAAAATTATCTAGATTGAAGTTTTTACGAAAAATTATCATATAAAATGATAATTGAAGAAAGCCGATTTTCTAGCAGCCACCCTGTCCTGCTTGATTAACATAATTATAACTCATGAGCCACAAGATATAGAAATTGGTTGTTCTACAACTTTTTAGAACACTACATTGCACAGTGGTCCAGAATGCAGATTTAGGTGGAATGATATGTTTTGAACCTGAAATTGAAACTTTAGACTAAAAGTCTCTTATACAAAGTTGTTCCTTATAGTTAGGCCCTCATTTTAATGACAATGAATTCTAGGGTGGTTCCTATTATCATTAAAATAAAAAATCTAACTTTTTTGTTTGTATAAATTAAGGTATACATTCTTCGGCAAAGTTATAGCTGAGCTAATTTCAAGCAACTTTGTTGGAAAAAACTTTTTTGTATCTCTTAAATTTGCCGATTTAGAGCTATTTTCTTGAATTAAGTTAGGGTGGCTCTTGAAAAAAACAGTTTTTTTGCTCTAGTTTTCTTATTTCAAATTTATCAGCAAAGGTGTCTTCAGATAACTTTTAGATCTTAAGAAGGCGCAAGTTTTTTCTGCACAAAGCTTGTCAATATCTTTCGCCGATCAAGAGTTATTGACGTTTTTATACTAAAAATATACACTTTTCAAATGTTAATATCTCTGGTTGGGGCAAACAAAAAAAAAGTTTTTTACGGCATTTGAAAGGGCGTATGTTATTCTCAATATTATGACAAAATTGTAGGTATATTATTTTTTAAACTTGTATAAAATCAATTTGAATTTAGTCATATTTTTTACTATATTTGGGTATATCTTTTTTATTAGAAGAGATACAGGCAACAAATTCAGGTATAAAACATTCGTCTAAAAGAGTTTTAAAATTCTCTAGAAGATAACTTTCATGAGAAATTTCAAATAAAAAAGTTATTGCTAAAAAACTATTTTTTCCAGAAACACCCTAAGTCAACTCCGAAAAAATACTTTAAAATGAGAACGAAAAGAGATAGAAAAAATTTTTTTCGACAAAGTTGCTTGCAATTAACTTAACTACAACTTTTTTAAACAACACATGTTTTTATTTTGTAAAACAAAAAAGTTAGTTTTAAAAATTCCCTAATTTGAGGACCACCCTGACGTTTGCAAACACCAAAAGAAGGGAATTTTTAAGAACAAAAAGTTCTTCAAAGACACTAAATGTCCAAATATTGAAAAAAATGTACTAGCACATTTTATATAAATTTGTCATTAGAGTGGTCCTATGAAATCCATCTTTTGCCAATAACTTTTTTATTTGAAATTTCTCATGAAAGTTATCTTCTAGAGAATTTTAAAACTCTTTTAGACGAATGTTTTATAGCTGAATTTGTTGCCTGTATCTCTTCTAATAAAAAAGATATACCCAAAAATACTAAAAAATATGAATAAATTCAAATTGATTTTATACGAGTTTAAAAAATAACGTACCTCCAATTTTGTCATAATATTGAGAATAACATACGCCCTTTCAAATGCCGTAAAAAACTTTTTTTTTTGTTTGCCCCAACCAGAGATATTAACATTTGAAAAGTGTATATTTTTAGTATAAAAACGTCAATAACTCTTGATCGGCGAAAGATATTGACAAGCTTTGTACAGCAAAAACTTGCGTCTTCTTAAGATCTAAAAGTTATCTGAAGACACCTTTGCTGATAAATTTGAAATAAGAAAACTAGAGCAAAAAAACTGTTTTTTAAAGAGCCACCCTAACTTAATTCAAGAAAATAGTTCTAAATCGGCCAATTTAAGAGATACAAAAAAGTTATCTTGAACAAAGTTGCTTGAAATTAGCTCAGCTATAATTTTGCCGAAAAATGTATACCTTAATTTATACAAACAAAAAAGTTAGATTTTTGATTTTAATGATAATAGGAACCACCCTAGAATTCATTGTCATTAAAATGAGGGCCTAACTATAAGGAATAACTTTGTAGAAGAGACTTTTAGTCTAAAGTTTCAGTTTCAGGCTCAACACATATCATTCCACCTAAATCTGCATTCTGGACCACTGTGCATTGGTCTATCTCAAATAATAAAAATGTTTGTATTCTTAGTTCACCAATTTCATTGACCACCCTAATTTCACTAAGTTGAAAAAATCGACCAAAATATACGAACAAACTTTTCCCAAGACACCATGTACTTAAAAGTGATGGTTAGGGTGCAAATAATGTTGTCTTCCTAAATACGGCTTTGGGACTATTCTGGTCCCAGGATAAATTTTCTGTACATAATTTATTTCTGATAAGACACCAATGAGTGATTTTAAAAAAAATCGGACTTCTAAGCTCAGTTTCAAGAACTGATGTTCCGGATCTTCCTGGTTAACGATCTCGTGGTTC
Organism: Ochlerotatus camptorhynchus; assembly: GCF_037179485.1. Classification (NCBI taxonomy): domain Eukaryota; kingdom Metazoa; phylum Arthropoda; class Insecta; order Diptera; family Culicidae; genus Ochlerotatus; species Ochlerotatus camptorhynchus. The sequence goes on along the minus strand of NW_027040609.1, from coordinate 200,503 downwards.
CAGGGTCCATTTTCCGGTCATAACTCCCATTTTATTCTAATGAGACATCTATGAGTGATTTCGGAAAAATCAGAAGAGCTCTAGGATTAGTTTCATGAATTTACCACTTTAAGGTGTGATTTGGATCCTCTGGAGGACCATTCCGTGGACTCAAGAGTCAATTTTCCGATCGCAACTCCGGATTCATATTGATAAGATGTCAATGGGTGGTTTTGAAAAAAAAAACCGTGGACCATATGATCAGTTTCATTAATTGACCACTATTACGGATGTTCCGGATCTTTCGGTGGACCATCCCATGGTCATCAGGGTCTATATTCTGCTTACAACTTTGAATTAATTCTGATCAGATGTCTATGAGTGGTTTTTAAAATACCACGGAGCCGAATCTTATAGAGAACCATCTCGTAGTCCACAGCGTCTATATTTCGATCACAACGTCGGATTCATTCTGGTAAGACGTTTATAAGTGGTTTCGAAAAAAACACAAAACTCTAGGATCGGTTTCATGAATTGACCACTGTTACAGATATTCCGGATCTACCGGTAAACCATTCCGTGGTTCTGAGGGTTCATAATCCGGTCACAATTTCTAATTAATTCTGATAAGACGTCTATGAGTGGTTTAGAACAAAGCATGGAGCTATAGGATCAGTTTCTTTAATTTGCTAATTTTACGAATGTACCGGATCTTTCGGTTGACCATTACGTGGTCCCCATGGTCTATATTCCTATCACAACTCTCAATTCATACAGATAAAACGTTAATTAGTGGTTTTAAAAAAGCCATGGAATTCTAGTATCAGTTTCATGAATTGACCACTTTTACGGATGTTCCGGATCTTTCGGTCAATCAGTAAGTGGTCCCAAGGGTAAAAATTCCAGTCATAACTCCAAATTCATTCTGATAAGACGTCTATGAGCGGTTTGAGAAAAAAACAACGGAGCTCTAGGATCAGCTTCATTTTTTTTTTTTTTTTTTCCTTTGGTTTGTTTTCCGTCGATCTTGTTTTCCGTGCTGAGCACCAATGCTACCGACGCCAGGGAGGCAGCACCCACACCTGGACCCTACCTATCGACCCATCAACTCATGAACCGGGGACCAACGGCTTTACTTCCCATCCGAAGGAAGGCGTGATCAGAGATGTTATGCCTCAGGACATCTCGGCGGCGCCGACTGGGATTGAACCCAGGCCTGCTGGGGTGAGAGGTAATCACGCTTACCACTACACCACCGGCGCCGCTGGGATCAGCTTCATGAATTTACCAATTTTACGGATGCTCTGGATCTTCTAGAGGACCATCTCGTAGTCCCCAGCGTCCATATTTCGGTCACAACTCCGAATTCATTCTGTAACAAACCTGTATGTTACATGTTTTTAATTTCAATATTTTGGTTATTTAATTAAGAGTATTAGGTCCTTATTTATGTTTTTATCGTCAATGTCCTAGTACGACACCTGTTGGCAGGAATATATACTAAATATTGGGACTAAAACGATATAAATAATAAGTATAAATTTAGGGGCAAAAACATTGTTTGTATCGTTCTAGTTTGCCTGAATAAAAAGGCAAACCGGAAACCAAAAATTGAACCAATCATAATTCAGGAAAAAACCACAAAAGAAAAACCGGAAACCAAATTTCAGCCAATCATAATTAAGTAAACATAAAACAATAGAAGGGGGCCAAATAGAAGGGTTTGAGTAAACCGAAAAGCGCTATCAGAGTTAATCTGTTAGAAACCGTTGACGAGATAAGGTGAAATCATTTCTAGACCAAAGTTGTTTCTCGTGGGTTAAATCTTGAACGGTTGAGTGAGTTAACTTTAAAGACAGTCGTGTGATAATAGAATAATTCTAATCCGTTTTTCCCCAATTAGTTTGCTAATATTTTCGGTAGTGTTTCTTAAAGTCAAAAAGAGTGTCAAGCAAAGTCGGTCGGGCTATAAGGTAGGAGTTTATTAAAAGTAGTTTGAGTGCTCGCCTTACAAAAAAATGTACGTTGAATAGGAGACTCATCCCATTCAACGTGGGTGTTTAGTCTGGAGAGACAAAGTCCCGTTCGTGCCGCTCGAACACTCGGTCGTCGCTAGGTGGCAAGCAGCAAACCACCAACTTCGATTCCGGGGCGAAAATTTACCCGTCGAATCCACTGTGCGGCCACGCTAGGCTGCGACGATTGGAAACCACACCGAGATAGTTCAGTGCGTCGACGCCATCACGAGTCAGCCATCGTTGGACCTGCAAGCCACGCCAGCTCCCAAGTAAGAACGTTCTTTGTGCACGTGTTAAAAATCGAGCTCGTAGCCATTCGCCAAGGCTGTAAATAATTGTAAAAACTGTAAATATAAAGTAAATTAGAAGTAAAAACTGTAAATATAAAGTAAATTAGCCACGCCCCTTTGTCAGTCAAAATCGGATTCCTTAGCAACAAAATTAAGATGACACCGATATAGACCATTTATCAGAAACCCTAGTCTCAACTACTTCAAACTAGAGAACAACGAATAGAAGACTAGGAATCACATAGATGAAGACTAACTCATTTTTTTCCTTGTTTCAAGGTTCAAGGTTCATCCTCGGTGGAGCAACCTAAGTATTTTCACTATTAATAAGGCATGACAAGTAACGAGCACTAAGATTTGTTCGTTTGTTTAGTGAAAAATCCTATTCTCCTAGTTTGAAGTTGTCAAATCAAGGCTTCTGTGGTACCAGTAAAGCACCACGAAAAGGTGATCTACCGGTGTTATTGGTTAACTTCAATTTGGTCACTATCCCGAATTATCACTAGATGAACTCTATTTGAACTATGGCACCACCTAGTGACTCAATTCCGAACTAAACTGTTCACTAATAAAAGGATATGATCCATTTGAAAAATTTGCCTGAAGACAGGAATATTTTTGTTTGATCTTAGTCCTGAGTTTTCACACGAAGAATTTAGAATGTTCTCTGGGCCAATAAGTGAGCTATTTTCGATCTAAACTGTACACTACTGAATGGATCTCGTTCATTTGAAAACCGAACTTCTATGGGGACATGTAATAATTACGGAAGCACTTTTTATAACATTTTTTATTCAATCTGGTATAGTTCAAGATCACGACGCGACTGCTCGTGTAACTTTTCATAACTTAATTGCTGTAGAAACAAACATATAGCGAATTTGTTTTTGATTCAGTTTCAACCTGGATCGGGTATCAAGATTGGATCGACTTGTTGTCTGTCAAAAATCAGTGTAAACGTTTGTTTTTGTAATCTGGCACGGGTTGAGGTTCGCACTGACAATAAGCCCGGGTTCACACGTGTTGGAACCTGTTCCAACCTGGATAATAAACAAATTCGCTAATAGTGAGTTAACAAATACTCTGGAAGAACGTATACACTCACTCACTACTCGTCACAGACAAAAAGTTCATTTACAGTGATTATTACGGCACATTACATCGCAAGTTTGTGAAATGAGCCATCGACAGCATGGGCCTGATTAAAAAAAAATGCTTCATTTATTTATTTGATACCGTCAAATGGAAAGAGTCTTTATGTGTCAATATACATATCGAGTAAATGAACATTATAATGAAGAAAGGAGTTTGCCAGTTTGTCTGCGGTTGGTTTTCAAGGTTTCAAGATGGTATCCTTTAATTACTTATTTTTCTTTAAAAAGTCAATGTGATCATTGACTTTTTTTGAGTGACATATGTAACTTTCATTCTGTAGATATAACTAATAACGATTTCCGAACAGATTTAGAATGTGCTAAAAGAACCATAGGTTCAGGGTAGCAAAACGTTCTAGTTGGGACGCAAAAGGCTTCAGAAGGGGGAAAAACAAAATGTGCACTCTTCGCTGTACAACTGCAATCCGATTTCAAACATTCCCTAACCATGTAACTAGTGTTAATTTTAACGAACCTTAAAATTTCATATTCATTCCCCAAAGCGAGGATAAAATTTTAAGAGCAATAAAACCCAGAACAAGACACGCCAAGCAAATAGTGTAGTGCTTCTGTTACAGTCCATTAGAGTCCTGGTCTCGGGCAATACGATCTACTTGCTTTCTTGTTTTTGTCCGATAATTAACCGTCGGTTGGTAACTATGTTGTTTGGGTAAGTTTTCAGCTTCCACTACTCTATCAACGCTTCGGCCGCACCACACCGGCCGGCGGGTTCAGAACTAAGAAGCCGGAAAGTAATCCAACTCCCGGATAATCCAAATGCAAAAAGTTTTTCCAGAATGTGCTTTTGTTCTATTTAGTTGGTTGAAAACTATCTTCATGAGATCGTCCAAAAATAGCGAACAGACGAGCTGAGACCGGCCGGGAGAACAGAATCGTTGACACACAAAAGTATCCCTTCCAGTGAGATAGTCACAGCCGAAAAGCGAGCAAATTTTCCTTGCCAATTGTCTTTCTCGAGACAGCCAACCAAGTCAGCCTGCGGCAGGAAAGATCCCAAGGAGTTAATGAGCGTTGCAAAAGACTCCGGCTTCCTTAATTACATGGCCATCTGGCGGTAATGCGATTTGACTTCTACCGGGACCGGGCCGAGGAAAAATAATACTTTGCACTGATTTGCATGACGCTAAGTGCGCCGTGTTGCCTTTCTCCGCTCGATGGGGTTCACTAATGGCGACCATTTACATTGTTTTCGGAAGGGCACCCGCTGCAGCCACAGAATTGTTTGTAATTATAAACACGATATAAATTGACTAGTCCCCGTCCATGGTTGAGCATAATGAAAATGGATGCATGTAAATCGATTTGTCATGCGGTTATTATTTTCATGAATGATTAACTAGCGAGTGGTTTTGTGGGATCCGACTTTTTTATCCGCCAGGTAATTTTGCCATGATTATTGATAGAGATATAATTGCGTACGTTCTAATGAACTACCGATAGCATTATGCTTTTAAAGTCAACTTGCTCATAACTGCACCCATATGGGGTGAGATCAGACTCGTTTGACTAATATTTGAATTCCAACAAAAATTGTTTAATAATGGCCACGTTTTGGAATGGTTACGGATTAATCATCAGTACTTGTGTGGTAATGTGATTATGAAATTTCACCACACACTCCCAGTGTTCCCAAATGAGCAGATGCATAATAATGTAAATTGAAAGTTGTGCTCCACCCAATCGAAAAGTATTGGGCCATCGTCAAGTGAATCCTTAAGAAGACCCAAAAAACTGTTGAAAGTGAGAAGCAGATTAAGGCAAATTGGCGTTCTGCGGAGTACAACGTGAACGAGGGGGCTGTATTCAATCTGATGGCAGGAGTTACACGAAAGGCCCTGGAATTCGTAGAAGCTAAGCTGAATAATGTTGACGTTGGATTACGTCTGCCGGCAACATATTAGGGGTGCAATTAAAAAAAAATCAAAATCGACCGCGTTACGAAAAGTGGTCAGGTTTGTCGACTTATAACTCTGGCAATAGCAAATTGATTTTAATTCTAAACAAGCCAATCGATTGGAAGTTTTTCAACAAAACTTCTTAAATGAACACTTTATCTATTTTTATTAGGTCACTATTGAAAATTACACAAATGTCGAACTGTTGCAATGGTGATCAAAATTATCACTGATTGCCAGCAAAAAGCACTTTCCCTAACACAGATTTCAAAATTGAATTCCTTCCGATCTCGCCGAACGGTGCTTATTCAATCGTTATCATCAGCAGCAGCAACAATGCTTTCGACACATGACGTTGAACATTGTTCTTCAGTACCCGACGAAAGGCTGCGTCCATTCACCGAAGAAGGAGGAAGAAACCGCATCGCTACTGATCGGATTCAGTAGCTCTTCGTGAGTTGCTGTGGGCAATCTATGCCAAGCGCGTCACCCTCGTTCCAAACAACATACAGCTCACCAGCTTCATTCTTGTTGAACACCCTAATATCTCAGCATTACACGACAAAACGGTTCTTTTAAGACCACTATAAATTATTGTTGTTTAAGAGTTAATTTTCATTGAACGATCGCTCGCCTTGCTGTCAGCCCCAAAGATTTTTGATGCTCACAATGACCGAATACCACATGACCTTGTCAATTAACCAGAAACACTTCGAATTAAGGTAAGGTTTTCTCCAGGTCGCTAGAAAAAAGCACAAAAATCTCGAATTTATATTATTGTTTGCAAATATATTGCGATTGGCAAATGTTAGGAAGAAATTCCTCCAATAAATTTTTGCTCTTATTATCTATTGAAAAAACCAAAAATTCTGTGTACGGAAATGCGCAACTGTGTCATCACAAAGCATGGCGTGTCCGTGATGAAAAAAAGTGCTGTCCCTAACACAATCACCGAATATTGATAGCGAGCACGTTAGTCTACGTCAAATCTACGGTCGTGTTTTGGATACAACCTCTTATTTTTTTTATATTCTAATTGATCTTTACAATGGAAAATTGTTAGATTTTTTTTAATGAAAAAAAATAATCTATTTACATGCATTCTTGTTTGAACAAATTTTGATCGTAAAACCATTTATCACAGATTTGCATCAAAAGTATGCAGAACTTGCAATGTTTTGCGACTTTAATAGATTCTGTAATGTGTTCGCCGTATGGTTTTTAAAATAGCTTTTAAATTTTTATTGTAACTTATTTTCGAACAAAGCTTGTTTCTCGACATGCATTGCGTCTAGAAAATCATCTCGTGAAGGTTTATACAAACTCATGTAAACTGTAAAAACATGCTTGTACGCTGTGGTTATAAGGATGAACGCGTTACAGCCAAAGGACTGGCACGCTGCCATCTTTCCGTAGACAGCATAACAAAGTGAAAATAAAGCAATCAAAGCAAGGCCAGCGTGTTATGCTCGCTATGTCTTCTTTTTATTATTAGAGAGGGGGGTACCATTTCCCTAGTAATAGTCATTTAATTTTTTAGTAAACCCGAAATACTATTGTATAATTTCGTCAATTGAATGTTCCACATAGTTCACACAAACTTTTTTTTAAATTTTTATTCCGCTTACATTACGGGCTGATCATTGATTACACACCACGAAAAAATCATGTAGATTTCATAGCTCAGAAACCAACACATGCAAGTGGCCTTTATGAAAGTTATTTCTATAGGCAGGTATGAACATGTATTGATTTATCAGTATTATTTATAGTATTAGTATTAGGTGTAAATCCAGTCAATTTGCGTGAAAGCCCCAGCACGAACCGCTACGTCATCTTAGATATATTAAGGGTTAGATTACCGGCCCGAAAATAAAAAATAAATTTCGGAACGCTTTTATTTTTCTAAAAATATTGGGAAAAATTATCAAAAATCCAAGAAAATTAGTTTCTTCCTTAGATTTTTGTCAAAAATTACATGTAATTTTTTTTTCTATCTCATCATGAAACAAATGAACTCTCAGCAAAACCGAAAAGTCGATGTTTTGTGGTTTTTTGAGTCCAATTTCACGCCATTATGATTTATAAAAAATGTTTTTGCATGTGAATTCGCTTCGAAAAATTTGAAAACGTGATTTTTTTAGATTTTCATACCTTTTTTCAATATTTTTAGAAAAATCATAATGTATTTATTTTTCGGAGCGTTGAACTTCCCCTTAAAGTGAGCTTTTGTCCCGCCTACTGTTGGAGTTTTCAGTGCCAGCTGACTGACTTGAATACCAAACACAACACCTTGATGAATTTGAAGTTGGTGTTTGCCCGCATGGTATTTCAACACACTTTCGGCGCAGTGGTTAGCGTTTGTAGATCTCATGCCAAATAGATTGGATAGAATATTGATGCACTGCATAAATATAAGAATTATGTTTTATTTGAGCCACTGATCATTTCATATTTACGACTGGCGCATAAAGTGGTAGTGGAAAAAATCGAGGAAAAAATAGCCGACCCAGTTAAATCATAATTCCAAGTTTTTTGTGTGTGGAATTTATTAAAAAGGATATCAGTAAGGCTTGAATAAGTGATTTGATGCAAAAGATTAGTGTTAGAAGTCCCAGAAATGTCTGAAAATGTGAGAAAAGATTTGGGGCAGATATAAAAAATAAAAAAGGAAAATGGCGAGAAGCAGAAGGAAACGGATGGCTGAACGACGGTGCAATATGAAGAAAAAAACAAACGGTTGCATCCTCTGGCGTAAGATGACCGAAAGACGAAAAAGAAGGAATGGATGGTTTGTCCTTCGAAAAAAGCTAAGTACAATTCGACAGTGAGCATGCATAAGGGCGAATACGCGATGATCGATTCTCTTCATCGATTTTCTCTTTGCATTGCTATAGCTAAGCGAAACAATTTTCTAGAATTTGTTCAATGCAGAGTAGTAACAGGTTGTATTGGCTGTCAAAAGCAACAGCAAACGCACCGAGAAACGTTAAATCTAGCGAGTTATAAACAAAAGAGAAAATCGACGAAGAGAATCGATCATCGCGTATAGGCCCTTATGCATGCTCACTGTCGAATTGTTTTGTGTTGCGTTATATGTAGAGGGTGAGTTTACTCGGGAATGGGATGCATATTTTCCGAAAAAGCTGCAGCAATGTGGGTGACGTTTTTTCTAATTTGGGTGGAATTTTGCTCATTTGTAGGTGGATACACTTTTTGTTCTTTTTAGTGAACTGAACTCGAATTTGAGTAGCATTTTTTGTCCGAGTATAGAATGGTAGAAATAAGCGAGACAACAACCAATTGAAGCGTTTGTTGTAATGCCATACAGTGTCAATTTTTTTTAATAGCCATAAATTATAGATGTAATGATAGTACACGACAAGAAAATGGTTCCCAGCGACCAGTTCACTTTTCCCTACTTTTGATAGTATGTCTCCTTTTCTCTTTCTAATGTTGCCAAAAACAATGAAAATTAATGTGATGAAATCAAATTTGTTCGCTTGTGGTTGTGTACACGGAGTTGAAAAACTAACCAAAATTAAGTACTTTTCCCTCAATTGAAGGATTCAGCTCAATAACCCAAATTGGAGTAAATCGCATATAGTAGTTTCCATTTAATACCAGCAAAAGAAAAACCTACTCTTATGTATATTCTACCCAAAATCAAGTTTAATTTACGTAAATTTGAGAATATGCAATTTACTCATAAGTAACTTATTGGGCTGAACTATATCGTTCTTTTTTTGACAACAATAGAGAGTGCAAGTGAGAGGCTGAAGCCAATATTGAGTAAAAAGAACTCAAGTTTTGGGTAGTATTTTTCCCCGTATATGTTTTCCTCCTTTACTTTTAGAAATTTTACAAAACCTGGTTGTGTTGGTTCTGCCATGGTTATTGTATTTGGTGGATTTGTTCCAGTTATGTCTTATGTTTTTGCGGTGTAGCACCAGTGTAATGTAAGCAGGAATAAGCGCGAGTCTTTGACAGCTCAACATCACTTGTTTGTAAACAAAGGTGCATCCTATATCTACACCCTAAATTATTTCGGTGTACGGCAGTTTAGCACTGGTGTAGCTACACCGCAAAAACAAAAACGACATAAATTTCGTATAATTTTAATACATCACAAGAACTTAAGTTTTCTTTAATTGATCATGATTCAAATTGAAAAGACATAGAGGTTTTGGGCCTACGGGAAAAGGGTAGTAACATTATTTTCACTCCCACGGGTTTTGCCCTCAATTAATAAAAAAAAATAATTCCTTCCTTTTAATTAGCTACGGGTGTGACAACGATGGTGAGTTCCCTATGTTATATCTTCATTTTATTTCAGCAACCTTATCTTCCAGCAGACGCACTGGACAGCAATTTCAAAATCTAAATTTGCCAGCTACACTGACTGGGTGTATCCTATGGCTTACCTTCCCTACTAACATAATTCCTAAATTTCCGAGACATTTATGAGGGGTCGTAGAGTTCTCTGCATGTCTCTTAAGTAAATGTTGGACTAACATACCTTTCCTATCCCTACCAGTTGTAAGGACGTGGCCAGGACAATCCTTAACTGTTGGAGCGGGATATGTCTTATCTGGGAGATAATAATTATTTCCTACTTACTATCTGTCCAGTAATAGATATCCGTACTGCTCTTAATAGTTTTGAATTCGTACCACCTACGATATTGTGCAACTTGTTCGATGCTAATGCTAATGCTGATCATTTCATATTTACGTACATTAAATTTTGTTACTAATAAATAATTGTGCGGATTGTTTCATGTGGGCTATGACGGACCTTTTAGGAAAATTTTAAGTTGCTAAGAAGATCCGGAGGGAACTTTTAAGATACATTAAAGCTACCAATAAGATCCGCTGGGAACTTGTTCGGAACTTTGTTGTGGCCATGTTTTCAGCCTTGCTTGAAGTTCCTAAGAAGTGCTTAGGGATGCTTTTTGGAACTTTTTTCGAACTACAAATTGCTAAGAGTACGCATTGGAACTTTTTGGAGCCTGAAGTTCCTCGTGTGATTTCTATAGCTTCTAAAGTAGCCAGAAAGTTGTGTTTGAACTTTATATGCACTTACTAAACTTGAAAGTGGGTTTTATTGTTGAATGCGGAACTTTTGGTTGCTTTGAATTTTATGGAACTTGAAAGTTCTGTCAGAACTTTAGCCGAACTTTATGGAACTTGAAGGTTCTGTCGGAACTTTTTGGAACTTGAAATTGAGTTTTATTGTTGAATGTGGAACTTTTGGTTACATGGGTAATATTGTTTACGTGGGAATTGCATTTCGTAACTTTGACTGCCGTTTTTTCAATGGCTGCTTTTTCCATATGGGTCTGGTATGTGATTATAGCTGACATTGCTAATGTATTCGATATCGTGCTCAAAATTACATGAAATATGGTGTAAACTTACGCCAAATCTAGCGGTAACAACATGGGTGCTGGATTTCGCATTAATTTTCACAATTTTTTCACACTGTGTAATTTAAAAATACTCACGGTTTTCATTTTACAGCTTCAAGATGGATGCTTTTTAACGATGATTGCAGAGTAAATGTATACATATAGTACCCGAGTTAAAATATTTTATTTTGTATTTATTAATTTCAAATTGATTTCCCCCTTGAGTGCACATGTTGTTAACGCTAGATTTAATATGCCATGTTTCATGTGAATTTAAGTGCAATATCGCAGAAGTCAGCAATATTATAATTGTATTACAAATATTAATAATTGTTAAATTAATTAATTTAAATTTATATATGAATAAATTATTTTAGTATGATGCCGTATTATAAAAATAGATTTATAAATAAATAAATTAATTCAGTATCTCCCTTATTTATTGACTTTTTATAATAAAAAAGTTAAGTTGTATATTATTTATATAAAAAATCACCATTTTACTACATTTGATATAGGCATTGTTTGATCAAATTAACTAAGCAATAAATTTTAGGGAAATTCGTGATCTTCCGGCGGACCATCTGGTGACCACTTGGAGCTAATCACACATTTTTTCCACATCGAACATGAATGCAGAGACAAATGAAGGCCTACTTTGATCAAATTTAGAAAGCAATTCCTTTTACAGATGTTCCAGATCTTCCGGTGAGCCATATAGTGGCCACTTAGAAGCAATGACCAGCTAATATATCAAAAATCTCCATTCAACTTCATTTTATATAGTTGCAGAGAATAATCAACACATATATTTAACAAAAATACATATAAATTAAGATTAAGGATGATCCGGGTCACCGGATGGCCTTCCGGTGGACACTCAATACATATAACCAATATGTATGGGATGTACTACCCATAGATGCTTGTTGCCTCCCCACCCCCAAATGTTAAATACAAATGAACTTCATCACACCTACTCATGCACATTAACTGCAAAATTGATCACGCGCGATCGTGGTTATCCCGTCGACTAGCTGAAGGGAATCAATAACGATGTTAATAAATGCATTAAAATATTTAGTTGAAGATGCTAATTTCAAATAACAGACTAGAGTGGTAATTTTTATACGATAGATGAAGAGATGAAAGTAAAGAGTTGATAATTCCGTTAGAGTACGGCAGTGTGAAATTGTTTATATAGAGAGTAGAAAGCGAGCAAGGACAACTTTTATGAATGAAGGTACAAATCGGTTTGATCATCTCTCTTTACCAAACTCCCCCGTTGGAGAGGGATGGTGAGGGGTATTTCCCCCCGCCACCACTGGCAAAAAAAGATGATCACCGACACGCTCAAGTACCGACGACGTCCCAACTGCGCCCCCTAAACCCAGCAACACAAAGGCTTTCGGTGAAATGGCGTTCGGTGAAATGACATTCGGCGAAATTTTCCATAGAAATATTGTTTTCACCCCTCGCTAACTCGAAACCTGGCTACGCCCTTTTGTCCATTGATGCGGATTCATTCACTATAAATTTAAACTATACCACCTTTGGATTACCTTGGTCCACAAATTGATAAAATAACAATCAACAATTCTTGCTCTTTTCACGTTTCTTGAAATTAAACGGCTCTAAGCTACATACTACGAAAGAGTCATGTAAATGTCGGTGCCCTGACACATACAAGCAATTATGATATCAAGACCAACAATTGAAATGGCCTCAACTCCATTTTGAAAACAAACCATGTAAGGCCATTTCCTCACAAACCGAAACCTACATTCGCAAACCTAAACCACAATCGGGTAGAGGAGAAATTCCCCTATCTGTTCATTATGTTGGTTTCTTTTGGCGGTCTTCGGTTTGTTTACAAAATGGAGTTGAGGCCTTTTTAATTGTTGTTCTTGATATAAGAATCAGTTGAAAGAAACGGGAAAATCAATTCAAGCAAACGTACTTTTTGTTGAATAACGTATGTTTTGGTTTCGGAACACTTAATTTTACATGACATGTTTGTTTAAATTCCACGATTTACGTCAACAATGTGTTACGTCTAGCTTAAAAATAGTTATTTCTAAGTGTGTGTTCAATAAACTCAAACTCTAAACTCTTTTTCAAACATGTTCAAACACGATCATGGTGGTTGGACCTTAATTCGTACATCCAAAAATTGATCCACACACTTAAAAAAATTGATGTAAATTTAGGTGCTATGAGACTGACATATACGAGCGTCAATTTTGACATAAAATTGAGGCATAATAGACGCAAAATTCAGCTCAATCAAATGTTCTTTTAATCTTTTCAGTTTCGGAGCACTTAATTTAACATGACATGTTTGTTTACGTCTCATCCTTTATGTCAAAGATGGATTCCGTCACGTGTAAGATTAGGTATTTCTAAGTGTGCAGAATTCATCAATCCCATACAAAATATGTAGCTCAACTAGCTTTTTTCAAATAATTATATTTAATTTTTCTTCTATATAATTTCAATTACATTTTTGCGCTTTTTATTATCTTTTCCGGTGATGCACTGCAATAAGTCAAGTCGACATGATTTATCGAACACTAATTACTATAAAGTCCTCCAGCAGGCCCTGGAGGGTTGACTAGGGAAATATAATGTATTTTATTTCCAGATTTTCTTGTATAACAAGTTGATTAAAAACGTCATACAAAAAACACTATTGAAATCAAAATACAAAACATTTTAAAGAACCATTTACAGTCAAGTACAAACAAACATGAAACAATTTCGCCTAGATGCAAAGGCCTTTTGATTTGCACGTTTTCTTCTGTGGTGATAAAAGCGTGATCAAATTCGCTAACGGTACGAATTACAACATCCTGGCCCCAAAAATCAATGTTTTTAATTACTGTCCTGCGAAGCCCCGTAACGTCGGTGATCACCTTTTCGTGGTACGTTACGGGATGTAAGATCTTCCTAGTCCTGACTACTTCAAACTAGGTGAACAGGATTTTTCAGTAATCCTAGGAACACATCTTAGTCCTTGTTACTCGACTCGGCTTTGTCTACCGAGAATGATCTTGAAACAAGGAAAAAAATTAGTTAGTTCACTGAAAATTTATTTTCGTTATTTCTCTATAAACCGTTTCGTAAAAATGAATTTCGTACATACAACACATCTTTCATAAATGGTACGAAACATTCGTTTTTCCTGTCATCTGGCGCAATGTCAATACTACGCCTTATTCGTATAATATACAAATACATCTTCGTACAATCAAACCAACAACTTCGATTATTGTCTCCTAAAGTGCTGATTGTGTGTTGGAGATGGGATTTTTTTTAATATTGTCGGTTTGACCAATACATGCAAGCTACCACAATAAATCATCGCAGTGGTTTTATGTTAGAGAAAAAAAATACATGCAAGCAGCAGAAAAAGTAAGAGAAATCGAAGTACCGCTCCATGAGTGCCTTTAGCTTTCCTTTTACCCATAGCACAGATAGAGCGATGGATAAAGCACAGATCTGACAATCGCAAAGTTCATGAGTCGAGCTCGGTCTGAAGCCTATTTTTAATTTTTGTCATATTTATTCCTTCTAATGATGAAGTTATTTTTACCCATCCTCACTAACACACTCCACATTTTTCGGTTTCCACAACCAAAACTTGTGGACCGCTGGTTGGGTGTAGCGATAGCGAGTATGTCAGTTCTAACGAAAATAGCTTCATACAATGTACAAATCCATTTCGTTGTAGAAAACAACGAATAAATTCGTAGAACAAACGAGCGATTTCGTTGTATAAACGAAATTTTATTTTCAGTGTTGTCTTTATCTATGTGATTCCTAATCTTCTATTCTTTGTTCCCTAGTTTGAAGTGGTTAAGACTAGGGTTCTGATGCATGGTCATTATCGGTGTCATACCTTAATTTTGTTGCTAAGGAATCCAATTTTGACTGACAAAGGGGCGCGCCTTAGGAGGGCGTTTCAACACTCCGAAGGGTATAAATAGCGGGACCTTTCAATTGGAGTCGGATCCTTGTGATAAATGCAAGAGTGGCAACTGTAGAAAAATCGAATACTTCATTATTTTTCAATAGTGATGAAGTAATACGACATGCACTAAACTAAGGACACGGGATATACTACAATAGATCAAATTACTGGTCGCAGTAGTTTGATGTCCCGAACAAAGGAAAAATATACTGTCCTGCGACGGTGGTGTAGTGGCAAGCGTGACTGCTATCTCACCCCAATGGGTCTGGGTTTAATCCCAGCCGAGGTCGCTGGGATTTTTCTGAGGCATCAAATTCTCTGGTCACGTCTTCCTTCGGAAGGGAAGTTAAGCCGTTGGTCCCGGCCCATGTGTGTTTAATGGGTGCGATATCCTACGCAGGTGTTGAAGCTGCGTTGCTGCACATTCGATTTCCGTCAGTGGATGGCAATCGATGTCCGTTGGTGATTGGCACTAGATTGTGGAACAGAGACCGACGTCAAATAAAGGAAAAATAAGAACAAGAATCACTGTCCTAGATTAAGGCTGCAAGCAATATGTTGTGATCCAGTAGTTGATCTGAAATCAACAGTGTTTAGATGGTCTGATCTTATCTATCAGGTTTGTGGAATCCAATTATGTTCAGGATAACTCAAAATGGCGTTATTGTTAATGCTGATGACATCAGATTATTTATTGATTGTTGTTTGCCGGTGATTTAAAGATGATGGTGCAAAATTAATCATCGACGCTGGTTTGCCGATGAAGCCGCGTAACCCATTATTGACTATGAAGACAAAAATCGGAAAATGCCGTATACCTTTTTTTCAGTCCCATTCACTAGCGACGTAAATGAAAAGTCATTGAAAAGTCTTCTCCTCCTCATTTATCTGGCTATGCCGATTCGTCAATAGAATTGTTGTTGTTTGTTTACGTATGGAACATGGATGAATGGAGAAGCTTATTTCTTCGAATTAAACCATTTGAAACATGTTTATGTTTATAGATACGTTAATACAGAGTATTTGGAAGACGTTGAGAATGCTGACCATCCACCGGAACGAACATTCTTCCGACGATCCACTCCAGTCAGAAAATCAATTGAACTTCTGTTCCGAACATGCTACGGAAGCCAGCACATACGAGAAAGAATTGGAGCCTTCAGGAAGTGGATCTGGAATAACTGGGGGAAATTCACATGTTCCGGAAGAATAAAAAAATAAACGAGAACAAACAATATTCAAATATAAGTTTCAAAATATAGATTGATAAAAAAGTCCCACTAGCGAACTTCGGTTTTGTGCTTTAGCGATGATATTGATAGAAGTAACGACGACCTCGTGTCTCTTGTTCCAAAAACGTTATGGTTAGGCGTATTAGAAGAGGCAAAGATTTTTTTTGGAATAGCATCATTCAATTTAGAGAACTATGCTGTGCACTAGTTCTACCGAAGGGTTCTGACGACAACTCTGGCCTGACTTGCCCAAGGGCAAAGCTTGAATTCCCTGGAGAATAGTATGTAGCGAGTGAAGTTGGCTCTAAATCATTGATAGTTTGAATCGATGACGGAAGACTGGGCTCCTGATTTAGTTTACGTCGACGTTGGGCGGATAACTGAACTGATTAAAGCAATAGGATAACACAAGTAGGTATAGGCAGGCATGGCAAATCATTTACATTAATTTCGTGCATTCATTTACATTCATTTGCCTTTGCCTTTTTTCATCAACAGAATTCCGTAAAATGATGTATACAACTTTTGTGCATAGCTCAAATCTGTATCTCTTATGCATGATGAACCAGATCGAACAGAACCCACCATTGTTTTTCAGTGAATGTAAATTACATATACTAAAAAATAATAACAACTTGTGCTCGCTCTAGTTTGTCATGCATAATAGGTACAGATTTGAGTTATTAATAAAATAAAATATTAAACTCTACAAAAGCTAAAAACATAATTTTACGGAATTCTTTTGATGGAAAAAGTTAGAGGTAAATGTAAAAGATTTTCCATGCCTGGGTATAGGAATAGGATATTCACCATGTAGTCGCTGCCACCGTTTTACATATTTTCTCGAATTGATGACGATGTAGCAACATCGGGTAGCTTGCAGCCAGTCATTCCGCAGGGTTGCTTAATTTCAAAGACGTCCACTAAATCCTGGTCACGGCACCATATGATTCGTCCAGCAGTTATGTCCTATGTTGTGTACCTCACACACGTCTTATGAGAAAGTTTCTTCAAACGGATTAAATTATGAACGACTAATTACTTTAAGTCCTCCAGGAGGCAACATGCCGCCTTGAAGGGTTGACTAGGGAAAGAGAATGTTCTTTATTTTCTGATTTCCTTTTATAATAAATTGATTAAAAATGGCCTACAAAAACACATTACACACAGCACACAGCACACAGCAACCAATAAAATTTAATATTACATTCATGAGGATGCACTGCAATCATGTCGAAAATCTCATGTAATTTGTATGGCCACAAAAATAAACAAATGCAGTAAAAGCAGCGTAATGTCAGTTCATGCACCGTATTAACGATAATGTTGCCCATGTTGGCAAGTAATATTACACACTATCATTATGTGATATCAAAATTATTGTTTTGCTGTGAACCATTTACAGTCAAGCACAAACAGACATAAAATAATAATTTACACTGCGGACGATTTCGCCTAGATGCAAGAGGCCTTTGACTCGTCGGTGGTGACAAAAACGAGATTAAATTCGCCAACGGTACGAATCACATCACGACAGTTTTTGACTTGTTGTTATGAAGATAATTCATTTAGACAAATTTTTCCATACCGAACAAATATGTGATGAAGGGCAGTCTATTGCCTGATTGTGTTGAATTTCTATCTTAAACATTATTTGATTGTCCCGGCTATATAGGGACGAGAGAGTGATATTCATCACATCCTTCTACATCGGACACTTTGTGAACAATTTGCTGTCATTATTTTAACATGACATGAGACAATTATTACTTAATACATGAAAAAGTGTTAAAACCACTCGTTTATAATCGGTGAACTAACAAGATAAGGGGCGATACAGTTACTAAAAAAACACGCTTTATGATGTAAGATTCTGTGACAAGCATACATAGCAAAAAATAAATTTTAATATTACATCCAAGAGGATGCACTTCGATCGTGTCGAAAATCTTATGTCATTTGTATGGCCACAAAAATAAACAAATGCAGAAGCAGTGTAGTGTCATTTCATGTACTGTATTAATGATAATTTTGTCCTTTTTGGCAAGTAATATTATTACCCCATATTTTCGACACGATTGAAGTGCATCTACTTTGATGTGGTATCAAAATTTTTTTTTTGCTGTGTAGAAAAAACGTACCTAGTGGAAAGAGGGTTGGAGCGGATGGATGGTTAATGTTTCCTGCATGAGCCCTTACCAGTAGTATTAGAAAACTGAAACGTAAAAAGTGACAAATCGTCCTCGAGTAATTGAAAAACTAGGTTACCGAATTTTTTTTTTACATTTTTTGCTGATAAATCACAACAAATTTCTCCCAAAAGCGATTCCTTGTCGGGTAATCATGTTCTAATCGAAGGGGAGTATAGGGTTATACCGATGCATCACTGATAGTAAAAAAGTCGCTCACTAAGTAAAAGACTACTAACTGATACGACTTTTTACTGAGCCTATAGGCTGAAAACTCGAAGCTAAAATAAATTTCAATAAATATAAAGCGAATTTCAGTTAAAGCTGACGCTTATCTGTAAAAATTCTGCATTATCCAAATTTAATTTAATACCAGATGCACTTTAAATGCATATGAAAACTTCGTGTCAGTGCTTTGTAGCGCAAAATTAGCACACATTTTCAAAGGTTTCAATAAAATAATACATTTTATAACATTTCTACATTCAATATTCTACATTCACTACTTCTTTACTTATTTAACTATAATATTCGTCAAATTTGTAGATCTCAATTATTGTACAATAAATCATTCTTAGATCATTTTGTAACCTCATAATCTATTCCAGTCGATGGCAACATATACAAATTTACGATACATAATTAGAATAAACATTTTAAACATAATTACGAGACGAGGTACAAGAATATAAACAATGTAACTCACAATACCTTAAGGAAAAAAATGTGTTGCTATTAGCTGTACTGTTAATAGATTCTGTTTGAATGTTTATGATTTAGATTGCAACTGGCAACATTCGGCAATTTAATGTAAAATTGAATCAAACTCAATAGCGGTTCGATTTAAATCAATCAATTTTACCCTGAGTGTCCCTATTGGATTCCTCTCCAACGACACACCCAGTGCAATGCCAGCCAAACTCAGACATGCACCAGTGCTGATTCTGTTTGCATACTGATATCCAATTTTTTTTCGCTCCTCAAAACGATGCAATCGTTTCATTTTTCCATGTTTTCTATCCAACGCCGCTGTACCGTTACCGTAGGGATCTCTCTTCCCATCCATTACCCTTGTTAGGAGGAAAAAAAAACCAGTTTACCACTCTCGTGAACTATTGCCAATTGGCAAATCCGGACTTACCGTTTTGTTGCCTAAATTTTTCACTCTGCAGTTGAGATACGCCGTTTTCCCCAGCAGGGCGGTTACGTTTTTCGACGCCGACAGATCAAAGTACGGTCCGGTCCGGGTGGCGTCTGTGGCATCGACGTTGCTATTCCTACTGCTGCCGGGAAGATTTACTTGGCTCGCTGCGTCCTTCGTGGTCGTTTGCTGGGGCTGTTGTTTGGAGGCTTCTCGTTGCGAACCGTTAACTGTGAGGGAAAAAAGCGGAAAGCACACAAAAAAATGTGAGAATGCGGAAAACTCCGGTGGAAAATGGATGAAATAAAACTTATCAACCGATACGCAGACGGAGGTAGGTCGTACAGTATGCGTGTGTGAGTGTTTATCCATACGCTGCAAAGTGCTGGCTCTCGAATTGAAAATCAACAACCCTACCCTACCCCACCACACCTGCAATACCAACGTGTGAGCTCCGATCGACCAGTATTCACTTGGTCACACAAAGCCAGCTGACAATTATTTATTATGCGGATGGTATTGAATTTCGTGAAATTCTTCTTTTCCGTATTTATGCCAGAGCATCGCATCGGCATCCGCAGTGATGTAGGTATGTAGCTATAGTGACTCATATGTGGTGCTGCGCAACCATTTTGTGATTAAATTCCGTATTGGCGCTGGTTCAATTTTTGGTGCGTGAAGTGGATCGTTTGTTAATGGAATGACACTTGATTTCAATTCAAGGCGATTAAAGAATTGTAAGCGAAAAGTTTAACAGTAAAACATGTTGGTTGGTAACATCATGAATTCCTAAGTGTACGTTCGGCTATTAAATGGTGAGTCGAGAACCCGGAAGGTGTGCTGATCCACGCCAGTTTCAAGCCAACACCTTCTCGAGACATATGGTCCAATGCGCACTGTTGACAATGAAAATAGCTACGTTTCCATCCCAAAAAAAGCTGCAAGCATTATTTCATGGCATATTACCAACTTTATATAAGCAACATAAATGTGACTTTGCTTTAAATCTGCCTGTTAAATACCAAATACCAATTGACCAATTGACATTGCAAAGGTATTGAAGCATTGTTGCAAAAGAATATCTTGGTGCCATTTGATGCTAGTAACTGCTTTTCATATGGAATTGTCGATTAACCAAAGTGAACATAGTTGCTGATTCGAAATAATTGACTCGCAAGTCGCAAATTGAGCTTCATTGGATTCTGAGATGATTACGACCTTTTTTTTTTTATAATTACTTTATTTGTACAGGCTCAATCGAATAAACTTTACAGAGCCGAGTTATCCTTTGCGTTATACATTATTACTGTCTTAAATTTAAAGTTAAAGGAACTGGACCGAGTACTCGCGGTTGTCTCGAGGTTAGTGGAGATTTACAATATTTTGGATGGGAAAAGGGAAGAAGGAGGTTTGAAATGTGGTTTACGATACAACTATTTAATTAATCCTAAAGCATGAAATTATTTCTATTCATCTTGAAAACAAACATTGAAAAAAAAACCCACACGTACAAAATACAAGCTAAACACAAGGTTAATTAAACTTACAATCTAAGGTTAATATCCTTAAAGTAAACATATATGAGTTTCATAAACTCCAGATCGCGTCTAGCCAAAATATCCCGAACTGGAACATTAGGTTGTCTACCTCGAGCCCGAAGGGAATCACAAAAATGTGATCTGACTCCACGATACTCCGCACAAGACCAAAGGATGTGATCAGCGTCCTGGTAACCTTGTCCACATTCACAGAGATTGCTGTCTCCCAACCCCACACGGAACAAGTGAGCGTTTAGACAATAGTGATTGGACATGAGATGAGACATCACGCGTATGAAGTCTCGACTCAAGTCCAACCCTTTGAACCATGCAAACTTCGACACCTTAGGGATAATTGAATGTAGCCATCGTCCCAAGCTCCCTTCACTCCATTGATGTTGCCAGCTAACGAGCGACTGCTGACGATAAATAGAGAAAAATTCACTATAGGCGATCTGTCGATCATAAATGTCGCCTTCCATAGTGCCCACCTTCGCAAGTGAATCCGCCTTCTCATTGCCCAAAATTGAGCAATGCGAAGGGACCCACGCGAAGGTGATGATGAAAGAGCGCACGGATAAAGTACTAAGCAGTTCTCGTATTTTCAAGAGAAAATACGAGAAGTGCTTTACCGGCCTAATGGAACGGATAGCCTCGACAGAACTGAGACTATCCGTAAAAATAAAGTAGTGGTGTGGAAGAAGTGAAGCAATAGTTTCCAAAGTGTAGTGAATTGCTGCCAGTTCAGCCACATACACAGAACAAGGAGCTTCAAGTTTTCGAGAGGCGCTATGAAATTCATTAAATACACCAAAACCAGCGGACTCCTCTATTAGAGATCCATCTGTGAAAAACGTTCTTGCAGAATCAACATGGCCAAACTTTGCAGCGTATAATGACGGAGCAATCATAGGACGATGATGCTCTGGAATTCCGCGGATTGCCTGCGTCATAGATAAATCAAAATTCACTGAATTGCCGAAATCGGAGAGGACTACACGATTGGGAATATTTCTTGAAGGGCTGACATCCTGTGTTAAATATAGGTAGTACAATGTCATAAAACATGTTTGAGGATTTAGCTCCAGAAGCTTCTCAAAGTTTTCGATCACCAGTGGGTTCATTACTTCACAACGGGTGAGGAGCCTCAGAGATAACTCTGAAAAACGGACGGATAGTGGCAACATGCCCGCCAGCACTTCGAGACTCATAGTATGAGTCGAGTGCATGCATCCTAACGCGATACGAAGACAACGATACTGGATCCGTTCCAGCTTGATGATGTGCGTTTTAGCTGCCGACTGGAAGCAAAAACTACCGTACTCTAAAACCGATAAAATCGTTGTCCGGTACAACGTCAGAAGATCTTGTGGATGGGCTCCCCACCACGTTCCGGTAATTGATCGAAGGAAATTGATCCTTAGTTGGCATTTTCGTCTCAGATACTCAATGTGGGATCTCCAGGTGCATTTGGAATCGAACCAGACCCCGAGATATTTAAAAGACATGGAATGAGTGATCGGTTTACCCAAAAGTTGAAGCTTTGGTTGTGCTGGGCTATGCTTCCTAGAAAAAACGACCAACTCAGTTTTCTCCGTGGAGAATTCGATACCTAGCTGGATAGCCCAAGTAGACAAATTGTCTAATGTATCCTGTAAGGGTCTTTGCAGGTCAACCTCTTTTGGCCCTGTGATAGACACTACGCCATCATCTGCAAGTTGTCTCAACGTGCAATTGTCACTAAGACAATTGTCAATTTCTCTAACGTAGAAATTGTACAAAAGGGGGCTTAAACATGAGCCTTGGGGGAGACCCATGTAGCTAAATCGAAAAGCTGTAGAGTTTCCATGAGAAAAGCTCATATGTTTTTCTGACAGCAAATTGTACAAAAAATTATTAATTAATGGAGACAATCCACAAATGTGGAGTTTCTCTGAAAGAACTTCAACGGATACTGAATCAAAAGCCCCCTTGATATCCAAGAACACAGAAGCCATTTGCTCTTTCTTAGCAAAAGCTAACTGAATTTCCGAGGAAAGCAACGCGAGACAGTCGTTCGTTCCCTTACCCCTACGGAAACCAAATTGAGTATCTGAAAGAAGGTGGTTCGTCTCAACCCATTTGTCGAGGCGAAAAAGGATCATTTTCTCCATCAATTTCCGAATACACGACAGCATCGCGATGGGCCGATACGAATTGTGATCTGACGCGGGTTTATCAGGCTTTTTAATGGCTATCACCCTTACTCGTCTCCAATCGTCGGGAACAATATTGAGCTCCAAGAACTGATTGTACAAGTTCAACATGCGCCTCTTAGCGACGTCTGGGAGGTTTTTCAGCAAGTTGAACTTGATTCTATCAGATCCCGGGGCAGAATTGCCACACGAAAGGAGAGCGAGTGAAAGTTCCACCATTGAAAAAGGCTGACTGATTTCGTCTACCGAATTCGCGTTTTCGCGAGGAATCAACTGCGACGGCACGGAATCCGGACACACTTTTCGCGCGAATTTAAGAATCCATTGATCCGAGCATTCCTCGCTTTCGTTGTTAGTAGACCGGTTACGCATTCTTCGCGCCGTACTCCAAAGCGTATTCATAGACGTTTCGCGCGACAATCCGTCTACAAACTGCCGCCAGTAACCCCGTTTTTTGGCCTTGATGAGGCTCTTGAGTTCGCGTTCAAGAGATGTGTATGCGTCGAAATGCTCGCGTGTTCCGCGTTTCCGAAAAAGTTTAAACGCGTCGGACTTTTTACGGTAAACCTCCGTGCATTGTTGATCCCACCAGAGCGATGGTGTTTTCTTACGAATAGACGATCGCGGCACCGGTCGTGTTTGAGCTTGAAGTGCGCTGTCGACGATGAGATTAGAGACGAAATTATATTCCTCCAACGGCGGAAGCTCTTCCACTGACGATACAGTATCGTCTATCGCGGATTGGAACTTAGTCCAATCAATGTTACGGGTTAGATCATACGCGACGTTAACGGATTCTGACGAGTTGAACCCACTGGCAATCGAAATTTTGATCGGCAGATGATCACTACCGTGCGGATCCTGGATTACATGCCAAGTGCAATCCAACGATAGTGAATTGGAGCAAAAGGTGAGGTCTAATCTGCTACCATTCGAGGATGGACCAGCCAAACGTGTTACTTCTCCATTGTTAAGTATTGTCATGTTGAAGTTGTCGCAGAGATCATAAATCAAAGTAGAACGGTTATCATCGTACAGCTCCCCCCAGCCTGTACCGTGGGAGTTAAAATCTCCCATGATCAACCATGGAGCGGGAAGTACCGCACATATGTCGAAAAGTTGTTTGCGATTAACAGAGACTCTAGGAGCAATATATACAGAAGCAATACAAAGGCTCTTACCTTTAATGGTAGCCTGACATGCGACAACTTCAATACCGGGGAATTCGGGAAGATTCACTCTATAGAAGGAATGGCACTTTTTGATCCCCAAAAGTACCCCTCCTCCACGTGAATCCTCACGATCCAATCGAATAATGTTAAAATCAAAAGAAGGGAGATCAATTTCTGAAGAAAGCCATGTTTCACAGAGGGCAAATGCATCGCAATTATTGTTATGGACTAAATACTTGAACGAATCTAATTTCGGAATAAGACTTCGACAATTCCACTGTAGAACAGTGATCAAATCCCCGACCTCGTTTGGAAAATTATCCATCGAAGGAGATGATAGCTGCAAGAAGGGGCCATTTTGAAGTCAATTGCTTCAAGAAGGATTTCACAGTCGGAAGCAATGTGAGGACAATGCTTTTCAGAGGATCAGAAATGTTGAGGTATTTGAGAATACCGTCCACAATGTCATCAAATGAGAACAGCCCAGATGAAGAAGGGGTTTCTGTTCTTAAAATTGGGGCATCAGGGGTTTTTGATGTCCCCGGAAGAGGTGGAAAATCCTGGGTATAATCAGTTCTGCGGAATCCAGGAGGAGTAGAAGTCTCCTTTTTTCCACCACTCCTTGATTTGGGCAAGCTGATTTGGGGTTCTTGATCTGCAACTTTCCGCGAACGGATGCGTTTTCGTTTCCGTGCAGAACCTTCCGGAAAACTGAAAGAAACTCCCTCCTCAGCCAAGTCAGATCCAGACTCGTCATCTGACAAAAGAGCGAAGGGATTTGTTTCGTTGGTCGATGGCTTGGCTGTCTTAAGCATTTCTGCAAAAGACCGCCTGGAACGTTCCTTAAGGGAGCGTTTCATTTTGTCCCCGAGCTGTTTGTACGCCGGGCACGACGAGAGAGCATGAGGAGGAGTTCCATTGCAGTACACGCATTTTGGTGCAGTAGCTGCGCAGGCGCCATCCTCATGCTTCTCCCCGCATGTGGAGCAGCGTGCCTTGTTGCCGCAGTGGGAGGCCGTATGTCCCAACCGCTTACAATTCTGGCAGTTCATGACCCGAGGTACAAACAACCGCACAGGAAGACGAAGTTTTCCCAGCTCGATGTATTGAGGAAGGGTAGATCCAGAAAAGGTCACCCGAAACGAGTCTGTGGGGGTAAAACTCTTTTTACCCTCGCTGAGCGATACTGACTTCATTCTATGAACGGCCAGTATCTTTACCGGAGGAAGCAAGGGGTTCTTGAATCGGCCAACCGCTTGCTTCTCCAGTATCTCGGGGTTCAGACTCGCCTCAGTGACCACGCCTTCGATCTCCACATCAGAGGCTGGAATGTACACCCTATATTCCAGTGTGAAAAACTGGGAAACAGCAATTTCATTGGCCTGTTTCAGGTTAGCGACGGTCACACGAAGTTTGTTGTGCCTAACCTTCGTTATTTCGGTCACGGCAGAGAATCGCTTTGTCAGATCATCAGATATCTGAACAACATTCAAGGGTTTGTTTTTGGGCTGAAAATAGACAACCCATGGGCCAGTCGAGTCATTCGGGTAGGCCCGCAATCTGGAGCTTTTCTCAGCCTGCTCATTGTCAGACTGAGACGACGAACCATGGATGACATCATCATTTTTCTGAGATGAATGGTCATCCATGTCGTCTTCTGACAAAACATCCATTTTGTTCAACTAGTGGGAGCGCAAAACGCTCTCCCTCTGAACGCACAGACACAATACACAGAAAACACTACAAACACAGAAATACAAAATGAAAATTTAACTAATGGGGGAGGAAAAGAAACAAAAAAAAAAACAAAAACTTATCTGATAATTCTATACTACTACCACCGAGCGTTATATGTGTAGGCGTTTACACAGATGGCTGGAAGAGACGCGCTGCGTGGATGACCTTCGTTGTGGTGCACTTGATCGAGGCGCGGTACTCAGCGCACACAGGCGCACGATGATTGATGAACGATGTAGATGTAGAAACGGGTGCTCACACTCGATGATGATGATACGTAAGCGGGTATGCGTGAGCGCGTATGCGTGACCACGCAACGATGATGCTCAAATTGTTTTGCAAATTACCGATAGCACGGATTAATCGTTCCGAAAATGACACTTTCTACTACAAAAAAACTCACTTTTCGATCAATTTACCGGGAAATATGCCAGGAGTCACTTAGTGAGAAAAAACTGATAATTTATATCAAGCGAATACCGAGAAAACTTCCAAAACAACGGAGCGCGAAACAAGTCGACCGTACTTCTTGCTAGGACCATGATTACGACCTTCACTGGTTTAGTTTTGTATGAAAATGGCACATTAAAAAACTTGTGAAGTTGAAAAGTTTTTGTTTGAAGAATTTTTTTACCTTAAAAGTACCCATCTCGCGATGTTTAGACGGTCGGTAGTAAACATAATTACCTATCTTGAGACAAAATTTCATCCAAATCAAACGTGGCTATTTTTTTTAATCGACTAGATTTTTTAAATCGATTTTTCTTTCAGTGTAGGTCTCGAATGGATTTTTTTTCAGTATTTTTATTCAAAAAAAAAATCCAAAAAGTTATCCATATAACCCTTTTTAGTTTCTTTTCTACTATATTTTTTTGTTTATTAAATCGGCATAAAAAGTTTGGCCCTTCTGAAATGATAGCATAGACAAATTTTGGAAAAAAATAAGTATGCAAAGTGGGAGGCAGCTCCTACACCTGGACCCTACCTATCGACCCATCAGCTCATGAACCGGGGACCAACGGCTTTACTTCCCTTCCGAAGACATAATCAGACATGATATGATTAAACCCAGGCTTGCTGGAGTGAGAGATAATCACGCTTACCACTACACCACCGATGCCGCTATTTGAATTTTGTGTTAACTATTGTTGAGTGTTCTTAAATTTATTTAATAAGATCAGGTTCAGCACCAACCTCAATTTCAACGGCATTGAAATAGAAACAATATTTGGGCCTCTACAAGTTTATTCCTTAATGTATGGTTTTGATGTTCATGGTCTCTCTGTGACTTATTTTAAAACCGGTGTCAAATGAAGAGTAAAACGCTACAGTTTCAAATGATGAAAGGATTGCTTATTTGTTTGGTATAAAGTGTCTCCATACATACACCGACACTGCCCAAGTAACCATTGGTACCTTATTTTTTAGCCTTTTTTATTATATAGAGCTGAGCAACACCAGTCTTTTCAAGTTCTGATGAGGCCCGTGTAAGGCAGAGAGGGCCACTTTTTTGGCCTATTAGTACTGGTGTGGTGCTTTCCTATGCATTCCTTTGTGCACGGTCTTCCCGTGACCAAATCAATTAACCAGATCTACATCAAAAGTAAGCACAATCGAATTAATGGCCATGATAATTGCCAGTTCTCCAGATTGAATATGAAGTACACTCTACGACCGATATCTGCACACAAAAAAAGACAGTCGGGAGAAAAATGAGAGCAATTATAAATTTCAATCATCACGATTGATAATTAATTTTGTCCTCTTTGCCGGTTGACATCCGTTCGCAAATCCCGAATTCGCACACACACTTTCCGTAAATTGCTTGCCGATGATAACTGCGTCACGCCCGATTCCATGAGAAGCTGTCTGCTTTGTGAAAATTTAATTAAAATAAATGCAACGTTCATGTGTTCTGTGCTGTGACACTCGTATGCTCGTCCATGGAGATTCTCCCACTTCCTGGATGATATTTACTCTCTATATGTTGACACACGGTGAACAGTAAGAGCAATGGTAAATGAAAATACGCGCGTAGTTCTTCATCGATTTCCACCGGCGCGGGCTGCGATGAACTATCGCGCGCGCTACGTGCTCTCTGCCGGGGTGCACTTCGTTACGATAATGCTGCTTCAAGCGCATCACTAACGAAGTTGTGCTGCAACGTTGCAGGCAGATAGATTATATTATAAAAAAAAACGATGCTCAATTCAAAAATGGATGGAAATTAATTAACAGTGAAGGGCGTAAAACTACGAAAAACTCCAATCACTCATTTTTTCCCAACCAAATGAAATGGGGGAGATTATTGAGTATGTGTTTCCTTCACCCGAGTGTCTCGAATTGGGCAATTAAAGGTACAGTGAGGAACCGTTGTTTGTGGATGGAGTTATAACCGGTATTTCTTTTTCCCAATTCCAAGCTGCCTGATCTTTGGTAGTAAGAATACTGACCACAAAGTGTATTTTTTATAGCAAAAAAAAAAACAGGAATCAAAGAATCAAGAAATCATAATAACTGGTGATAGCAAAAAAATTAGAATAGCAACTCTCTCATACCAAACCACAAATGTCCACAACAAAGAGACAGCTTATGGCAATCAATGCTCTCTTTCTCCACAAAGCTATAGAATTTATTCGTAGGACTACGTCTATGATTTCTATATGGGGACACAGCGGCGCCGCTGGTGTAGTGGTAAGCGTGATTACCTCTCACCCCAGCAGGCCTGGGTTCAATCCCAGTCGGCAGCGCCGGGATGTTCTGAGGCATAACATCTCTGATCACGCCTTCCTTCGGAAGGGAAGTAAAGCCGTTGGTCCCCGGTTCATGAGTTGATGGGTCGATAGGTAGGGTCCAGGTGTGGGAGCTACCTCCCTGGCGTCGGTAGCATTGGTGCTCAGCACGGAAAACAAGATCGACGGAAAACAAATCAAAGAAAAAAAAATATATGGGGACACACTTTGTGTAAACCGAAAATGAAACATGCAACGAAATTATGATTGATTTATTTTTAAAATGTTAATAATTCAACTACCCCTGAACCGATTCCAATTTTACAAGTTTTAGAATCAAGATTTAATCATTTTTCAGAATTTCACTATTGAAAATTGCACGAATTTGCAACTGTTGCTATGATAATTAAAATGATCACCGATTGCCTGCGAAAAGCGCTTTCTTTAACACAGATTTCAAATTTGAATTCCATCCGGTCTCATCGAAGTGTTTATTCAATCACCACGTGGTGAGTAGTGTTGGTAGAAACGGGCGTTTTGGAAAAAAAAATCTATGTTGCTGAATCGATTCTCAAAACTCCATCGATCCTCGAAAATATCAAAAGAAACAAATCGATTCGATGAAAATACATTTTTTTTTTATATTTGAATTCCGCTCTGTAATCGACTACAAGACGAAATATTCCTCTTATTTTAGTGTATGTGTGTGAGCATTTATTTGTATAGAGCCAGTTTACAAAAGCAATTGCACTCTATTTAAATACTGAAACCGATTATAAAGAAAAGTTCCAAATTTTAGATTATTCAACCTCAACTCTATATCTGAGCTTTCATTATCTTCTGCAGATATTAAAGCTCACCATTTCAATGTATATTTTTTGCGTGCTTTTTTTTGCAGATAAAATGGAGTGCACGGTTTTTTTTGCAGATAAAATCAGCTAGATGAATTAGAAAGAATGGGTCTAAAGTGCACATAACATAAACATAAACAAATAAATAAAGTCCAAGATTAAAGGGTGTTTAGCAAAATTAGCGGACAATGAAATTAAAATCGACATATTTTTGGGATAGTGAAATACCATTTTGTTTATCATTTTTTTAATCCGATTTTGTAAGAATTCAATGATAACATTTGATTTATGATAATAATTACCGGTAAGGTCATCAAAAAAACCAAATGGCATCCATCAGATAGATCGGTATATTAGATGCTCTTGTTACGACGTAGAACCGGTGGTGGCCATATGAACATCCTTGTGGTGTTTTTTAGCATGGTCCCACAAGTTTGCGGTATTTCCTGCCGTTTTTACAAGTGTTCCGCAGCTTTTACATTTGCCAGCAGAGGGACTTCTAAATTTCACTTTACCCGATCATTTTTTTTTTGATCACTTGACTTTCACGCTTGAAACAACAAATAACGACAACTGACAACGAATTTTGAACACGAGCTAATAAATCAAATCAGTGCCAACATTTCAAAGGGGCGTAATTGCATCACTGGCGTTTCTAGAAACTTACAACTTACAGGTGTTTTCGTCGTCGTCGTCGTCGTCGTCTTCGTATTGGTGCGATGCCACTCGGACGTCATGTCCGACGCTAATCCGTCCGTTGCTTGAAAGCAAATGACGAAGAAAACTGACTTCTGACTTAAATGATCTATATTTCTTGAATTTGTGTGGTTTACATGTATAACTTATCAAGTGACACAGATGCGTCTTTTCAACTTTAGTTCCTGTGAAATTTCAATTATTATTAATTACAGTTCCTAGTCCTATCAGGCCTGTTTTAGAGAATGACCACCTTGGTGGGATTGGTTTGTTTGAAAATTTGAAAAAGGAGACTACTTATAACTACTATTTACAACTACAACTAACCTACAACTACTATGTACACCTAACCTACTATATACAAATTGCTTATCAAAGCATGTTCTGATAAATTACATTTTTGTGCAAATTTAGTCTTAATTTCGTTAATTTTGGAATCTATTTTGGCAATGCCTGCCTCTTCATGTAAATTTGTTATTCTAGTGTCGAAAGAACGATCAAGAACCATCCTCAGCACTCTATTCTGAGCGACCTGAATTTTGTTCCTGTGAGTCTGTGCACATGATTCCCACACCGGAGCTGCGTAGAGGATCGCAGGTGCTATGATTTGTTTGTAGACGGCCAGTTTGTTCACCCTTGAGAGGCGGGATCTGCGGCAAATCAGCGGATACAGACACCTAACCAAGGTAGAACACTTGACTACAGTTTTCTCTACATGCGAACGGAAGAGGAGCTTTTCATCGATCAACATCCCGAGATAGGTTACTTCGGCGGACCACTCAACCCTTGTGCCATCCATGATTACAGTACAAGATGGAGCCGGTTTCAGTTTGGGCGATTGCCGATGTAGGAACATGATCGCTTGTGTTTTGGAGGGATTGATTTTAATTTTCCACGTGGTGGCATAATCAGCAAAGGCGTTAAGGCATCGTTGAAGTTTGTTCGTTATTTCGCGAGGCATCCTTCCTTTGACGGCTATTGCGGTATCATCTGCGAACAGGAAGAACACGCAACCGTCTCCAAGGGGAGGAATGTCGGAAGTATAAATGCTGTAAAGCAAGGGGCCCAGCAGACTGCCTTGCGGCACTCCTGCTGGGATGGAAAACGTGTCGGAAAGACAACCATTCAACGATACCTTAAACGACCTTTGCTGAAGGTAGCTACGGGTGATTTTAACCAGATGTAATGGGAAGTTGAAGTTACAAAGCTTGTACACAAGTCCGTCATGCCAAACATTGTCAAACGCCTTTTCAACGTCTAACAAGGCCATGGCTGTGGACTTTGATACAGCTTTGTTACTTCGGATGTTATTCATCACCCGTACTAGCTGATGATTGGTGGAGTGCCCCTTTCTGAATCCAAACTGTTCCGGAAGGAGAATGTTATTTTCCTCGACAAACTTGAGCAAACGATTGAGAATGAGTTTCTCGAACAATTTGCTCAGCGCTGAAAGGAGGCTGATTGGTCTGTAGCTTGAAGGCAATGTTGGATCCTTACCGGGTTTGCGGATTGGTATGATTTTTGCTACTTTCCAGATACTTGGAAAGTAGTGCAGTTCCAAACATCTGTTGAAGATAGCGGTTAGAAGAGACTGCACTTTCATGCTGAGTCTCTTCAAGATCAAGTTGAATATACCGTCAAACCCGGGAGCCTTCATGTTCTTGGTGCATTTCAGCGCTGAGCAAATATGTTGTACTGTAATCATATCCGCCGGAGGCACGACACAAGGGGAGGCATCTAGGTTTTGAACGCATTGCGCAACCTGATCTTCGAGCGGACTTTGGATATTCGAGCCAAGCAAATGCGATGAAGCGACATGCTCGCCGATCGCATTTGCTTTCTCCTGTGGGGTGATTAGAAGCCGATCGTCATCATTTTCGACTCTGAGAGGTGGAATGGGTTTGGGATGAGTTTTCAGGACCTTGGCTACCTTCCAGAATGGTCTGGAGCGGTCGTCCAGATTCTGGACAACACGCCCGAAACTTTCATTTCGGAGTGAGTCCATTCTGGAAGCAATCTGTCTGTTCAGATCAGCCATTTCACGTTTTTTGCCCAGATCTCCAGTCCTCTGAAACTGGCGTCTACGAACATTTCTCAGGCGAATCAAAAGTTGGGTGTGGGAATCAATGGTAATAAACTTACCCCTCACAGGAACTCGTCGGACGCACGCCTCGTCAGCCACGGTTATGGCTTGGTGGAGTCCCTCCAACGCTCGGTCGATGTCCTCCACGGTGTCAAGCAGCGGGTTGTCGATGATGTGCCTGTCTACCACGTGTCCAAACTGGGCCCAGTTAACGCGATGGTAGTCCTTGCGCAGGCTTGAAGCAGGAGCCACGTTGCAGCCCAGTTCAGCCACCACCGGTTGGTGGTCGGAGCTGAGTTCGTTCAAGGCTACCGGCTTGGACAAGCCGATATTTGTCAGGAACAGGTCTAGCGTCGATGGGTTGCCCGCCGGTGAGATGAATGTTGGTTCATCCGAAAACCAAACGGAATACAGCCCATGCTGTGAGTGGTCGAACAGGAGACGACCGTTCTGGTTCTGCTGGTAGTTCCGCCAGGCCTCATGGCGAGCATTCAGATCTCCTCCAACTACGAAGCGGGAACCGGTACGGGTGATGGTGGACAGGTCCTTCTTGAATTTAGCCGCTAGTCCACTGCTGGCGGCACACTGTCGAGGGCAGTAGACGGCGATGAACTGGACGTATCCAGTCGACGACTCCACCTCCACACCAAGGGCCTCGATGATAGAGGTGCGGATATGGGACAGAGTGTGGTATTTTATTCCTTTCTTGACGACGACCGCAACACCACCCCCCCTGGAGCTGGTGCGATCAAGCCGGATAGCGTTGTGGTCAGGCAACCAGAAGCTGTCGCCGGACTTTAGATGGGTCTCGGTTAGAAGGCCCACGTCGATGCTGTGCTTGCGGAGGAAGTCGGCAAGCTCAATCTTTTTTGCTCTTACAGAGCAAGCATTCCAGGTGACGATAGTTAGCGGTTTAGACGCCATACTGGATGATGAACTTACCGAGCACTTGGATCTGTTCGGGCTTATTGCGGCACTTACGAAGAGCACCGGACATGTTGACGAAAATTTCCATCAGTTCATCCGCTGAGAACAGATCGGGGTTGTTGTTTTGCGCAGGTGGTTGTCTCCAGAATCCAGGGGGGGATGGAGAGCTTTGACCAGCAGAATCACCGGAAGCTTCTTGAGGGGGGGCGGGTTGCACCCGCGAATTCGCTTGCCTTTGCTGGGGAGCACGAAGAGGCGGAAAATCCTCCGTCCTGAATGATGGGGTTTTGTCCTTCTTTCGTCCTGGTTGATTGTTGCTTGACGCCAGCTTTCGGATGCGTTTGAAGTCCTCGCGTTTGGAGCACTGTCTGTCAGAGCCTTGATGTGCACCACCACAGTTAGCGCATTTTTGACGCCAGCTTTCGGATGCGTTTGAAGTCCTCGCGTTTGGAGCACTGTCTGTCAGAGCCTTGATGTGCACCACCACAGTTAGCGCATTTTATCGCCACGGCTCCATCCGCAGGGCAGTTGGAAGTGGCGTGTTCTTGAGCGCAGTTGCTGCAGCGTGGCTTGATGTTGCAGTTGCGGGTACCGTGTCCAAAATTGAGGCACCTCTGACACTGCGTTACGTCACGATGACCGCCACGGTATGGCTCCCACCGTACGATGATGGAGTAGATCGATCGGATGGCTTGTAGCGCATTGAGCGTCACCGTCCCTTTCTGGAAGTGCACCAGGAAAAGACAATCCGGGTACGTCTTCACGTTTTTGTCTCTCCTTGTCATTCGGAAGACAGCGATTGGGGCTAGCTTGTACCGGTTGATTTCGGCTTCGACCATCTTGGGGTCGAAGTTTGGTAGACCCCTGATGACTACCTTGAAGGGCTTCTCACCGGGGATGTCGTGCGTGAAGAATTCCGCCTTGGTATCCTTCAGATATTTCACGGCCACTTCGTACTCCGCTTTGGTTCGGAGCATCACCTTGGTGCCGATCCTGCCGAGCTTAAACTCAGCTGCAACGCCCAGCGATGAAAGATCGCCAATCAGCGTGTTGAGTGGGACTTGCTTCACCACCAGTGGAGGAAGCTTCATTTTTGCTGCACTCGGGCTGGCAGCAGTTTCGTTGTCGACGGCGTCGCCGAAATCACCAATGACGCTGACGTTCGTCGCGGTGGCATCGTCCCGTCCACTCGCACCATCGGACTGGCCTTGATTTTTCTTCCTCTTCTTAGACCGCTTCACCGTGGCTGAGGTGGGATTCCCTACATCGGTGGGAAGAGTAGCGTACCTATTCGAAATAGGTACACTCAAGCTACCCTCACCGCTGTTCTTCTTCTCCGTTTTCTCTCGGAGCCTGCTCCGGGAGCGCTGTCTTCCCATCACACGAAGCGACCGACACTACTGACGACGCGATTAAACTGCGAATGTTTGGAACAAACTAGAAACTTTAGAACAACTCGACAGAGCGAGCAAAGACCGAACTGTACTGCTTGACGTTCAAGCAGAGAATGACGGGCTGACGAAGAAAACGATATGGCAAGCGTTTTTATTAGCACTGCTTTTCTCCTCCCTTCATTTCATTGGTGAAATTGTGAGCGGTTAACCGAGCATTGAGCTCGCTCATGTGAGAAAGGGGAATGTTTCGTGTGTTTGATTTGCGCTCTATCGTTGCGTCCGTGTTTGGGATTTTTCGCTACATGTCTGAATTTTGATTATTTTTTTAGTGTGACCCCTAGTATAGAAATGAAAGACGTAGTCCTACGTCAAAAAGGACTTCAATCGCTACACAATACACAATACAAAACAACAAACATTCGATAATCGGGAGGCCAAGAAATGTTATCAGCTGATAAACCGAATCAAAAGTTGCATTCGTAAAATCTATTTAAATGCTGCACAACGCTTGACATGTTTACAATTTAAGTTCAGGTGGAATTCCAAAGCTTGCTTTGTCGAAAGATAGAAAAAGGGGAGGAGCTTGGGGTAGGGTTTCGTTGTCTCATCAGAGCGATGTCGCCAGTATGAACGGTAGTGTGGTTCTAGATTCGTCTGGAGTTCGACCGGCTATGGTGACCAGTGGACGACGATGAGACTCATCGAGACGGTGGACAAGACAAACAAAAACTAATAAAGAGATACAAAAGACAAGCGAATTAAATTCTTATACTAGACATTTGCAGAAACACATAAATCGACTGCATATAGCAGAGATCGCGGGTACCCAACACGTCTCTGATAGGAATATAGGGTTGTCTTCCTTGGGCCTCGAGGGTATTCAAAAGTCGCTCTCTGGCGGCGTCATTATCCGTACATTGCCAAACTGCGTGATCGATGTCGTCGTAACCGTTTCCACACCGACAAATGTTGCTGTCCACGAGGTTTATTCTATTGAGATGCGCATCTAGCGAGTAGTGGTTGGACATAAGTCTACTCATCACGCGAATGAAGTGATTAGTGGTATTGTTGTTAATTAATAGTTTGTTTATTATATATTTTTATATTGTGCATTTTTCCGAGAAAAATTTAATTTCTGATAAGTTTTTAAGCAGTGTAAATAAAAATGTTTGTAGTGGTTGTTCCACTAATCTCACTGAAAAATGGTGATCGAAAGCAAATTTTATCACCTTTAATTTGGCGTTAAAATGATTTAGTTTTTTTTTAAGTGAAATTTTATTATTTAGCTATATCTCCAAAACTATGCTACTGAGATTTTTTGGACTACATTTTTGGATTCAGCGCTAACTTAAAAATCACTTTTTTTCTTAAACATGTGTTTTTTCATGAGCCCAAATGAAAAATCTATTTTTTTAGTTATCAGCCGTTACAGACCAAAACTCCATTTGAAAACAACGATATCTCTCCGAATGCAGCTATAATCACACATTCCAGCGTTATGTGGGTCGGTGCCGTGAGTTGTTTAGGTTGGGACGAACACTGTTCGGATCATGGAAACGGATAGGTGGGCTCTTCCACTGTTTTTTTTAGTAGAGGCCCAGCAACGGAGAACATGGCCTATTTGCACTGGTGGTCAAAATTTTAATGAACGGATTACGGAATCAGGAACACTTATCTTCTTGGTCGAACAAGTGCAGAATTTTTTCAAAAGCTTTCTGTATTTTAGAATCTTTAAAAATTACGTTGGTTATTAATCTGAAAGGGCCAGTGAAAACGTAACATACTACCCAAGTAAAATTGCAAGTTTCAAAGTGTTTTTTATGTTACTTCATACGCGAAGTTTGCGATTTTCAGAGGTGATTGGAAATGCTATCTAACATGAACTTTTAGTGTTATAATTTATTAGCTAGAGAATGATCTTAGAAGAGGGTAGGTGGATAGTTCCGTTAGAGTAGGGCAGTATGAAAATTTAATAGAAGTTGAAAATGAGCAAAGGGCCATTAATGCGACAGTACAAAGTCAAACGCACACCTTTTGCCTAATCCGTACGAAGTACGCGGAGATTTGAAGACATACTCCAGAACCCTCATAAAACCAAAATTGTTACTTGAGTATTCAAATGAAACAGCGATTCTCTGCCTGAGCAACAAAACATTTGAAAATAATGTTTTGACATCAGACCCCTTTTGGAAACTCACAAAAGTTTTTAAAAACCTCAAAAGTCTATTCTATTGCTAAAAGAAGGTGGAACATTAGAAACTTGCTAAGCAGGTTGCCAGTGATTATCTGAATATTTTGTCTCGGAAAAATAATTTGATGATTCCTGGGGGACTGATTTGGACGAAGTAAGATCTATAACTAAAAAATGTCATAATATGAAAGCTCCAGGTGATGATGGAATTTTCTAAATCCTCATCAAAAACTCCCAGAAAGTACCTTGTCTTTCTTGGAAAAATTATTTGATAGATGTGTCCTTTTGGCATACTTTCCTGATAAATGGAAAAAGGCAGAAGTTGTTCCAATTTTGAATCTGGATAATGGATTTAGAAAAGATAATTTTTAATAAAATGATGCTTCACCTCAATACGAATTCAATTTTTGCAGATGAGCAGTTTGGATTTCGCCATGGGCATTCAACTACTCATCAACTCTTAAGAGTTACCAATTTAATTCGTTCAAACAAATCGGAAGGCCACTCAACTGGAGTTGCTCTTCTAGACATAGAAAAAGCATTCGAACGTATTTGGCATGAAGGTTTGATTGCTAAATTGAAAAAGTTTAAATTTCCTTTTTATATTATGAAATTAGTTCAACATTATTTAACTGACAGAACTCTGCAGGTAAATTATCAAAATTCCAAATCTGAACGACCACCTGTTAGAGCTGGAATTCCTCAGGGTAGCATCCTTGGGCCTATATTGTATAACATTTTCACTTCGGACATCCCTGATTTGCCTCAGGGTTGCCACAAATCTTTGTTCGCTGATTTTTTTTATTAATTTATTTGATAAGGCTCAACCGAATTAACTTTACAGAGCCGAGGATTCTTGTTCACTATACAATACATCTTAAAACTTTAGTCAAAAGGTACAACACAATCAACATTTTATCTTCCGCTATCCAATATGCGTCCTCCACCATAACGGGAGCCGTTTCTAGTGGTTTACTGTTATGACAGATTCGCCAACGGGGTTCAGAGCGCTTCCATTGCAGCAATGGACGCAAAACGTGGTCAATACTCACACATTCATCACGAAACGGTTGCTTTCCAAAGTCGACGACGCATCGACTGAAAGAACTGGTGATGAAGAACAATGGGAGGACCACACAATGGTTGCTGCCGAGTAAACAGACGATCGCGTGACACACATCAAGAGTGGTCTGCTTCTGTCGACAGCCGAGTGAACACTGATTTGTTCGCTGATGACACATGCATTTCCGCTAAAGGAAGAAGTCTTCGTGTTATTTGCAGCTGACTGCATAAAAGTTTAAATATTTTCTCTTCTTATTTACAAAAATGGAAGATTGCTACCAACGCTTCCAAAACTCAACTTATAATATTTCCACAGAAACCTAAAGCTTTCTTTTTGAAACCTTTAGGGTAGAGCACTACTTCGTCGTAATCGCCCATTTCCGTTCTATCGATCAGAAAAGATCAATAATATCAATGATTTCACCATGCACAAATCAATAATAGGTTTGTTCTGATGCGTAAGTTCATTAGCTACAACATAAATCCAGTTAAAGCGCATTATATGAAAGTTTACGCTCGTTGTTCTCACAACAAAAGAAAAGCTCCTAGCAAATCCTCTTTTTCTATGTTTATCCGTAGGACGAAGAAAATCTAATGGCGTTTCAATGCGCTAGGGCGAAATTGAAACTCGTAGAACGAATTTAGAATCAAGAAGCAGTGTTAGATTTTAAACAATATCTCAAATCCAACAGTACGTATGGAAAAGTGAATGAATTTAGAAGTCATCATTGACAGAAATATTCCATTTTTTGTTTAAACTCGTTCAGAAAAGAGAGGTAAAGCGCGGGTTGTGCTTAGTAGGACGGAAATTAGATCAACTTCAAATCTTTTCCCTTCCTTTTCGGCTACACTCGTCTATGTACTTCCTTGTACGATAGCGAGTGTATTGGTTCATGATATTTTGTAAACCAGAGAACCTCTCACAGACTACTTAAAATGTGTAGAGTTTAAGTTTTGTTAGCTTAAGCTAGAGAAATAAATTCACTACTAACTGTTATGCGAACCGAAACGGATGATTTCTCCGCAACAAGTATCACAGCCAAACTATACTTTACAATTATGAATCGAGTTCCAATTTCCTGGTCAAACCAAGCGAAATATCTTGGATTAGTAATAGATCAAAAATTAACTTTTTTTTTTATATATCTTTTAAAGATCACATTAAGGGCATTAAAGCCAAATTTAACAAATATATAAAAAAAATTGTATCCTCTTATAAATAGGAAATCCAAAGTTTTCCTTAGGAATAAACTTTTAATATTTAAACAAGTTTTTTGACCGGCCATCCTTGACGCTGTGCCAATATAGTCTAGTTGAAACACTACATACTTAGAAATACGTGACGGAATACATCTTTGACATAAAATATGAGACGTAAAGAAACATGTCATGTAATATTAAGTGCTCCGAGACGTTTGACGTTTGATTGAGCTATATTTCGCGTCTGTTATTACTCAAATTTATGTCCAAATTGACGCTTATATATGTCACTTTCAGAGAACATAAATGTTAAATGTTTTTTTTTCTAAGTGTGTACGAGAAAAAAGCACTTCAAAGGATTCAGACCAAAATTCTGAAGATGATTTTGAAGTTGCCTTCCTGGTACAGTACAATCGTGGTACATAGAATTTCAAATGTTGAGAGCTTTCGAACAAATGTCTAACAAAATAATTAATAATTTCAGGCAAAAATGCAACGATAACGATAGCGAATCCTCAATTGCAACGATTAATTCCCTTTATACTTAGATAAGATTTAGTTTTAATATTTCAATTGTTAAACTGACATGCAGGTTTAAAAAATCCTGAATTGCCAAGACA
This sequence comes from Ochlerotatus camptorhynchus, assembly GCF_037179485.1. Classification (NCBI taxonomy): domain Eukaryota; kingdom Metazoa; phylum Arthropoda; class Insecta; order Diptera; family Culicidae; genus Ochlerotatus; species Ochlerotatus camptorhynchus. The sequence goes on along the minus strand of NW_027040609.1, from coordinate 160,803 downwards.
GGAACAATACGAAGACACTAAGATAGATGTCATAACAATTAAGGCTGGTAAGTTACTGTAGTAACTGGAGCACCTAGGTTAAAATGAAATGTAAATTTTAAACAAATAAGAGTTAAAAAAAAAATCTGGTTCGGAGTTCCGCTTCGATCAACATATTTCAGGATTTCAGGATGATTTCGGCTTCTCTGGGCATTGTAGAATAAGTTGATTCAACTTCTGATCTGATTCCATTTTATATATGTATTGTATGAAGGCTTCAAATGACTTAGTTTATACTCCAGATGCTATCTGTGATTCCTTTACTTATCCGTAAAAATCCGAACTTTTGCAAGAATCAAGTATCGTTCTTCTTCTTCTCCTTCTTCTTCTTATTCTTTTTCTTCTTCTTCTTCTTTCCATTTAAAGATTATTGCATATCGCATATTAAGCTTATTGCGTGCTCTCAAGTGTTCTAGGTGCACTTTCACAGTTATTAATTAAGAGCTGCATTAGAATAATTTTGTGGCAAGTACAATTATTCTCTATGCCCAGGGAAGTCGATAATTTTTAAAAACCCTAAAAATTCCTAGGCCAGACCTGGAATCGAACCTTCCGGGAAGTCACTTTCATTATGCTGCGCCTTTACCGACTGAGCTAAGGGAGGCCCCATATATAAGTATCATTGTATTTGTCACATAGCATAAAAATATAAACAGGGTGCAGTGACTTTTTCAGAATTTGTCAATCCGTACTCTTTTGCGTGTCAGTTGAAACCAGTGTTGGGAAAATATCAAAAAATCATATCTCACCAATGTCCAAGATCACGCTTGATTTTCGTAGACAAAAATCAACAAGCATACAACTGCGGTTGATTTTTCAAGCTGTGAATGATATCGCAGCTCGGAATATCAAGCTAACAAAACTCAACAGCTGCAAATCTCAACAAACTGTGGTGAGATTGAGTTTTATTGCGTTTGCTGATGTTTAATGATGCACCCGAATGCAACCAAATCTTCCATAGCCGCTGGCAGAAGTCACTTCGTGTCTACCATCGGTGAACAGTAAAAAGAGATAGCAAACTATACTTTCTCTTTCTAAGAAAACGATGTGCAACGGAATCATGTTTGTGTCTAGTCAACTCTCCGCTTGATTTTTGCACGTTGTGAATAGACTCGCAATATCAAAGGAGTTTGTAAAATCAATATCGAGCATGATATTGAGGAACGTATGAGAGCGGAAAAATATAATTTGATTGATGATTTTGCCAACACTGGTTGAAACTAAACCTGTTCTTTATGGACGACTTACACTTGTGCTGGCATGCTAGCGCTAGTGCACTACAACTGTACTAAAACGTAGTCAGAACAATGTAAACAGGGCGTCAGCATCTACGAGCATGAGATTTTAGGAACAACTGAAATTCATGCTTGTTGGTTGAGCTGGTTGAGCTGGTTGAGCTAGTGAACCAGCTTATATGTAAATACCCCATTAGGAACAAATGTGTTTTTACTTTTAAAGGGACAGATTCCGTGGATTACCAATGTTTTCTAAGCACACTTAGGACAAACATTGATTTCCACACTTTATTACATTTCACAACTTTGGAATACTAAAACCGAAAACTTTGATTTGGATTTATATATCTTCCCCTTCCACAACTGTATCCATAAACTAGGCAAGCAGTAACAAAGTGATGCCGGGCGCTCCATATCATGATCCATTGAGATAAAAAAAAAAAACATCCATAAAATCATATCTTCAGACAACTGAGCAGCACTTGGCAGGATTTTTATCCGGCCCAGCGAAGCAAAGGAACAATTCCGAAAAGGGAATAATGAAATAACCGTAAGCGTAGCGAATATACCGCGCATGATATTTTGATCAAATTTATTGCTTGCTTTTTGGTTTGTTTGTTTTCATTTGCTGATGGGAAAATATAATATTTGCGAATGCGTGTACGCCGTCGATGGCGATGAGCATCGGCTGCTCGCTTTAGGCCCAACCTGAGTGCGCTATCGAGTTTACTTGCTAACTCCCGCGCGATTTTAGCTTTCCGTTTGTGATTGTTTGTACGTGTGTGCGTCTGTGGGTGTCAAGGTCTGGGGAGTGTGAGCAAGTGGTTCCATGTGCGAAAAGTTTGTGCTACTTTATCACCGTGGTTACGATGATGGAAATCCTTCTTTTTACAAATATGGAGCGATTTTGGTTGAATGTGTGTTTATCCTGCGTATTATTCCGTGGTGTGGCTTTCTGTAATAGATGGAGGCGGAAAACGTTTGATTGAACGCAGAGAAGTTTAGCCATCTCATAACGAAGCAGGATTGATCAAATCACGACAAATATTGTAAATGGTTCGATGAAAATGTTAACACTTATTCGCAACACAGTATGTTGCAATTACCCAGAACTCAAAACCAGCACAATACCGTTTCGTAACCGATAGATTCACAAATGGGACTGTCGATTTAGAACAAACGGACATTTAAATTTAGGCACTTTCCATTGAAAGACTTGGAATACTCCAACAGGTGTATCAGATCGAATTATGATAAAGCCTTGATTGGATAGTTCGTGCGTGGGCTTTGCATGGACGATTATTAATTACTAGTTGGTTTGTGGTCGGCGTGGCTCCTATTTTAGCTACATCTCCATTTCGAGCAAAAATGTTCATGTTGCGCAACATTTTCCTGATAACGAATCATTTTGCTCATCGTACAAAATTTTTCACACATTTCATCTACCTTAAGCGTGATTACCTCTCACCCCAGCAGGCCTGGGTTCAATCCCAGGCATAACATCTCTGATCACGCCTTCCTAGGGAAGTAAAGCCGTTGGTCCCCGGTTCATGAGTTGATGAGTCGATAGGTATGGTTCAGGTGTGGGAGCTGCCTTCCTGGCGTTGGTAACATTGGTGCTCAGCACGGAAAACATGATCGACGGAAAAAAAATCAAGAAAAAAAATCCTTGAAGCAAAACATGTGGCCTATTCTACGCCACAAGTGAGGTGACACTCCATTTGATTTGCACGGTGAGTCACCTTACATGAAGTGATTATATATTTCTCACTAGTGACAGCTAGGTATCTCACCTCTCTGGTGGCGCAGAAAATTATATGCCTTCAGATAAAAAAATTGATACTGTTCCAATTTCAGTTCTCGACTCATCCCGAAAAATCTTGATTTTTTTGTCATGACAACTGATTTCGGAAAAGAATCAAATTTTTCATGTGAAGGCATATTATCATCATAGTAGATATTTCCAATTTTGAAAAATAAAGAGTTCTCGGAGCAGTTTGTTGCAATGATTTTTAAATCTTGAATGAATCAATTTAGTTTTTCAGCCAAATCTGCTTGACGATTTTAGAACAATGTTTAAAAAAGTCAGGGCTTATATTGTTAATCTAAATGCAATAAACGTTGAAGGCCGTGAAAGAGAATCCCAGATGCAGTCAGGAATCCTTACTGCTAGTATCGTGGTATCCCTTATCAGTGCTGTTAATTATTCATATCATTCGATTGTTTAGAACTAAAAAAATATGCCTAACCCAGCTTAGTGTCCCATTCGGCCTAACCTAGAAGCACACTTGTTGCAAAACGGTTCAGGCAACTTTTATGTTACTTCATTTAGTCAAAATAAAGTTACTGTAACTTTCTGCCACAGCTTTGTGCTGCTTGGGTAATGGCGTTCGGCCTATTGGCATTCGGCTTAGTTACCCAACTGTGAGTATCGTAATTGTCGATACCCCGGCAATAAGTTATTCGGTAATAAGTCCCTGCTGTAAATTCTCAAAATCAATTGAACATTTTTGATGAAAATTAGGAAAGCAGCTATCCACTATCAAAGAAGACCTCCTTCGAATGGGTGATATCAGTTGCTTAGTCATTTGACAAAGGCATGGATTAATCTCAATTGAGAAACGCTTGATATCATTCAATTGAGTGCAACCTACACATAAACGGAGTTCTGGTCGACATTCCGGCGAAAAAGCTAAGCCAATCCGACACCAACCTGACTTCTACCGAACCCCAACTTGATGTTGACCCTACATAAACCCAAAATTGACCCGACAACAACACGAAATTGGGTCGACATCGACCTTAAATGTGCTTTTCATTGATACGACATCGGGTCGACTTGTCTGTTCGGGACCATTTTGCTGGGTTTCTTCCATACTCCACTGTCTTATATCAAATGATAGTGAGTGACTCAAATGACAGTGACAATGAGCTTCGAATGAGAAAGGGACTCTTCAAATTATGGTCATGTGAGAATTCGTTTATACAGAATTGATTGATCTTAATTGGTTCTATGTATTGGTTCATCTTCAATCGAATGATATGAAAAATTAACAGCACTGATAAGGGATACCACGATACTAGCAGTAAGAATTCCTGACTGCATCTGGGATTCTCTTTCACGGCCTTCAACGTTTATTGTATTTAGATTAACAATATAAGCCCTGACTTTTTTAAACAACATAATAATGGAAGGGCAATCAAAAGGCATGCTGCATGAGTAAGCTTCCGCCAGTGCTATCATTAAATGTTCTACAAATCACGTTCGTTTAAAACAACTGTTATAGATATTGAAGCGAGCCAATCATGCATTAATTGACCACGGTGTGTACACTATTTTGTGGAAATTAATATAAGGACACTTTAAAAAGCACGGCTCGTTCCAATTTTAAATCTCAAAAATCGATAATCATTGGTTGCTCAGCGAGAGGCGCCGCACAGTGGTGCCAAGGGTATCAAAACACGCGCTTTTTTATTTACTCTGAGAAGTTTCTCGGGTAACAACACTCCTTCTTATGGTAAAAGAAAATTAAAGATTAATCTACCTAACAGTGAGATGCAAATTTTTTTTAATATGATGAGATACAAAATAATTGTGCTCGGCAAAGCTGTAGAGAACATTACTGTGAACAACTTTGCTCAAGACTATAACTTTCTAGTTTTTATAACTACTGAGTAGAGCTTCCATTTCCCGGTGGTTTCCACCATCCCGGGATTCGGCAAATATTTATTTGATATCCCGGGAAATCCCGGGATCCCGGGAAGTGAACAAATATAGTAAAATGTTTTAATATTGGTATGTTTCATCTCCTTCGAAGAAAGATGAAAAAATGGAGATTCCTTCAATACTAGGGACAAGAGATTTGAAGACATATCTTCATTTTGAAGACATTTAAAATTCTGTGAAGGTATTTTTTTCATGCAGACATTTTGAAGACATCTCATGATTTGTGAAGTTGTTTTAAGACAAGCGGAAGCTGAAGCAGGCTTCCGAAGGATTTTTTTTTAATTTATGCTGGCATATGAAGATTTTTGTTAAATAAATGAAATTTTTGACTTCATAATTTAAGCTTCTTCCTGAATATGTTGAATATGAATAATGTAACCAAAATCGGATATTTCAGAATAAAACTTGATCCAATTGAATATTCACAGGACTTCACTGAAATATTCGATTAGCTGGAGATCTTTTGAATACTTCCTGCTCAACGTTCAGTTTTGGGAGAGTATCTTCACAATAATGCTTGATCAACCTGAAGCCTTGAAAAAAATCCAGAGGACTTTATTGTGATCGTCGATCAGCTGGAGATCTTTAAGTAATTCCTAACCGATCTGCCATCTTGAGAGAGCCAATTTAATATTTGACTAGTTTAAGATCTTCAGATTTCCTGATCAACCTGAATTCACTAATATCTGACCAACCAGCAATCTTGTGAGACTATCTGAAGACGTTATTTGAATTTTATGATCAGTTGAATATCTTAAGAATAATAATTGATCAACCTGAAGTCTTGGAAAATATACAGAAGTCCTTAAATCTCGGACCAACTGCATATCCTTTAAATACTCTCTAATCAAACTTCTATCTTGCAAGGATGTCTAAAAGATGTCGTATGAATTTTTGAACAGTTGCAGATCTTCAGAACATTACTTGATTAAGTTGAAAAGTCTTGAATAATATCGAGAGATATCATCGCAAATCCGTGAATATCAGTTATACGAATATTCCTGTACTTAAACTCAGTTCCATGTAAAGTTCTCTGAGTATGTAGAATATTCGACTAAACCCTGGGATATTCCGTCAACTTCTTCGAAGTTCCCAGTACTTCAAAAAGTTTTCCATAGCTTACGTCTTTTAATTTTTCGATACTTTCAAATAATTCATGCGATGTTCCGTAATCATCGTCCACGAAATTATTTAACATTCTACGAAGTATCCTGAAGATCTATGATGGTCCCTGAAGTTTTACGAAGTTCCACGAACTTCTATGAAATCAAATGAATTGTAACGGTTCACGCGTTACGAGGCCAGAATCAGACAACTTTCTCCACTTATGCGCCAAGCAAGCGGTTCTAATCTGCTTGCATGTGGATCAGCAAGTTTTCCCGGCGAGACTCCTCAAGGCGAGTCTTTCTGTTTCTCAAATAATCCCGACAACTCGCTTCGCAATCTACCGTCCCATTCGCAACCACAAAAGAAACCAACGATGGGAAAGATGTATCGACCGAAAATTAAACAACACGTTGATCAACCTCCGACTTTCTTTCGGTCTGTCGCTTGTGCTATTGAAATCTATTCGATATTACTTGCTTGAACCTCCTGGATTTCATTTTTTTTTTATTGCTAGTGTTTCTCACCTTCTAGGCCTAATGTTTTTTTTTCTAGTTTAGCTTGTGCGGTTCCGTTTCTAAACTGCGAACGTTTATTAAAAACTAAATAAAATCTCTGACCTGGTTGATCCTGCGACGGATCGGCGAGTCCTTACTCGGATGTCCTTCCTCGATGGTACTGTTGCATACAGCCAACGGCTGGTCAGTGAGCGAGTCTAGCCACCGACGATGAGTGAGTCGATCGTATTCAGCGGTGTACTAGCTGGGACACTAATGCGAACTGGCAGTGCCATCTACCGGAATCTCGGCCGTGGTGTTACAATCCTCACTGATTCGTACCGCTGTATCGGCGTTCGATCAAGGCGGTACCAAGTTGAACTATTGGAGAGTGTGTGTCCGTGGAAGCGGCGGCGAATTCGACGGCCAATTAGCCAAGCCACAGTTGGTGGACTGAACCGACACTCGAACGTGGCGGGCAAAAATAGCCGAGCAATCGATGGTGCGTATCCTTGTTGGCGTCAATCGAAATTCGCACCCGGTGTCCTGATGATATACGCGGTCGACTTTAGGGTGAAAAAATGTATATTTCAGAAGATGGGAAAGTTCTGAATTCTGCTACAGATATTCCCGGGATCCCGGGATTTAAAAAAATATTTCCCGGAATTCGGTAATCCCCTAAAATGTCACAATCCCGGGATTTTCATCCTGGGACATCCCGGGATGGAAGCTCTACTACTGAGATATAAAAGTTTTTTTGTGGACACATCGTTAAAATCAATTTTGTACCTGTAACTTTTTCTACAATATTTTTACATGTTTGGCATGTTCTACAAAGATGTTAGAAATATCAAATCACATATCTTTTAAGAATTGCAGTCTTCAGGGTCGTTTGGGGGTGGTCTGATTTTGATCCCGAGTCATTTTGTTAGTCACTAGAAATAACCCAGGTTGCTTGGTTATCCATTGTATGCCTCTTTTCACACCTACTCGATAACAGTCCCGTGGTTTCACAAAATCGCCATTTATTTAAAATTTTGAAAAGTGACAAGTTTCAATGCAAGTATTTCGGTTAAGGGTCACGTGGGGGCGGTCTGGTTTCTTCACCATTTCATTGCATTTTCTTGTAATTTCAATTGCTCAAAAATGGCCTGCTCGTTTTTGCCCGTTTAGAAGTTATTGGTATTGGAAGTTGGGTAATTTTCAACCAAAAAATGTAAATAACTTTTCAAATATTAATGATAGCATGTTGCAGTATTGTTAAATGATATGTGATTTGATATTTCTAACATCTTTGTAGAACATGCCAAACATGTAGAAATATTGTAGAAAAAGTTACAGGTACAAAATTGATTTTAACGATGTCTCCACAAAAAAACCTTTATATCTCAGCAGTTATAACAACTAGATAGTTATAGTCTTCAGCAAAGTTGTTCACAGTCATGTTCTTCACAGCTTTGCCGAACACAATTATTTTGTATCTCATCATATTAAAAAAAAAAAAATGAATCTCACTGTTAGGTGGATTAATCTTTAATTTCTTTTACCATAAGAAGGAGTGATGTTACCTGAGAAACTTCTCAGAAGACTTAAATCAACCATTTCAGCGTTAATAAAAAAAACGCGTGTTTTGATACCCTTGGCACCACTGTGCGCCGGTGGTGTAGTGGTAAGCGTGATTACCTCTTACACCAGCAGGCCTGGGTTCAATCCCAGTCGGCGGCGCCACCGGGATGTTCTGAGGCAAAACATCTCTGATCACGGCTTCCTTCGGAAGTAAATCCGTTGGTCCCCGGTTCATGAGTTGATGGGTCGATAGGTAGGGTCCAGCTGTGGGAGCTGCCTTCCTGGTGTCGGTAGCATTGGTGCTCAGCACGGAAAGCAAGATCGACGGAAAACAAATCAAGGAAAAAAAAAATACCCTATTAACCAAAACCGCGAACAAATAAAACGATAATACAATCCCAAGGTAAAAACAATAAACAGTTCGAACTACGTAAATCGCCGCAGTTTTTTTTCCCGCTAAAGCTCGAGTTCAAATCATTTTTGAAACGTATGGCCTTTTTGATGTGATAATCATAGCACAGAAAAAAAACTCGTCAATTGTTCTGCCATTTGAAGATCCTCGCGTTAAACTGATATCTATCAGTTTTAGGATCTTCTTTGTCTTTACTTTTTTTTCACATTCACACAAATCCTCGTCATCTGACGGTATTGAATCGGTAAGCAACTTTTATAGAATCTCCACTAAAAATTCCCGGAATAATTCCAAGAACGACAAGGTACCCCCTTCCACTTCCGATTGCCATGCAAGGAACTTTTGAACTTCGTTAAATTCATGTTTTCACTTAAAATTGGTCATCGGGGTACATGCCGTGTATTGGTTGAAACCTTTCACGGATTCAAATGTCTTCACCAGTATCTTCTCAGAAGCAGCACACTTTTTTGACGTAGAACTACGTCTTTGTCGACTATACTGGGGCACAAATCAAAAAATATGTGTGGTGAAATAGTGTTAGGTTTTGAACGCTTGTAGAGTTGGTTGGAAATGCTAACATGAAGCTTTAGTGTGATGATTTATTTGCTAGAGAATGATCTTTAGAAGAGGGTAGGTGGATAGTTCCGTTAGAGTACGGCAGTATGAAAATTGAATAGAAGTTGAAAATGAGCGAAGGGCCATTAATGCGTCAGTTTTTCAAGATAGACGCACATTTTTGCCTAACCCGTACGATGTACGCGGGGACTTGAAGTATGTCTCCAGCTTGTAACTTTGTCATTTTTAGATGAATTTTAAATCCAAATACGCCTATCGATACGATATTACTCAACAAATCTGTTAAAATAAATACTTTTTTAATTTTTAATCAAAAACTTTTGAAAAATACGCAAATGATCATTTTATCACTGTTGTCATGAACTAAACGCTTTTCCCAAACCCAGTCATCATAAACGAATACCACTTTGTTGCACATCATTCTGATTGAACCTGAAATGATATAAAACAGCGCTGCTTTCCTGCCTCTGCTCATTACCGCTTTGGACGGCGTGGCACTTGGTCCTGCAGCAAGCAGGACCAAGACAGCGGCTAAAGGTGGATCACGGCGTGACCATGACCACCACAATGAAGAATGAGACTTGGAAAATTATGTATGCAAAACCCTCTCCCCCCTCTTAACAACTACCTCTCCCCCCTTAACAACAACCCGAAAAAGACATAGACTTTGACGATCACTTTTTTCCGGGAAATAAATTTAAGCAAACCACAATTTAATATAAGTAAAAACAATTTTTTACACGCAGAGCCAAAATTTTCAAAAAAAAAATTTCTCAAGAGGAGACATACATTCGATGAATTACCAACAACTGACTGTAAAACATATCTGGTACCTCTATAAATGCAGTTAGATTTACATCCAAAGTCCATCCTTTTTTCCATATTCTGCACAAAAGATACGTTCTGCCCCACCCCATTCATAATAATAAGTATAATAGTCAAAAATGCATGACAAACATCAATTTTGCGTGGTTCTACGTCATACTGCGGTCGTGTCTAGGACACAACCCTTTATTTTTTTTACTTACGGAATTAAATCTGAACGTCTGATCGAGGTTGTCTTCCCGAGGAAAGTGTGAGATCAAATTGAAATTTAAATTTGAAGTTGTGATTTCGCTGATAATGATTACTCAGGTTGCTGTCGTTTTGGTCGTTTTAACGGTTAAAATATCAAAATTGAGAGTAAAAAAATCTTCCTGTGACATCACATTGAAAACTATTTCTGCTCAGTGAGAGCAAACTGAAAACTCAATTTGATATCAATTTTTCCTGTTGATAACAAAACACGTAATCAATTTGATGTTATGCTAAGGCAATGAAAACAAACCCGGAACAACATATTTTTGAAAAGGCAAATGTACAGCAACATGAAAACAAAATTTGATATCAAATTTGTCAATTCCGTAAACTGAAATCAAATTATGATTTCAGTTTGATGTTGATATCAAAATTTTATTTTAATTTGCTGTCATTTTGATGCTGGACTTTGCTCGGGTTGTAAGGTCTGCCCAGTGATGAATCCCTGGACCAGATCAAAGACAAATTGACAAAATTACTTGAAGTCGACCCAGTCCAAATAATCAAAATGACAATGAAAATGAAATCCCGTCCTGACGATTCATGCAACTTTTCTTTAGCTCACTTCAAGCCTAAAGAACTAAACAACCGAAGGCCTTAGGAAAAAAAAAACTAGCCTTATACTACTATAACAAAACAGATACAATTTTACAGTTTTTAATTTCATTTGGTTTATTTTTTCTATGTATTGTTTTTAATGACCAGTTCATTGATTTGATATTTTGATCTTTGAAATCGACCCCAGTGACTCAAAAGTTATGAATTTGTGAAAAAGTAATTTTTGTAAAAAAATATCGAAAAAATCCAAATTACTCTTAGATATATATTTATCATTACAATAAGGCTGTAGTAGCAGGTGCACGTAGATAAAAAATATAATTAAATTTAATATGAATTTAGAGCAGATAAAGCGTTGAAAAATCTCTTACAACTGATTTACTGTCATGTCTTGAAACCCATGACGCTCAAACCAGTATTCAAAAAAACATCCAGACCACCCAGCAAGTTTACAAAGTCGACCTCATTCATCGATCTTTCTGTCATACATAGCACGGTGTAGTAGAAGATGTATCAACATCTTATCACTTGATGCGTTTGAACAAAAAAGGAGCGACACGTTCTTTAGCGGCTTTGAACATTGGAAAAACTGCTCCCTCCTGTTGTTTTGATATTTCGAATGTTGTTTTTCTAACGAGCCCGTAGAGCCAACCTTTTCTTGCTGTAAACTCAGATTGTTTACATGAGGAGAAGATTGTAAAAATCGGAACGTATTTTAGACCCATCGGAGCGAAAACTCAATTTATATGCATACCTTTAGTGGGTAAAGGCTCCTTCTGCAGAAAAGATGGTAAATACTAGGGGATTTCTCGATATTTAGCTTCATGCCAAATGGTATACGTTTTCGGACATAGTCTTTGATCCAGATAAGCATAATCTTCTCCATCTTGCTCATGACTGGATCACGTACGTACGATTCATGCTTTGTCATGCAATCGCTGCTGTTTGCGACAGCAGTCCTGATTTGAGCGTTATTTCTTTTTACTTTCAGACCAGTACTCAAACAAAACAAAACAGAAAAACGCTTGTGCAACAGCAGCTGCCATTTTTTTCTGCTGTAAGATTATCCCATATGTAGATCACAGAAGCAAGAACGATTAAGAAAATTAAGCCGGCAAAATTGACTAAGATTGTATCCACGTCCTACGTACCAGTATTTGTTCATCAACATTTCAAAACGACGAATTACTTTTGTAAACAATCGATTTGACCGTCGATTTCTCACAAACACCAAGCCTTTAGGGATTTTTCTTCTCTTCTTTCTTTACTTAAATCTTTGGTTATTAGTTAGTTAGGTTTCGATTATGGACGTTGCAGTTTCATTTGTATACCTGTGATCTTGATATTTTTATCTAGGGGATGAGTACTTAAGGGGGTTAGATTTCGATAAGCCTTAAGTGGGAATAACACTGATGAAGACTGCACATTGTAGTCGAAATACGTATTTGTCATATATACCAAATTTAATAAAGTGGAATTTATTGGAAGATAACCTTTTTTCCTGTCTAATTTTTAATTTTTTTGCAATTCAAATTCATATACGTATACTTATATGAAGAACGTAATTTGATTTTTCATTTTAGTTAGAGAATAAAAATAAACAAAATACTTGAAAGAAAAGAATTTTCGATCATCTGGAGATCCTTTAAATAATCCCTGAATCAATTGCACCTTAAAATAATGCTTACGAGACGTTATTAATTTTCGTCCTTTACTCGTTGAACATGTTTCACGAATCTGCGCACAAAATCCTCCGTTGGCTTCGATGTGTCACCTTTGTCTCACTTTTTGAAAATAAAAAGTTTATCCTTCTAAACCTATGATGTGATGAGTTTTTGTCGACCAATTTTCATTAACAAGTGAACTTCATGTGATAATATAATGGAACAATACAGGTTTTAGTGCTTGTGGGTTCATATTCAAATGCCATTAAACCTTCCAGGGATTTGCAAACCATTCCTGGCTTGGCTACAAGATAGCCATGCCAAATATTCTCAGCCCACATTGATTTAGCGAACAGCATTCACAGAGTAGGTGTTTCGAGGTTTCACGTTCCAAGTTACAAAAGCAAAAGATATCATTTTACACCGGTCTTAGATGTTTCTATTGGGTGTCCGGCCATTTGGCCGAAGGGGTGATTTGGTCGAATGACCCCAAAATTCCATGAGAATAATCATTATGGTTCCATACAGCTTAATTCAATGTAATTTTAAAGCTCATCGGGAAATTACATAATCACTAAACGCATAACGTCGTTCAAGTCAGTAAACTAAACGCTTATATTCAGCAAAAATCCAATATGACCTCTTTCAAGTATTTAGGGTATGTGTCCCTAACCTCGGTCTAATATGCAGCCTTCAATTATATTTTATACCGTATCTTATATTATAATTGAGCTGCAGCCGAAATTTCACTGTCAACATGTAAGCTTAGATATTCTTATTATTTGGACTGAAAATTGTTTAATCTCACCATTTTGTACTCAAATTGGGTCTATAAATGGATGCAACTTCGTCCTATCGAAGATGAACCTCGATCTACAAAGGTTCGACATGTGAAATCGAGCTTCTGTTTTCACTATTTCATACGTTAACACATTGTTGACGTCACTTTCACTTATCGCGTAAGAACTGATAATCAAGTCAAGTAATAGCAAGTCAAACAATGCATTAGCTCCTAAATAACATTGACAGATTATCTTTGTAGATTTTCTCTTTGTATCTCCACGGCCATGCATAGACACTTCCAGCTATTTTCAACACATGGTGCGATAAACGAAGCTTTTATCTAGCATTTAATATGGTAAACACGGCAAGAAACGGATTTTCAGAAAAGTTATTAACGAAAGAGAATGTCGACGATCATAATCGATCAATGTTACTTAGGACTTTATGCATTGTTTGGCTTCATAGTACCCAAAATGTTGTTTTCACTAAATAAAATATGATTGTACTTATACTTACTTATCCTGGTCCGACATCCGTCAGGATTGCACCTGCATCACAATGTTATACCAATTCACTCGGTCCGTGGCTGCTTGTCTCCAATTTCTTGACCATCCCACACTTCCAAGATCCTGCTCCACTTGGTCTAACCACCTTGCTCGCTGTGCTCCTCTTCGTCTTGTACCAGCCGGATTCGAGGCAAACACCATTTTTGCGGGATTGTTGTCCGGCATTCTTAAACGTGTGCAGCCCAGCGTACCCGTCCAACTTTCGCAACTTTCTGGATATATAGTTCACCATAGAGTTGCGCCAGCTCGTGGTTCATCCTTCGCCTCCATACACCGTTCTCACATACCCCGCCAAAGATGATCCTAAGCACTCGTCGTTTGAAAACACCCAGTGCTTGCAGGTCCTCCTCGAACATCGTCCACGTCTCGTGCCCGTAAAGAACTACCGGTCTTATCAGCGTCTTGTACATGGTACATTTAGTACGGAGGTGAAGTTTTCCCGACCTCAGGGTCTTGTGGAGTCCGTAGTATGCACAACTTCCGGCAATAATACGCCGATGAATTTATCTGCTGCAGTTGTTATCCGACGTCACCAATGATCCGAGGTACACAAATTCATCCACCACCTCGAACTCATCTCCGTCGATTGTCACGCTTCTACCTTCCTCCAGCTAACAGATACTTTGTCTTCGACGTATTTACCTTTAATCCAACCTTCTCTGCTTCACCTTTGCGAGTTTCAAACGACTCCGATAACGCACCCGATATCTTCACGCAGCACTGTACACTAGGGTATTTCATTTTGAAAAAAGTGATGAATTTTTGATAGGCCACCCTCCAGTTCGATTCATAGCCCCAAAATATGAACCTGTGCAAAAAATGGTAAAGATTGATGAAGGTTTAGAGGTCGCGCCAATGATTTGGATTTTGTATGGAGATTTTGGTGAATTAGTATGGGAAATTATTGATTTTCGTTTACATTGCTCTAACTTTGGTTGTAGTTGTCCAAACGTTGAAAAAAAAAATATGTGGTTGTCATGACAATGATCAACAAGCCTGTTGTTGTTGCGATGAAATTGGCGTTGTTGCCTTGTACATATTCATCTGTCAATTTACCCTATTTTGCCATTTTTTCACATTTTTATAATTCTTGATACGCTGCAAAACTGAGCGTAGCAACTGTAGGCTTTTTGTTTATTGCCATAGCAATAACATACTAAATTTTTTCGACATTTGGACAAGTAGAAGCAAAGTTATAGCGATATAAGCGATTTTTTAAATTCTTCCATAGTAATTCCCATACAAATTTCAAATCATTGGCGCGACCTCTAAACCTTCATCAATCTTTACCAATTTTTGCACAGGTTCATATTTTGGGGCTATGAATCGAACTGGAGGGTGGCCCATCAGAAATTCATCACTTTTTTCAGAATGAAGCACCCTACTGTACACCATTCATCGAAGACCTGATCAGTCTGGTCAGCTTCCCGGGAAAACCGTTCACGTCCATAATCTTCCATAGCTCTTCACGGTCAATAGTATCATAAGCGGCCTTGAAACCGATGAATAGGTTGTGCGTAGGGACTTGATATTCACGACACTTTTGGAGGATCTGCCGCAACGTAAATATTTGGTCCGTCTACAACCGGCTTGATAACTTCCCACAAATCTGCTTGCTAGCGGCGATAAACGGCGAAAGATGATCTGGGAGAGCACTTTGTAGGCCGCGTTAAGAATAGTGATCACTCGATAGTTCTCAAATTCTAGTTTGTCGCCTTTTTTATATGCATATTACTCCCTCTTTCCACTCCTCCGGTAGCTGATCTGTATCCCAGATCCTGAATATCAGTCGGTGCAGACAAGTGGCCAACTTATCCGGGCCCATTTTGATAAGTTCCGCTCCGATACCATCTTTCCCAGCTGCTTTGTTGTTCTTAAGCTGTCGGATAGCATCCTTAACTTCATCTATCGTGGGAGCTGGCATGTCCCCCTCATCTGTCATACCGACGAAGCCATTTCTTTTGCCGCCTTGGTCCTCCGCCTCTGAGCCGTTCAGATGTTCATCGTAGTTAAGATACCCCCTTCCTTATCCCGACACATTTCGGCTCGCGGCACAAAGTCTTGGTGGGATGCTTTGAGTTTCTTGTAGAACTTGCGTGTTTCTTGAGAACGATACAGCTGCTCCATTTCTTCGCACTTCAGATCTTCCAGGCGGCGCTTCTTATCCCGGAAAAGATGGGTTTGCTGTCTTCGCTTCTGTTTATATCACTCCACATTATGACGGGCTCCTTGCTGCAGCATCGCCTTCCGCGCTGCGTTCTTCTCGTACAAAACCGTCTGACACTCTTCGTCGAACCAATCGTTCCGTCGATTCCGCTCCATGAACCCAACGGTGCCTTCAGCGCCTTCACGTTGCTCCAGCCGTCCTCAAGAGGGGCTTCGGTGAGCTCTCCCTCATCCGGCAACGCTACGTCTAGGCATTGCACTTACTCACTTGCGACTTCGGGCAGCTTCAGTCGCTCCAGATTGTACCGTGGTGGGCGTCGGTACGAATGTTGTTGGTAACGGAAAGTTTTTGGCGCACCTTGACCATTAGAAGGTAGTGGTCCGAATCGATATTTAAATGAAAAAAATATGATTGTATTATCTTCGAATGGACTTGATATCTTTTGAATGGACTTATGATGTTCGGATGTTCTGAGTTCTCGTTGAAAGGGTTTTTTAAATTAAATATATTACATGGTGACCGATACGATATTTAAATAACTATATTTGTTTGTCAAATTGGTAAACAAGCCATTCTAGCAAACCCAAGAAATTTTAAGTCAGAAACAGATTTGTCTCTCTCTACTACTGGAACTTAATGTTTTGTATTTTCAGACTTGTATAAAAGATATAAATCACTTTAAAAAAATCAGGATTGTAGGATTTCATGATTTAAAAAAATATCAAATTCTTTAGAAAGCAAACTGTAGTCATTTTTCATGATTCTAAACATTGAACAGACTCCATCTAAACTATGAATGAACTGAATGAAGATTTTGGTAAATCCACGCTGAGACCATAATAAATAAATTGCACCTACCCGATCGATTTTGGCACGGGATTCGGTTTTGACACCGTGCCAAAATCGAACGGATTTATAAAATAATGTACTTTTGTTCCATGTGATTACAGTTTTTAATAAAAGATTAGTTATTAATAACGTCTTTGTAGTAAAGTTAACTCACGCTTGTTCATAATCATCGAAATTATAAATTAAATAAAAAAACCATTTGATTTTAGAACGGTAAGATTTTGGTAACACTAAAGCTTCGGGCTTGTAGTCAAAAATCTAACGGGTACTACTTACAGATTTTCTTACAGATTTTTGTCAGCCATATACAGATTAAAAATATTTTTTGCGATGAAAACAAAGATTGAAATTTAAAAAAATGTGGTATCAATGGTTACGAATAACAAATTCTTCAACACGATAAGACATGTTTAAACGGGAGCGTAACGGGTATGAGTAAATACTAGAAGAGTAGGGGCCTCCCTTAGCTCAGTCGGTAGAGGCACAGCTACAAAGCAAGACCATGCTGGAGGTGGCTGGGTTCGATTCCCGGTTCGGTCTAGGAATGTTTCGGGTTGGGAAATTTCTCGACTTCCCTGGGCATAGAAGTATGATTGGACTTGCCACACAATCATAT
The DNA here is from genome assembly GCF_037179485.1 of Ochlerotatus camptorhynchus. Taxonomy (NCBI): domain Eukaryota; kingdom Metazoa; phylum Arthropoda; class Insecta; order Diptera; family Culicidae; genus Ochlerotatus; species Ochlerotatus camptorhynchus. Next base: position 143,367 of record NW_027040609.1, on the reverse strand, counting down.
CAATGCAAAAATGATACAGGCATCGAAAGCTCTCAATTAATAACTGTGGAAGTGCATCTTAGAACACTAAGTTGAGAGCACGCAATAAGCTAATATGGGATATGCAATAAGCTTGAAATGCGAAGAAAAAGGTGGCTTAAGAAGAGAACTTTGTAGATTGAAATAAAAAAAAAAATGTGGTATCACTGGTAACGAATATCACATTCGTCAACACGATAAGACATGTTTAAACGGGAGCGTAACGGGTATGAGTAAATTATAGAAGAATAGGTGGCTCAAGAAGAGAACTTTGTAGCCAGAGTAAGGTAGAATATGTAAAATCTTTATCTTTATTTTTATTCGCATCATTTTTTTTTTCCTTTGGTTTGTTTTTTCTGTTGATCTTGTTTTCCGTGCTGAGCACCAATGCTACCGACGTGCTAGGAAGGCAGCTCCCACACCTGGACCCTACCTATCGACCCATCAACTCATGAACCGGGCCCCAACGGCTTTACTTCCCTTCCGAAGGAAGGCGTGATCAGAGATGATATGCCTCAGAACATCCCGGCGGCGCCGACTGGGATTGAACCCAGGCCTGCAGGGGTGAGAGGTTATCACGCTTACCACTACACCACCGGCGCCGTTGTATTCGCATCATGGAAAATTCCATTTGAGTAGAATTTACTTCAAAGCATTTTTTTTTTTAAATGAGCATAAAACCTCCTCATCTTTTAGCATCAACAGATTACAATCCAAATGATCCAATTCTTCTTAAAACTAGACTAAAATTATTATTATTCCTAATTTAATAACTATCTATACTAACCTACCGGAACAATTTACGGAACATACTTTTATTAACAGAACGGGGCAAGTGAAAGTCGAAGATATGATAACAACGATTGAAAACATTACTAAAATAGTACTAATAGGCTCATTATAGCCATAATTAGTGCGGAACGGAGGAATTCGAAGAAAAAAAATATGTGAACGACGACGAATATTGAAATTCATCTCAACTAATACAGCAGAACAATCTATGTGAGACTGAAGTTTGATCCTTTGTTTTAAAAACCTACCTCAGGTTGAGGTTCGCACTGTCAAAAAGTTCGCTTTCACACTGAGTTGGAACTGGTTCCAACCCCGATAATAAACAATTTCGCTATTAGTTACGTTCCTGTGCTATTAGTTACGTTCCTCAATTCCAACTTGTCAAAATTGTAAACAACCCGTGCCGCTAACAACTTTCTCCACCATGGTTTCATGGAAAAGAATCAATGATTCTGGCACTTTTAAGTGAAATGTACAGACGCATTTCATCATCATTGTACACATGAGCCCGCTTCTGTAAAATAAAGTGCTTCAATTGAAACCTTCTGCAAGTAGCTCCAGCCAAGAAACAAGCTCTCCTGTGTTTTCTGCGGATTTCACAGAGGAAGTAATGAAATTGGGTTGTTAGCGGAATGCTTAAATAAAGCATCAAAAAAGGTTATCTTCCATTTAATTCCACTTAATGAATTACGGTACCCAAGTACGTATTTCGACTATAATGTGCAGTCTTCATCATTCCCATTAAAGAACTTATCAAAATCTAACACCCTTTAGTACTCATCCCTTAGGTAAAAAGATCAAGATAACAGGTATAAAAAAATTAAACTACAACGTGTTGAATCGGAACCTAGGTAACTAGTGAAAACCATAGATATAAGTAAACTAATGGAGAAAAATTTGTACAACTCTCCAATAAAGAAACATTTCCAAAGGCTTAGTAGCCATCATAGTGAAATAATGAAATTGGGTTGTTAGAAGTTATTATGACACTCCAATCCGTTAGGTTTTAGCAACTCACAATTTTTGACTATTAAACTCTCCACAAATTTGAATAATTGCAAACTTGATTATATGATCACGCTTTACAATTATACGAAAATTTGAAAGAAAATATTTAACAGAGCTTAAGATGTTATTCTGTAGAGCACAAGCAAATTAGATATACACAGAAAAAAAATAATTTTGAAATCACATCAAAGTGGATGCACTACAATCATGTCGAAAATTTCATGTAATTTTTATGACCACATAAATAAACAAATGCAGTAAAAGCAGCGTAATGTCAGTTCATGCATTGTATTAATGATAATTTTGTCCTTTTTAGCAAGTAATATTACACCATATTTTCGACATGATTGTAGTGCATCCACTTTGACGTGATATCAAAATTATTTTTTTGCTGTGTATTGGAGACATGTTGTGACAATCGAACGGACACTACTGTTACATAAATGAACTTTTCATAAAAATGCAGCTGTCTAAAACGGCTCATCACATCTTTCATCGATGAAGACAATAAAGCTTATACACGAATTTTCTGCCTAGTATTAAATATATAATTCTCTTAAAAGATTCAAATGCTATCAGAACGCTTGCTGTCAAGTCTAACAGAATATTCATTTCTATTGGTCCACAATCGAAAAAAAAAATGCACGTTCCCCGAAACAACTGTAGTACGACAGTGACGGCAACAAATGAAAAAGATTAATCGCCGCATGGGAGACCCAATCAATCTAGCAAACCCGAATCTAGTGGGAACTGAAATGGGCGACAATTGTTGTGGAGAGCGCTACAACGAGGGAGAAAAAAATCTGGATGAATAACGGACGACCGATGGAGGTGCTTTCAGAAATAATAGGAATTTTATTAGAGCAAATTTTTTCTCACGCACTGCTCACTGCTAGTAAAAGGTCGTAGCGGATGCCAAAGAGGGGTGGATTTTCAAATAGTTCAGACAGCAGAGAAGACGCGCCATGCCATTGACCAACTGACGCTCTCGTTCGTGGCCAGAGATAGAAAAGACTTGATAAGGAAGAAATGAGAAGTAAATAAAGTCAACCAATTTCGCTAATCTCTTGGCATTAGTAAGAAACGCTGGAAGAAGATTAAGTAATTTATGTGATGGGTTGCGGTAAATGAGCCAGGCGGAGCAATGCGCTGCTCTAGGGGAGTCCATGATCTCTGGAACGACCTCGGAGATTTATGAGTGGATCAGTATATTGATATTTTCAACTCATATCAGGCATAATTTAATATGTTTAACAATGTTATTCCATTCAATATTTAATGCTAAGATCAACACGCTCCTGGAAATGAATATCCTCAATAATAATTTTTAATTATCTCTGCACTATATTGTAAAATGTATTGCTGTCTAAGGCTGTTAATAGATATGAAGTTTTTGCTGTGTTGTTTGTTGCTTAAATTGAACCAAAATCTTTGTGTTATGGATTAACGTAAAAACAAGCGAAAACATCTCATGTCATACTTCATGTAGTACTATCCATTTACCATTAAAATTGATTTCTTAAATGTTGTCATTGACCACAAACAAATAAACAGTGCATCCAAATGGCAAGAAAACATAGCTATGCGCGGTGGCGATATCGTAACCAATGAAATGGCACTGAACACGAAACAGAGGTTGACTAATTCGTTCCGATCGATGTAATGGTAACGTTCCAAAAAGCGTACACTGCTTAATCTTCTTGAAAGTTTCTGAGTAGTAAAGCTACGATGAGACGTGGAGCTTAATGTTCATATCTGCCGAACATAACCAAAAAGCTTCTATATACATATAAATACCTACCAAACCAGTGAGCCACGTCTAGAAGAAGCGCCACTTTCCCTCATCGCTTATGCAAACAGTCTAACGTGGAGAATTAGCCGCTTGGCTGGTGACAACGCATCATAGCATGTTTCAGACTCAGGGACCGTCTTCAGGGATTTCCTATCAATCAGAAACAATCTCACTCGCTTGCCGATTTTACTGTCCCAGCTGGAGCCATCCCTGTGGTTCCGGCTGCTGCGGCTGCCGCTGACATCTTTACTGCCTTGCCGCTATTTCAGAGGATAGAAGAGAAAAGATGGACGGAGCTTGATTAAATAATCAATAGCTTTCCATCTCTCTATTAGCCGACTGGTGGATTTTCCTTTGGCATGAAATGTTGTGATTTCAATCTTCTCATCTTTCCAGTGATGGTTTGGTAGTCCACCTCTGCCGCGTGTTATCTCATTCGACGAACCATCTTCACGAATCCTAAACTAGCCGCGGTACGTCGCTTATTTGTCGAAACGGAACGGATCTGCCGAATAGGCGGTCTTCCTACAATAACAACGTTACGGTTCCATTTATGTGTTTCTTTTTGTCTGCCGCTCTACCAACATCGAAGGGTACATGGGTATCGAAGATGAATCTTAAATTTTCCGCACGCTGCAGATTTAAGAGGGTAGATAACTGAGCTGACTTAAACTGGTGTTCAAGGGCTTGGTTCAATCAAATTCCGAATGGGTTGCAATTAACTTTAATCGAATGTACAAGCAGAATTTATTTGTAGAGCAAGAGACTTCATTTGTTGATTTAGAAATTTAATTTTCTACTTGATTAATCCAGAAATGTTTGAAGAAATGAGCAGAGAACAATCAAATCATACGTTTTAAATATATTATCTACGATAATTACGTCTTAGCTTAGGAGACATTTATAAAAGCTCATCAATTACATTTTCATGTGGACCAACATTAATTACGGCACGTTTTGAATACTGAATGCACGTTATGTAGGGGAAATGGCTCTAATGTTGGCCTATGGATCTAAGATTGGGCCCATCGCTAAAAATCTGCAATTTATCAATTATATCTAGATGAACGCGTCATTTGGGACGGTACTAATGGATATTTTTGGTTGCAATTGAAAATCTAGTCGATTGCTGAATTTATGCATGGGCCCAAATTAGGGAAACTTAGGCCGACATTACATACATTTCCCCTATCTGTCCTTTATGTTAAAATCTTCTATAAAAACGGTCAACAATCAGCCCTACTAAACAAATGCTCTTCAGGTTTCTAATAGAATCAGCTTTAAATAACCGGATTTAAAAATCCATCAAAAGGATTCCTAGAAAAAAACTATTTTGTTTTATTTGCTATCCTAGCCATTTCAGCAGAAGTGACGCCTCAAGCGCTAAACTTTTGAATTTCGTTAGAATTGATCTCGTTCTTTCTTCTTTCTTTCCTGGGATTTAACGCTTCTCGCGTTTTTCAGCCTCTCAGCTTAATGTTGTTTTAAGCGCTTCAACAGTCAATAATTGAGAGCTTTCTATGCAATGCAAGAATAAATAAATGTTCATATCTCCGGTTTTGTAATACAGTGCCTGAATTCACTGGGCTATCTGAGGCCCTGATCTAGTGCATTAAGTATTTGAAATGTAATGCTGCATGTACAGTGCTGTCACCGTTAAGCTAGTCAGTCACTTTATTAAGGGCACAACAGTGATTAACAAAATTAATATGTTGCTTTCCTAGAAAAGCTAGTTAATCGTTGCCTAACCACGACTACTCTTCGACTACACAAATGAACATGAACAGTAATATTGCCATGTACTATACATGGGGCACCATGGTACCTCACATAGACCTACACGAATTAAATTTTCTTTGAATTTTCCTAGAAATTACCATGAAATTCTCCTCAGTAAGAAAGATTCTCAGAATTTTAATTGAATACATTTCAGATTTCCTGTTGAATCTCACTCCCTTGGAATTCTACTAACATTGAAAGTCTCATAAGAATTAATTTGCGTTTTTCCTCACAAATTCCTGAGATTTCTCCTCATACCTATGTAGTGCGGTTTATGAACACGGTTTGCCAAGTACGTGTAACGCTTGTAGCGGTTTTGATTCCAAGGCATTATGAAATTATGAATTTCCATCACGAAATCATGAATCATTGTTAGGATTTCATTGGATGGCAAGTTTTTTTCATTTCATGATTTTTTATTCATTGGATTAAAAGGATCCACTCCGCCTACGATCCCTGTATTGCTCCCTGGTACGATCCATTTTGGAATAAAGTGTGGTAGCCTTGTTTTCGTTCCACGCCAATTGGATTGCTAGGATCCAAATAGTGCAGGAAAAATTCAATCGATACGCTCTTCGCACTTTTCCGTGAAATGAGCCCTCCAACTTACCACCTTATTAAGAACGTTGCCAACCCTAATAAACAAATTCCATCAACGAACTTTATCCTGGTTTGGTAAACTATCCCACAAATGGTTTGGATGATACCCCGAACACGTCGTTAAGCTCTATTTTATGGTTATTTTTATTAAGAAACTTCTAGGACTAGAGTCGCTCGATCGACGGCGCCCCATCGCTCAAGCAGTTTTTGTGGTGAAAATGCTGAAAGGAGAAATTGATGCCCCGAATATCCTCGCACAAATTAATTTCTACGCACCAGAGAGAAGACTACGCCAGCGGGATTTCCTTCATCTTGATCCGTGCAGTATGACCCCAAAATGACCCCATTAGATTTATGTGAAGCACTTTTATGGAGTTTTTGAATTATTTGACTTTAACTTGACCATGCGGATCATTCAACGACAACTCTCTTTAAAACGATAACTGTTTGCAATGTTTTGAGATTAAAAAAAAAAATGTTCATTAGTTCCACATAAGTGACAGAAATTGCGGTTTCGTATTTCATAGAACCGTCACAAAAAGCTTTTTACACATCTTGAATCTTTCAATAGAACCACTCGTAATGCTGCATTCAATACATAGTTCATTTCTAGACTAAAAGGTTTTATGCATAGCCTTTTTGATTTATAGATGGTCTTTTGGTTTTACAACAACTCATTCCATGGTAAAGCGGTTTTATCAGTTTGACAGTTCCAAACGGATGCAAAACAACAAAGTTAGGGTTTCTTTGCGAAAATTTATATTTTCGTTTTGTTTATTGAGCAAAATGCCGTTCAAGATAGTGCAAACCATCGAAAAAGGTGAACCTTGTCATAACGTTGTGCGCGGTGGGAGGAAAATAGTGTTTTGTTGTGGTCAAAGAACAGTGCCGCGGCATAGCTGTTGCAAACTGGGAGCATTTCGACTGCATCTAGAAACGGGTTTTAAATATCCGTGCAGTAGCGGAACAAGCACCCTTACATATAAAAACAGTGTCTAGCTCTTCTTTCTCCTGCAAACAAGCCTTGACTTTAGTAAAAACAACATATTCGGGACGGAAATGTAACGAATGTAATTTTTTTTCACTTCTTATCATTAATTTAGATACACAATTTAGAGTAGTTAAAAAGTGGATTTATCATTGATTTATTAAAAACTAAAAGGTCAGTAAATACAACTTTTTAGTTTTAATTCAAACCTTAACGGTTTATGATAAATTTACTAAAGTTGATGCTATATGATGCTATATAATGCTTTCCCTATCACAACCACATTGAACAATTATTGTTTGTTTTATTATGCTTGGTTCGAACAGCGGTACAAAAACCCATATATACGCAAACCAAAAAAATAGTAATTATTAAATGTTAGTTTGGAGAAATGGTTTAAAAAAGTCAAGGTTTTGTTGTAGACTGATAACCGGTTAGCGGCTCACCCCCGCAGGTCTGGGTTCAATCCCAGTCGGCGCCGCCGGGATGTTCTGAGGCATAACATCTATGATCGCAGGAAGTAAAGCCGTTGGTCCCCGGTCCATTATTTGATGGGTTCAGTTGTGGGAGCTGCCTGCCTGCACAGCAAAAAATAAATTTGCATATTACATCCAAGAGGATGCACTTCAATCATGTCGAAAATCTCATGTAATTTTTATGGCCACAACAATAAACAAATGCAGTAAAAGCTGCGTAATTTCAGTACATTCACTGTATTAATGATAATTTTATCCTTTTTGGCAAGTAATATTACACCATATTTTCGACACCATTGAAGTGCATCCACTATGATGTGATATTAAAATTATTTTTTGCTGTGTGGCGTTGGTAGCATTGGTGCTCAGCACGGAAAATAAGATCGACGGAAAACAAATCAAGGATAAAAAACTGACAACCGGTTTAAAATATTCTTTAAGTTATACACACAGCAAAAAAATAATTTTGATATCACGTCAAAGTGGATGCACTACAATCATGTCGAAAATATGGTGTAATATTACTTGCTAAAAAGGACAAAATTATCATTAATACAATGCATGAACTGACATTACGCTGCTTTTACTGCATTTGTTTATTAATGTGGTCATAAAAATTACATGAAATTTTCGACATGATTGTAGTGCATCCACTTTGATGTGATATCAAAATTATTTTTTTGCTGTGCACTCACTTTTAACCAAACAGGGCCTCCCTTATAAAGCAAGACCATGCTGGAGGTGGCTGGGGTCGATTCTCGGTACGGTCTTGTAATTTTTCGGGATAGAAATTTCTCGACTCAGAACCCTACGTTGTGCTTTTTTCCTTTTAATTTAAATTTTCCACCCACAGGCGAACAGACAGTCGAATCAGCAGCGTACAAAGCACAGGTTAGCAGAACTGTTTTTCTTTTCTTCATGTTTCCAGCGAACAATGGCGACAGAACTGGTGAATTACACAACCAAGAACTCGCAGGCGGCGTACCGTATGTGGAAGGTAGCTCACAGGTAAGTAAAACACATCAGGCCAATTACACTTTATTATGGAATTCTCTGCACTGCATATTTTCTTCCTGGCAATTCGACAGAAAAATCTGACCTGTATCGGTGACCTCACAAAGGTCGGCTAGTGGGATCGAAAAAATGGAGCAAAACCATATCGGTAGCCATCGGGTGCAGGGCTACCAGGCGTACCGAGAAGAATTCAAAGGTAGCACATATCGTACCGGTTATTCCAGAAGCTGTTGGCTAATCGCAAACTTGCACTACTTCAATGCATTGTGTTTTTAAAAAATCTTTAGAAAGTGAATATGAATAGGTAATAATAAAATTCTCAGAGAATTTCAGGGTTTTCTAGGAAAAATAATCTTTCCAGATGTTTCCCACCCAAGTAACATGGCAAGTTTTTTAGTGGCAAAGCACACTACAATTCAAAATCATTGTCTACAGAACCCTTATAAATCATCCCACTGTGACCTAGCAAGAAGTACAGTCGACTTGTTTCGCGCTCCGGTATTTCGGAAGTTTTCTCGGTATTCGGTTGGTTTAAATTATCAGTTTTTTCTCGCTTAGTGATTACTGGCATAGTACCCGGCTAAACAATTATCTGAAAGTGAGTTTTTTTCTGAGAAGAAAGTGTGTTTTCGGCATCATCGGAAGGAAAATTGTTTTTGCGATTGCCAATTCGCCAACCATTTTGCGCACCATCGGTGCGTGATCACGCATACCTGCACACAGATCATCGTCATCGAGTGTCAGCATCTGCCTCCGCATTTATACCGGTCATCCATCATCGTGTGTCCAGCTGAGTGCCGAGCCTAATACAAGCACACCACTACAAAGATCGCCCGCACACGCGCATCGAAGGTCACCCACGCTGCGCGTCGCTCCGCTGCTGCTGTGTAAAGGTGTATTCAGATCTGAGCGATATTTCCAGCGCGGAGAGAGATTTTGCGAAGGTACGAGAGGGAGAAAAGTACTAGTGTCTCTCTCATTCTTACGCAAATTTTGCTCCGCTCCGCTAATGTACGCTTAGATCTGAATACACCTTAATCACTCGGTGGTAGTACTATAGCAGATAAGTTTTTTTCCTGTTTCTTTCTCTCGCCCATCAGTTAAATTTAATTTTGTGTTTCTGTGTTTGTAATTTTTTTCTGTTTATTGTGTCTGTGTGGTTTTAAGCATCGTTTCAGTGGTAGAGCGTTTACCGCTCCCACTAGTACGGCAAAATGGACGTCTCGTCAGAAGACGATATGGACATTTTGTCGGAAGATGACACCAGTTTGCCACTCGATGGCAAGAAAAGACGAAAACGTCCTGTCATTCATGGTTCGTCTCAGAAAAGCCCCCGATCGCGAGCCTATCCAGATGACTCGACTGGGCCATGGGTTGTCTACTTTCAGCCCAAAAACAAACCTTTGAACTTGATGCAAATTTCCACTGATCTGACGAAGCGATTCTCGGCCGTGACCGAAATCACGAAGGTTAGGCATAATAAACTTCGTGTTGTCGTTTCTAACCTGAAGCAGGCTAACGAGATTGCTGCCTCCCAGCTCTTTACGATTGAGTACAGGGTTTACATACCAGCTCGTGATGTGGAGATCGAAGGTGTGGTCACCGAAGCGAGTCTGACCCCCGAGATCTTGGAGAAGCAGGCGGTTGGCCGTTTCAAGAACCCCTTGCTCCCCCCGGTGAAGATACTGGATGTCCAAAAACTGGGCTCAGTATCTGTCTCGTTTCACGTGACCTTTTCTGGTTCAGCCCTTCCTCAGTACATCGAGTTGGGAAAACTTCGGCTACCTGTGCGCTTGTTTGTTCCTCGGGTCATGATCTGCCAAAACTGCAAACAGTTGGGACATACGGCCTCTCACTGTGGCAGCAAGGCACGCTGTTCCAAATGCGGGGAGAAGCACGAGGATGGCGCCTGCACAGTCACGGCACCAAAATGCGTGTACTGCAAAGGATCTCCTCCTCATGGTCTCTCGTCGTGTCCGGTGTACAAACAACGCGGGGAAAAACTAGAGCGCTCTCTTAAAGAACGTTCCAGGCGGTCTTTTGCAGAAATGCTTAAGACAGCCAAGCCATCGACCAACGAAGCTAATCCCTTCGCTCTTTTGTCAGATGACGAGTCTGGCTCTGACTTGGCTGAGGAGGGAGTTTCTTTCAGTTTTCCGGAAGGTTCTGCCCGGAAACGAAAACGCATCCGTTCGCGGAAAGTTGCAGATCAAGAACCCCAAATCAGCTTGCCCAAATCAAGGAGTGGTGGAAAAAAGGAGACTTCTACTCCTCCTGGATTCCGCAGAACTGATTATACCCAGGATTTTCCACCTCTCCCGGGGACATCCAAAACCCCCGATGCCCCAATTTTCAGAACACAAGCCCCTTCTTCATCTGGGTTGTTCTCATTTGATAACATTGTGGACAGTATCCTCAATTACCTCGATATTTCTGATCCTCTGAAAAGCATTGTTCTGGCAATGCTTCCTACTGTGAAAACCCTCTTGAAGCAGTTGACATTAAAGTGGCCCCTCCTTGCAGTAATCATCTCCTTCGATGGATAATTTTCCAAACGAGGTCGGGGATTTGATCACTGTTCTACAGTGGAATTGTCGAAGTCTTATTCCTAAGATAGAATCGTTTGAGTTTTTGGTTCACAATAATGATTGTGATGCATTTGCTCTGTGTGAAACTTGGCTCTCTTCAGATATCGATCTTCCTTTTCATGATTTTAACATTATTCGACTGGATCGTGAGGATTCGCGTGGAGGAGGAGTACTTTTGGGGATCAAAAAGTGCCATTCCTTCTATAGAGTGAATCTTCCACAATTTCCAGGTATTGAAGTTGTCGCATGTCAGGCTTTTGTTAAAGGCAAGAGCCTTTGTATTGCTTCTGTGTATATTCCTCCCCGAGTTTCGATTAGTCAAAAACAACTTTCAGATATCTGTTCAGTTCTTCCTACTCCACGGTTGATTATGGGAGATTTTAATTCCCACGGTACAGGCTGGGGGGAAGTGTATGATGACAACCGCTCTACTTTGATATATGACCTCTGTGATAACTTCAATATGACAATTCTTAACAATGGAGAAGTAACACGTTTGGCTGGTCCATCCTCAAATGGAAGTAGATTAGACCTCACACTTTGCTCTAATTCATTATCGTTGGATTGCACGTGGAGTGTGATCCAGGATCCCCACGGTAGTGATCACTTGCCGATCAAAATTTCGATTGCCAGTGGGTTCAATCCGTCGGAACCCGTTAACGTCGCGTACGACCTAACCCGTAATATCGATTGGACAACGTTCAAGACCGCGATAGAGGAAGCCGTGTCGTCGGTAGAAGGGCTTCCACCGTTGGAGGAATATAACTTCCTCTCCAATCTGATCTTGGACAGCGCGCTTCGAGCTCAAACTCGGCCGGTTCCAGGAACGTCTTTTCGTAGGAAATCTCCTACCCCTTGGTGGGACCAGCAATGCACTGAGGTTTATCGTAAAAAGTCCGACGCGTTTAAGCTTTTCCGGAAACGCGGAACACCCGAGTATTTCGAAGCGTACTCGACTCTTGAACACGAACTCAAGAGCCTCATCAAAGCCAAGAAACGCGGATACTGGCGGCAATTCGTGGACGGTTTATCGCGCGAAACGTCGATGAATACGCTTTGGAACACGGCGCGAAGGATGCGTAACCGGTCTTCAAACAACGAGAGCGAGGAGTACTCGGATCGGTGGATTCTCAAGTTCGCGCGAAAAGTATGTCCTGATTCCGTGCCGGCACAGATGATTCCTCGCGAAACGACGAATTCGGTAGACGAGATCAGCAAGCCTTTTTCAATGCTGGAGCTCTCACTCGCGCTCCTTTCGTGTCGCAATTCGGCTCCGGGGGCTGATAGGATCAAGTTCGACTTGTTGAAGAACCTCCCAGACGTCGCTAAGAGGCGCATGTTGAACTTGTTTTGTCAGTTCCTGGAGTTCAATATTGTTCCAGATGATTGGAGGCGAGTGAGAGTTATAGCCATTAAAAAGCCTGGAAAACCCGCGTCAGATCATAACTCGTATCGTCCCATCGCGATGTTATCGTGCATTCGAAAATTGTTGGAGAAAATGATCCTTTTTCGCCTCGACAAATGGGTTGAGACGAACCACCTACTCTCAGATACTCAATTTGGTTTCCGTAGGGGTAAGGGAACGAACGACTGTCTCGCGTTGCTTTCCACAGAAATCCAGTTGGCTTTTGCTAAAAAAGAGCAAATGGCTTCTGTGTTCTTGGATATTAAGGGGGCTTTTGATTCAGTATCGGTTGAAGTCCTTTCAGACAAACTCCATGCTTGTGGCCTTTCCCCATTAATTAATAACTTTTTGTACAATTTGCTGTCAGAGAAACATATGAGCTTTTCTCATGGAAACTCTACAGCTTCTCGATTTAGTTACATGGGTCTCCCCCAGGGCTCATGTTTAAGCCCCCTTTTGTACAATTTCTATGTCAGAGAAATTGACAATTGTCTAAGTGACAACTGCACGCTGAGACAACTTGCAGATGATGGCGTAGTGTCTATGACAGGGCCCACAGGGGTCAACCTGCAAGGACCCTTACAGGATACCTTAGACAATTTGTCTACTTGGGCTATCCAGCTAGGTATCGAATTCTCCACGGAGAAAACTGAGTTGGTCGTTTTTTCTAGGAAGCATAGCCCAGCACAACCGAAGCTTCAACTTTTGGGTAAGCCGATCACTCATTCCATGTCTTTCAAATATCTTGGGGTCTGGTTCGATTCCAAATGCACCTGGAGATCCCACATTGAGTATCTGAGACGAAAATGCCAACAAAGGATCAATTTTCTCCGAACAATTACCGGAACGTGGTGGGGAGCTCATCCGCAAGATCTTCTAACGTTGTACCGGACAACGATTTTATCGGTTTTAGAGTACGGTAGTTTTTGCTTCCAGTCGGCGGCTAAAACTCACATCATCAAACTGGAACGTATCCAGTATCGTTGTCTTCGTATCGCGTTAGGATGCATGCACTCGACTCATACGATGAGTCTCGAAGTGTTGGCGGGCATGTTGCCACTATCGGATCGGTTTTCGGAATTGTCCCACAGGCTCCTCACCCGTTGTGAAGTTATGAACCCACTGGTAATCGGAAACTTTGAGAAGCTTCTTGAGCTAAACCCTCAAACTCATTTTATGTCATTGTACTACGTGTACATAACTCAGGATGTCAGCCCTTCACAGCATAATCCCCATCGTGTATGCTTCTCCGACTTCGGCAATTCAGTTAGTTTTGATTTATCTATGACGCTGGAGATTCGTGGAATCCCAGAACATCATCGTTCCATGATTGTTCCGTCAATTTACGCTGCAAAGTTTGGCCAAGTTGATTCCGCAAGATCGTTCTTCACAGATGGATCACTAATAGAGTCGTCCGCTGGTTTTGGTATTTTTAACGAATTTCATAGCGCCTCTCGAATGCTTCAAGCTCCTTGTTCCGTATATGTTGCTGAACTGGCGGCAATATACTATACGCTAGAAACGATCGCCTCACTTGCACCAGATCACTATTTTATTTTTACGGATAGTCTCAGTTCTGTCGAGGCTATTCGATCCATGAGGCCGGTAAAGCACTCCTCGTATTTTCTCATGAAAATACGAGAGCTTCTGAGTGCTTTATCTTTAAGATCTTTTGTCATCACCTTTGCATGGGTCCCATCTCATTGCTCGATTCCGGGCAATGAGAAGGCGGACTTACTTGCTAAGGTGGGCGCTATGCAAGGCGATATTTACGATCGACAAATCGCCTACAATGAATTTTTCTTCATTTATCGTCAACAGTCGCTCGCCAGCTGGCAAAATAAATGGAGTGAAGGAAGTTTGGGACGATGGCTATTCTCGATCATCCCTAAGGTGTCGAAGAGTCCTTGGTTCAAGGGGTTGGATGTGGGTCGAGACTTCATTCGTCTGATGTCTCGCCTCATGTCCAATCACTATTCGTTAAACGCTTACTTGTTTCGTGTTGGGCTGGGAGACAGCAATCTCTGTGAATGTGGACAAGGTTACCAAGACGCCGATCACATCCTTTGGTCTTGTGCTGAGCATCGGGGAGTCAGATCTGAGCTGTGCGATTCCCTTCGGGCTCGAGGTAGACAACCTAATGTTCCAGTTCGGGATATTTTGGCTAGACGTGATCTGGAGTTTATGAAACTCATATATGTTTACTTTAAGAATACTAACCTTAGATTGTAAGTTTGATTAACCTTGTGTTTAGTTTGTGTATTGTGAGTGTAGTTTTTTTTTTAATGTTTGTTTTCAAGATGAATAGAAATAAGTTCATGTTTTAGGATTAATTAAATATTTGTATGATAAATCATATTTCAAACCTCCTTCTCCCTTTCCCCATCCAAAAAATTGTAAATCTCCACTAACCTCGAGACGACCGCGAGCAATCGGTTCAATTCCTTTAACTCTAGATTTAAGACATTATTCATGTATAATGCAAATGATAACTCGGCTCTGTAAAGTTTATTCGATTGAGCCTGTACAAATAAATTAATATATATAAAAAAAAAAAAAGAACCCTTATAAAACCAAAACTGTTACTTGGGTAGTTTCTTACTATGTTTTGTTCGCAAGGAACTATATACATGTCAAATAAATATTTTTAATTATTTTATTACACATAAAATATTCAAAATCAGTCTGTTTTGAGTGAATCGCTCTAATATGAAATTACTGTCTCACGCCACACCGGAAAAGAAAATTTTGTTATGTTTTAAAGAAAATTTTGATGCATTGTTTCCTTTTGTGAGCGGTTGTTGATTGGTAAAATTAGATTAGGCTAGTGATATAATAATAAAAAAAAAATGATAATGAAGCGTTCTGTCATGGCAAGCCTAAGGCTGGGTTTAGACAGGGCAAGTCAAATGATCAAGTCAGTTGAACTAATTAAAAAAGTTGCGCGCGATCTCACGCACACTTTTGTGCATCTGGAGAACTATATTGCAAGGCTTCGATAAATCAAATATCAATAATAAAAATCCCTATGCCAGCACGATACAGCGCTCACTGATGTGACATCTGCTAACATATAAAAACATCGTGTAAAAATCGTGTGGTGCGTGGCGAGTCAGCGAATTTAATATATTTATTTTTGTTTTTTGTAAAATGGTGATTAATGTTCCGATAAATTGAAATTCGTTCATTCGTCCAGTCTCGTTCTTTCAGCCATTCGTCCATTAGGCCATTCGTTCATTTGGCCAATCGTCCATTCAGTCGTTTGTCCATTCTGCCATTTATCATTCAGCCATTTGTCATTCAGCCATTCGTCATTCGCCCATTCGTCATTCATCATTCGTCATTCGGCCATTTGTTCTGAGACCAGACAAAGTCCTTCAGTGTTCAATAGATAATTCGGGGCAAAAGTACGCATAGGCCTTTTTGAAATGTTCGAACATGAAAACCTGGCCACACTGTATGGGTTCGACACATCATTCGACCAGCTGATCACAAGTGTAAACATAAGTGATTTGAACGTAGTGGCGTGAAGTTATGAGGTAATTTGTGTTTTGTGCAGTTTTGATCTAATTTTCAACATTTTGAGGATTATGTTTTGACCATTTAAAGTTTAGAAAAAAATGCTAAAAATATCTTTACTCTATGATTGTTTGAGAGGTGCAGTCATTCCGTTATAACAGTTTCATAAGTTTTGTAATAAATCGAATAATTGATAAAACTGAATGTGGGGCAAAAGTACACAGCAGGCGCGGGGCAAAAGTACGTTATGTTTTCGTACAGGAACTACAAGCGCAAAAACAGTCTGCAGAAATGCACTTCCCAGATGCTCGAAACAGCTCAGCAAAGAGTCCGGGATGGCATTTCGAAGCGGCAGGTTGCGCTGGATCTCGGAATAACGGAAGGAGCATTGAGGAAAAGGTTGAAACTGGTGAGTAAAATCAAGTACCAAATGAAATTATCTTAACAGTGATAATTGAATTCCTGTAGGGATTTACCAATCAGCGCCTTGGACGGTTCATCCCAGTTTTTACAACCGAGCAGTCTGAAGAACTTGCCAGCCACTGCAAGGACCACGACAAGGCATTCTACGGTATGACACTCAACGATTTACGGAGCCTTGCGTTTCAGTTTGCAGAAGAAAATAACTTTCCGCACGAGTTTGATCGGACTTCGAAGATGGCAGGAAGGGATTGGGCGGCGAGATTCATGAAGATTCACCATCTGTCTTTGCGAACGCCTCAACAAACCAGTCTGACCCGGATCATGAGATTTAACAAGCAACAGATCAAGGCATTTTTCGCGAATCTGTCTGAACTGAAACAGCAGCATAAATTTCGTCCACACCGCCAGTACAATATGGATGAAACTGGCATGTCAACTGTTCCGAATTGTCCGCCGAAAGTCATTGCTAGTACAGGTAAAAAAGCTGTTGGCAAAGTGAGCTCTGCTGAACGGGGAGAATTGACGATGTCTGTATGCGCTATGAGTGCATCCGGGAACTATGTAGCACCGGTTCTAATTTTCAAGCGGAAGCGGCAAAATCCACAGCTGTTGAATGGAGCTCCCCCAGGAACGATTATGCTTGTTTCGGATACAGGGTACATAAATGGAGATCAGTTTTTGGAGTGGCTTAAGCATTTTCAAAACGAGTTGAAAGCGACGAAAGAAGATCCAGTTCTTCTGGTTATGGACAACCACAGCTCCCATAGGGATCTTCGTGCAATCCTGTTTTGCCGCGCGAACGGAATCGTGCTGCTGACAATTCCCCCTCATAGCAGCCACAAAACACAGCCGTTGGACCGCTGCTTTTTCAAGGCCTTGAAAACCCATTTCTCAGAAGCCTGTAGCACCTGGTTGACGAACAATCCGGGTAGGGTCATCACACAGTACCAAATTGCAGAGCTGTTTGGCGTAGCCTATTGCAAATGTGCTACTGTGGACAAAGCTGTGACAGCATTCAAAACGTGTGAGATCGAGCTTCTCAACCCGGAGGTATTCAAGGACGATGACTTTCAACCGAGCTTAGTGACACACATACCTCAAGCATCCAACGAATGTAACGCACATTTGGATCTGGCCTGCAAACCCTTCACAAGTTACGCTACACCGCAAGCAAATAAACGACAATAGCAAGCTGTATTACCAGTTTATGCAGCACCCGATCCACTACCTATGAATACTGGTGAAGAAGATCAGCAAATGCGATCTCTGGATCTAAGTAAGTCTGCAAAAGTATCTCCAGCTGAAATTCGTCCATTTCCCAAAAGGAAACTCCCCCAGCAAAGACGAAAGAAAGGACAAGAATCTGAAATACTTACCAGTACACCGGTAAAACAAAAACTGGAAGCTGTGCTTCAGGAAAAACAGCAGCGCCTCAAGGCAAAACGTAAGCTTTCAACGGAGCAGCCAGCACCAAGTGCTAAGAAGAAAAAAAAGCAGAAGTAAGCCTCTGCTAGGCATATTGAATTCTCTTTTAATTTTGATGAATTTTTAACATGAACTTCTTGATTTTCGTTTTCAATAAAATGCAATAAAACAATTCAGATTGACTTTGTGTTTGAATTTTTGTTATTTCTGGACCCCCCCCCCCTAAGTGCATTACGTACTTTATGTATGACCCCTAAAAGATCGACTTCCCGGGAACCATCCAGAGAAAACGTGGTCGAATTTCAAAGATTATTTTACCCGTTTTGCATGGAACCTTAATATGTTTTATATGAACCTTTATGGAAACCAACAAACTACAACTCTCATCACCCTTCCTCCCTCACGCTTCTGCCCCTAAAAAGAAAATGTAGTTTTTGGATGCTCCCTAATCCTGGTTGACCAGAGGGGAGGTACAGTACTCAAGAAACTATTTGTTACAACCATTATTTGCGACAAATACATTATTTGTTCAATGCTTACTTTTGCCCCGTACAATGCGTACTTTTGCCCCCCCCCTACGGGGCAAAAGTACGCATTTGACTATTTTTAAAAACTGTTTTAGTTCTCATATTACACAAATATTTTGGTAATTTCCAGTACTACGTTTGAAAGGTAAGACATTAAGGCAATACGTGGTAACTTGGTCGCATGGTATTTGCCTTTCGTTCAATAGTTAACTTACTAAAAAAGTTAAGTGCGTACTTTTGCCCGCATTACTTTATGGGTCATGCAATGGTCAAGGACTTTAACCTCCGTGGTGATAATAGGTAACGGTAAAGCTGAAGACGTCATTTACCAAAATTCAAAGACTTCACAATTTTTTTTTTCGCTGGCATTCTTGTAACTTTTTTTGTAAATCTCTTAAATTAAAAACGGTCTCTAAGTTCGCATAAGTTACTGTAATGCTCCTTTAGTTCCCGTTTGGGGGCTAGTTATATTTTTGCTACTTATAATTTAGATCTCATTACACAATTTTGCTGGAGTCTGCACCTTGAGTTGTCGTTCATTAGAGTCTCGCAAAAAGTAAAGCCCAAAGACCCAATCGAGCTGTAAGTTTCCAAAAAAGAAAAGAAAGATCGACGCTGGTAATTCTAACTCTAATGATGGTGTGTAATATTGGAAAATAAGATTGATGCACTTTCTGAGAGAACCGGACACAATTTATGTCAACAAATAGTATTGAACTATTATGTAACTTTATCTAGTTTAGCTGCGCTCACTAGGGGTGGTCGATTGCCAACATTTATTTATTTGAGTTTTATTTTTTTATCCTTGATTTCGGACAACCACCCCTGGAACCACTTGGGTCACGTGAACACAAACAACAATGCAAAGCTTCACTACTAAAGCGTATGCATATGTTCTGTATAATGAGAAAAAGCTAGCATGTCAAGATTTACCCCGGCAGCCCTACGGTAGTGAGCTATCTTATCACGTGTGGATGACCCTTAGCTGCAAAAATATAAACGTTACTTCCAGACCAGACCACACCGTTAATGCCAACCACGAATAATGTACCCAGAAGTAGGTACCAGGCCACAGTTCAAGTTTCATTCTGCTGACTGGATACCGGCCCTAGAGGCTCATCTCATCTATCCCTGTTGTAGCACTTGGAATCACTTCACTCGACTCACATCCTGTCTGAAGTTGGTTGACGACCCGAACCCGGCGAGTTAAGAGTAGGCAATTTTCTGGGAGCTTTTATTGCCCGCTAGCGAGCGGGATAATTCAAAGCTAAATGGCACGGAATATTCACCGGAAAATAATTTCACACCGCTTCCGCTTGTTACTTTGCTACTTCTTTTTTTTTCATTTCTGTTCTCATCAGATGCTGAAGGTAGCAGTTCGTGGGACTTAGCTACCCAGCTCGGAGAGAACGATAAAAAACGTAAAATATTCCCCTGAATTGGGCTCTTCCTTTGCAGTCAGTGGTGGTTGAACGGAGTTTACAGTACGATGGACTCATTCTTCCTAGAGAGGGTCAGGATTATTCTCGAGATTGCACCCAGTTAAGTCCGGAAGCAGCATCAGACAATTGAAACAGAATGGGATTGCTTGTTAAGTAATTGTGGTGAGAAAGTAGCTTTGTCTTAGTGTTTTACTCTGGAGCTAATTCGTTGTTGCAAATTACACGGTTTGAAAAATTATGCAGCTTGGCAAGATGATAGAGTCTGGAATTGAGTAGATGGGAGCAGCTACGAATAAGAGGGTAAAAACTAATTTTCAATTCGTGATGCACATTTTTGCATTATTGCCATAGTTGTAACTTTCAACAAACCGTTGAAAGTTTAGCAAAAAGCACAGGATTTTGAGCAAAATAAAAAAAAAACAAAATAAATAGAGTTTAACGTATTTGGATATTAGAAATAACACGTAGTGTTTTGCACTATTTGCAGCAGACAAATTTCGGCGGTTTGAACTCTTCGTGTCCCAAGCTGAAAATGAACTTGATATTTTTATTCGTGTACCGTATAACGTGGTGATTATGATATTGTTATGACACAATTCTCGACCAACAATTGAAAAGAGCCAATCAGCTTTTGTAAACAATGCATTACCAGCCTTCCTCGCACACCAAAGACCACCCACGCTAATCAAAGGTATCATCGTGGAAGGGTAAGTTTATCCTACCCAAATACAAGGTTCCAAAGACTCATTTCAGCTAAAATAATGTTTTTCGGAATAATAAAACCAAAAGATGGTATCATGGCATGTTTTACTTGTAACTTACAAGAAGAGGTTACAAAGTATGCGTTGGAAACATAAAACCTGTAAATTTTGCTTTCTATGAGTCACAATCAGCGATTTGATGATCGCTGAGTGAGTGAGTGAGTGAGTGAGTGAGTTTGTGAAAAATCGCTGATTGTGACTCTCATTAAGTGAAATAAACAGGTTTAATATGTCAAAGACATTCTTTGCAACCTCTTCTTGTATCCTACCAATTCAAAATTTGATCATGGCATCTAATTATTTCATAATTTAGAAAAACATTGTTTTAGCTGAAATGAGTTTTTGCAACCTTGCCCAAATATGCAGTTTTTTTGCCTTCTACAACGTTCTTAGAAACTTCAACACCAGATCCTTATTCAGCGAACACAAATCATGCGAACTTGTGCACTGAATACTACATTGCATAACAACCTGGAATATCAACTTTACCCCTGAATTAATAATTTATAATTTATAATTTTAATCTTATTTTAATTCTAAAAAATACACTTCAAATATTATTCAAACACTAAATTCATACATTAGAAAAGCATTTGCTAGTTCAAGATTTAGAAGTATTTTTTCGTGTGCCAAACATATGGATGTTAAATGTTTCAAGTTTATCGGTAATAAGTGATAAATTTCCTCCCGTTTAACGGTACATCGGTTTTTACTTATCTGTTTCGTAATCATTTTATTATGCTATAAGGTTACATCCTCAATTTTTTATTATAAAACTATGAGTATTGCTGCATGGTTGTTTATTGCACCATCATAAATTGTAGATTATAATTTTTTTTAATTAAAATTGCTTCTAAAAATTCGACTGTGAGTCAGGGAAAAATATGAAAGGAGAAATCAACCACTTATAGTTTCTAGACATTGATAAACCAACAAATTAATTTAGAAAAAAAAAATGAACCTTTCATCATGTGTCATGATTGATTTGTATACGCTGAAGAAGAATCTGATTTTAAAATTTGTGTAGAAGTTGAGGTTTGCCTAAAACCTGCATATTTTGTTGCAAAAAAGTAAAAAAATACGCCAAAATAAAGGCAATGAATATCAGTTCAGCACATAAAATTATTTTAATTATACTAAAGCATTGATTTAAAAAAAATATGATTTCCGATTCAGATTCAGCGACCAGTAATAAATTAAATAGTTTTTTTTTTCCGAACATAGGATAAGAGAATATGCAGGTTTTGATCAGATTTTGAAGTTCAAATTCACATAGTTCATCACTTCCGCAAAATTATGCACTAAAAGTGGCATGTATCATTTGGTTAGGAAAACTTTGCAAAAGTACTATCAACTACTTAATGAAATACCGATTAAATTATCTCATATCTCTTGTCCTGATTAAAGAGAATGGTTGAGAAACGGAAATTTAACGGTGCAGTGATCAACTTCTCCCCAATGGTTTACTTCGTACCGTTTTTTGGTGCCCTTAAAAATAAGATCAAACATCTTATATCCGAGTTAACGGTTATAACTTCTTGATTAGTTGACTACTGTTAAATTAGCACAAATCATTCTCCAGTAAAAAATAATAGCAACGATTTACATATGTAGATTAATGCAAAATGGCATATCACATCCCAATTAACTGTGCTAGTTTTATCAAGGTTTTAAAGCATTCTTGAAGCCTAAATGATGGCCTACAAGAGCATGATAAAACCAAGATTGTTACTTGGAATGCGGCTCTTGTACAAAAACAAGATTTTTTTGACTAGGAAACCTCAAGCACCCATTTTTTGGTTATTTAATGTAACCTGGAATGACATACTCACGTGTATTGTCTCGTGCATATGTGCTTGTCAATAACGTAATCGTCACTACCTTAATCTCTCAACTAATCTGAGATGTTTATGCTAACCCAATCGATGTTACTGTAGTATGTTCACTGATCCGTTTATTTACCACAAGATGAACCATTCTCTACGGATGACTTTAAGGGGAAGCTCACCGGTCCGAAAAAAATAATAACGTTTTGATTTTTCTAAAAATATTGGAAAAAGATATCAAAATTCTAAGAAAATCACATATTTTTTTAATTTTTCAAAGAAAATTCACGTGCAAAAACATTTTTTATAAGTCATTATGGCATAAAGTTGGACTCAAAAAACCACAAAACATCAACTTTTCGGTTTTTCTGAGAGTCCATTTTTTTTTTCATGATGGGATAGAAAAAAAATTTTTGCATGTTATTTTTGACAAAAATCTAAGGAAGAAACTGATTTTCTTGGATTTTTGATCATTTTTCCCAATATTTTTAGAAAAATAAAAACGTACCGAAAATATTTTTTTTATTTTTGGGCCGGTGAGCTTCCCCTTAAAAAGGTTGATGCATACTATGATACAAAAGGTCATTCGCAGACTGAGAGCATGGGGACATGAAGTAGTTCGCCTTCTCGTGGTGTGCCCTGGAAACGCTAATTATCGAACCCAAGGGAGAGATATTGCGGCTAAACAAACTACCGCAGAGAAGCCCTGCACAAACCCTCGTTGTGCAAAGGCAGGAGTGACGCCGGGTTCTTAGAGTGCTTAGCACACGCAGCTGGTAAGCGGTCACATCTGTCCTAAGCTGCCCTGTTGGACAGTTGGCTGGCTATCACGTCTGCTCTAGAACCCAGGCGAACAACGAACAGCGAACAACAAGAGGAAGGCCCTGCACAGCTGCTCACTGTGCAGTAGCGAGTGTCACATCGGACACAACACCTAGTGATGCGCCATAGCGCAACCGGCCCCCTCCCATGACGTAATGCTTTCGGGCGGTTCCGGGGAGGGCAAGGGCCTAGAGCACAGGGTAAGGTTTAGTGGGTCGGGAGAGCTATTTCTCCCATCCCCACACCCTGAGTTATCTTCTCAGGAGTCTGAGAGCAGATTTCCCCCTGTATAAAAAAAAAAAAAAGACTGAGAGCAGTGATGCAAATGCCCATCACATCATCTAGGTCACCTTAGATATTCATTCAAGAGGCTTCAGTTTTATGGAATACTTGATTTGTACCAATCTTGCAATTTTGAATACAGGAAATCGTCCAACCACTATGCTATTTTCTAGAGAAAAATTGTTAGACATTACGCTTTGCACGAATCGTATCAGCCATGAGCTGGCCAACTGGCATGTATCATATTAAGAATCGTTTACTGATCATAAATACATGTAATTTGAACTAGTGCTGAGTTTTGTCATTTACACACGATATTGACAACATTATTTTTTAAATTATGACAAAGATTTACACATTTATAACAGAAAAACGAGTCGAATGGGCCTTTGATTTTTTTGCATCTTTCAAATCACAAAGAATTTTTACATTACTACTTCAGAAAGGCAAAGAAATTTTAACATCCATTCTAACAGGCTTGTTTGAGTAAAATTAAGATTAAGTTATGTTTCGATAATTTTGCGTCAAGGAAAGGTTATATTTATTTCGAAATCTAATAAAAAGGACAAAACTTCATCATCCTTCCGGCCGATCAGTTTAGCATCCACTTTGCTAAAAATAATGGGGAAAACAATATATGAGCATATTAAATCAACGTACTTACTTACAATTCCTTCAAGTAAATATCAGTTTGCATATCAAGCTGGTAAATCAACAGTAACAGCTCAATGTTTGTGACTAAACCAGAACAATCTTTTGAATAAAATAAAATTTCACCAGCAGTGTTCATTGATATTGAAGGAGCATTTGATAATGCATATAATAACTCAATGAAAAACTCTGGATTAGGCCATTGGTGTAGCTCCGAATTTCGAGAAACATAGTGGATCGTTTCTTTTCCTTTCACTCCACTGAAAAATATCGTTGCAAAATGTTAATATTTGCGTGAAAGGAGAGGTCGACACGATACACACGGTATTTCTAAACAACCCAAATTTGAGAAGGATCTACTCATATTCGTCGAAATGCCTTATAGCTCTTATCAATTCGGCCTAGTGTTTCTTACTCGGGACATCCCGGGAATTTGACCAAAAATCACGTTTCCCGATTCCCGGGAATTTTTTCCTATTTCCCGGGAACCAAATTTAGAAGGATTTTGTAACTTTCACCTACAAGAAATAGCCTAGAGGAGCCAAAAGAAACTAATAAACAAAAGTATGGACTAACTTCAAGACAAATCGGGATATCTCACGGTAAATTGGAAGAATGTTCCAGAAGAAATCAGATTAATTTTCCGAAGGAAGTCAGAAGAAATTTCCGGTGTAGCCCAGATTGAACTAATAGGGGACATCAGAAGTCATTTCTATGCGAAGCCAAAAAGACTAATCAAGGAAGTCGGAAGAAACTTCCGGGGATGTCGAATTCTGGGGTACTTTCAAACGATTGGATATTAACTTCCAATGAAAGTACTAAGAAACTTGCTGAAGAAGTTGGATGAATATCCAGGGGGAATCAAAATAAGCTATCGTGGAAGTCAGAAGAACTTATGGAAGAAATTCCGTCAATTCAAAATTTTTAGGAAAGTTGGACGAGACCTCTGGGAGAATTTGTATATATCTGTGGGTCAAAAGAAACTCCCGTAACTTATATTTACGGAAGGCAGCTCGAATTAATCGCTTTGCAGAAGCTTGAAAAATAATTCTGGTGGGTAACTGTCATGAATTCAACTTTATACTTTTCTGGTCTGGGGCCTCCCTTAACTCAGTCGGTAAAGACGCCGAAACAAAGCAAGACCATGCTAGAAGTGGCTGAGTTCAATTCCTCGTCCGGTCTAGGATTTTTTCTGGTTGTAACATTTCTCGACTTCCTGGACATAGAGTATGATTATACCTGACACATAATTATACTAATGCAAAGGCATCAACAGCTCTCAATTAATAACTGTGGAAGTGAATCTAGAACACTAAGTTGAGATCACGAAATACGCTAATAGCACATAGCACTACTCTCTGAACTAAAAAAAAATCTTGATTCCCGGGAAGAGCCATCAGCTGTTTCCCGTTTCCCGGGAGACCAAAAATGGCCAGGAAATGGAAACACTAATTTGACCCTATTGAAGGCGGCATTAATCCAAATCCTCTCAAATCATAAAACGCACCTCACGACACATTTTGATAAGGGCCCATGCATTAATTATGTCACGCTAAATCGAGCAAAAAATAGATGGTGATGTGGTGGTGTCAAAAAATACAGTTACGTTATATCGAGGTATGCCTGTATAATCAAATGCAACCTCTTTGATGCAGATAGGGTTGAAGACAACTCAAGGTTATGAAACTTAGTTTCGGATACATAGATAATATCGTTGATTTAAATCTGGACAAACCACTGCTCTGTGAATTTTTATGAATATCCTGATAGTTACGAACAAAATGAGCATGGCTTATTTGACCCCACATTCTCCTTTAAATGTTTTCAATAGTTAATCAAAGCTCACTTACTGGTTTCTAAATGGTATATTTGGAAATTTCCAAAGACATTTATTGTCTATTTAAGCCTATAAACCAGTTTAAATGCTTTCAATTGATAGAGGATTTTGGGGTAAATCAGGCACTAAACATGTATTTATTTGTCCGTACACAGTATGAAAACAAGCACATTTGATGCTTGGATTCCTTTTTACCACAAGAAAACCTAAATCTCGTGTTAGCATTTCAGCGGCAGAAACTGTTCAGTCATCAGTTAATTGTTTTGATATGATATACAGGGGCAAAGTACGCTCAAAACATGCATTTGAATCAGTTTAGTCCTTTAGACTATTGTAATCCACTTTCTGAGCATCTCTTTTTTTATTTTTTAATATTGAGTTTAAATTCGGGAAACTTTTATATTTTATTACAAAATCTGACTTATTTGACCCCATGCCCTCCTATAAATGTTATCAATAGTTTTTAAAAAGCACATGCTGTCTACTAGAAGACAAATTGGCTATTTCTGATAAAAGGTACTGACTATTTAAATCAGTGAAGTATCATAACGGGACAGAACTACAGAAAATACGGGATTTTGGAGAAAAATAGGCTCCACACATGCACTTATCACCGCGTGCGCCAATTGAAAATATGCAGAATAAAATTCTTGACATTTTTTTCGAAGGAAGTCATATCTTACAATGTGTGGCTTGAGCGGCAGACAATTTCAAGCCTTTCTACTGCCAAAATCCCCACTGTGCAATGCTCTGTGATTTTTTATGAATACCCTGATAGTTACGAACAAACTGTAAAATTGAGAAAAACGCCATTAAATACTATGGTAAGGACCTATTATGTAGCAGGTTTTTGGTAGCATACTGCTGCTTGAAAGAAGAAAAAAAAATCAACCGTATTTTGTTTCGCTTTGGAATGATGATGTCTGCCGACGCAACTACATGCATAAATTCTTCCCTATGTCGAATTTGAAACGCATTTCCCAACACGCCGGGCCATCAAGGAAACATTATAACCAGCTTCGGACATCCACTGACATGAATGGAGCACTTCTGCAGCACAGTAACAACGTTAATGATGGCCCTTTTTGCATATTTCCGTGCACTTTCAACACGCTTTATGCTGTCGAAAGTATCCCCTTTTGGAACGTATCCGATTTCCGCTGCTGCCTAAAAACCGCACTCCGTAATGAAAACAAATGGGTTTTAATTTTAAATGAGAGCACGAAATAAATTACAAACATTTGCACACATAAGCACAATTCGGTTTCGTATTCTGGTTCTGGCGAAGCAGATTCCGACAAACGAACCGGACATCCAAAGGAACGCCGGCTGGTTCGAGTGGATGGAGGAGAGTTGGTTTTGTTCGTTGAGTGCCAGATTTAATGTGCATTTCAGGTTGCGTTCGCCAGTTCACTTGCATAATCTCCAACCAGGTTCCGTCCCTCTCCGTTCATTTTTCGAGATTCAAACCAAATTTTTGGGACACCCTTGGCACGTTCACCTCATGCTAACCTCTCCAATCCAGGTTCCATCGTTTGTCAACCGTAGTTTGTGATTCTCTGGGAAATGCACATCTATTATATTTATGTTTGCAGTGCATTTCACGTTTCTCTTCGTTTCGGAGATATGCTTCGGGCTACTTTGAAATTGTGTGCACATACATGAGCTGTGTGTAGATATGCAGTTCACAACAGTCAAACGTGTGTGTGCTCCATTCAGCTTCAGCTGCAGCAACATTTGTTTTCCTCAGTACCTGGAAGGTCGATTGAAGTGGCATGAGAAGAAAGCGAGCTTTGTTTCGGTAAAAGAGCAGAACCGTTTGGACAGAATTGCATCAGCCGTGTAGCCATAGCCGGATGAATCAAATGATCCTTGTCTTTGTGGAGTGGTGGAAGATGGCTGGGCGTGGAGATGTTCTCCCAACTGAAAAGTAAGCTTCTCGTAATTGTGTAATTGCGCTATGGTGAGTGCTTTGAGTGCAGTTCATGTCGTGACCAGGGTTTAAATTTGATCTTTGTGATCAAATGTTTTTTTCAGTTTTTAAATATAGTTCTCAGTGCAGTCTCAACTGGAACTCGACCTCAACTGTATTATTTGTGCATTCGTATATTACATGGCAAGCGAAAAGTTACTCAATGCCTAGGGAAGTAAAGAAAAACTCCAATCGGATTTAGGGCCGTCCAATCGTATTAATTGTCATGAAATAGCTGTCTTCATGATATTTCCTTTAGTAAGTCAAGGTATTCTTTGCCATCATCGTCACTATATACCCTATCGATAGCAATATAAATAATAATGTGCAATCAACTTGTTATGACAGAAAGGGAATCCAATCAAGTAAGTAGCCAGCCCCATTGTATCAATGTTTGATTCCAATCAGCAAGTTATCATTCTACATGAAAGATAACATGAATCCAATCGTTCTATTGCTTGCTCTACCATTGATATGAACGCACATTTGCCTTTGAAGCCAGCTTTAAGAAAGTATCGATGCTACCCCACACCATCCGTAAAGCTAATACCTTGAAAGCAATAACTAATGTCTTACCATACATTTTCAACCACCTGCATAAATAATGTGCCCTTCACCAGCACCACCCATTGGGCCTCAATCCACCGCAATTCCAATTCCTAACGTTGAATGCAAAACCTTGCCCCGATTGTATTGGCCATCCAGCTTATATTCTTGCAAGGGTAACTTCAGCAGAAAATTATTCATCGGCAGTAGTAAATTATTGGGCATACCAGAATTGAATTTCCGGTTTGTAAATTAATATTTCTCAAAACATTTACATTTTGCCGTCTGCAATCTGCACGGAGTCATTGGGAGGTGATAAAAAGAACCGGAAAGTCGAGCACTCGATGGAATTAGAATTGGAAATTATTGCTTTGAAAATGGAAAACAAGGGAATCTATAGCTGTTACTTACTTTCTCTGAAATGTGTGTCCGTTGCAATACGGCATAACGCATTTCTTTAATTATTTATTTCCATGAGTGTAGTCCAACGAGCTCGGTAGTTCAGTGCACCAAATTACAGAGAAGGGTTCAATCCCTGTAACGTTTACCAAACGTATCCTATAGCTAACCCTTTTCAATAACAATCTTTCACCCTTTCCGTGGCACTTAGAGTTGTCTGCATCACTCTTAAGTAAGTGCCCAACTAGCAATCCTTCCTATTCCCACCAGTTGAAAAGATGTTGCCTAGAGACAGTTTTCGATCGTTGGATGTTATATGCTGCCTATGAGGTAGTGAGTGGGCGATGGATATCTACAGCATTGGTACAATAATATAGGACTTGTAGCACCTACTTGTTCAATGGTAATACTTTTGCTACAGAAGTGCTCCGTTTTTGGCACGTTGTAATTGAGGCACGTTCCGTGTTTGGTAACCAGAATTTGCTTGCCCACTTCATTTCAATTTAAGTAACGTAGATTTTTGAGTAGAAACGAACCCTCAATTTGGCCTTCAATTCCTTTTACAGACAGTCTGTCACCTGATACTTTCTATTTATTTAATATGCGTTATGTCCCGTATTCAAATATTTTTTTAGATATGGGGGAAATGGATGCAATGTCGTCTTAAATGACCCTAATTTGGGCCCATACATAAATTCAGCAATCGACTAAATTTTCAATAGCGACAAAAAATATCCATTAGTACCGTGCCAATGACGCGTTCATCTAGATAAAATTGATAAACAACAGATTTTTAGCGATATTTAGTTTTCTCATTTAATAAAATAGAAGCCCTCATGTTGTCAAGTATGTTGTACTATTGAATTGAAGTTAAATTTTGCATAGATTTCAAAAATCAATTAGCCCTAAAAACTAAATATCTCAATATTTTTCTACACAACATATTGCATTTTATCGAGAATCTATTCAAGTTTTCAAATACATCAGTAAAAATTTGAATCCACACATGGTTCTGGCGTTATTCCGGTTTACGTTGGGGTCACTCTGGGACGGAATTTGGCTTTACTGTTCTGTAATAATTATACACATGGTGAACATACTATTTTCTCACTGAAATTATGTAATTGGACTAAACTCGGCTGATAGTCCATAATCACATTGGGCATCCCTGAAAAGTTGCGGTACCCCCCAGGAAAGTGGCCAATTCTCGACAAGAACCAAAACCCATCGTGCGACACATCAAACTCTATGATTTTAAAAAACTTGACCGGTATTGGCCTTATTGAGAGTCCACGGTCACCCTAGCTCTTCCGGCCATGGTCCCGTGCCCCTGGACAAGAACCAAAAAACGTCGTGCGACATATAAAACTTCATTATTTTACAAAACTGTGCCGGTAATGGCCTTACTGAGAGTCCACGGTTACATTGGCCCTTTCGGATATGTTCTGGTGCCCTCGAAGAAGTGGCAAATTCTCAACAAGAATTAAAACGCGTTGTGCGACACATGATCATGATTGTGCAGAAATAGGCTAGTCAGGATCTTATTGAAAGTCCGCGATCATTTTGGGTCTCCCGGGCAAGGTTCGTCAAATAATTTAGTTCGAAAAATCTTAAACTGCCTAAATCAGAAAAAAAAAAT
Source organism: Ochlerotatus camptorhynchus (assembly GCF_037179485.1). Taxonomy (NCBI): domain Eukaryota; kingdom Metazoa; phylum Arthropoda; class Insecta; order Diptera; family Culicidae; genus Ochlerotatus; species Ochlerotatus camptorhynchus. The sequence continues at coordinate 112,836 of NW_027040609.1, read as the reverse complement.
TAACGAACTACACGGAATTCACATTAAACTTTTTCAAGAATATCAGTCAAAACGATGACGGACACATTCCAAACTATCGTTTTTCCAAGAATACGAAAAATAATTGTCAGAATTAAATCGACAATGGAAAGTGAAAGTGGTAGCCAAGCTTAAATGAAATTTGTCGTGGAACCACCAATTTTAATAAAAAAAAAAACAACGTTTTAAAATTGTTCACTATCTTCTTTATTTCTCTTCAAAATCTCGATCGTAACTAAAAATTAAATTCAATCAAACATTTATTCAATCAAAGTGTTTTGATACTTCATACGTGAACTTCACGGTTTTTGAGATGGGAGCTATGAATATTTCAAGAGCAAATTTTCATTATGCCGAAAGTAACATTCGCACCAATCCGAGAAAGTAAAGGTTTGTATTGATGACCGAAAAGTTATTCCTAATTCCAATTAAACACATGTAATCTCATAGCGATTGCAGTGTTTAACAAATTAAGCAGGGTTTTAATCATACAAAGCAGATCGCTAGCTTTCATGCTTAAAATTGCGAAACCTAACCTAAATCGCCCCATATCCTTTCCGCACTCGCAAATATTGACATTTATGCCGGGTTTTTTTGGTATCCATTCGTTCCTATCTCTTTCATTATAATTATTATTATCATGGGGAAAGTAGAAAAGAGGACGACAAAAAGTGAGGTTAGCATTTGCGTGCAGTGTTTTATTGAAGCTCTGATGCTAATTTGACAGCTCCTCCTGTTCGTTTACGATTATGCATTGTTTATGTCGGCCCACAAAACGTTAAATTGAGATAGCATTCAAGATCATGACCATGTATAGTGTGATACACGCAAATTTACGTGTCAATTATTAAACAATTTACTTAATTTTTAATTACTTACTTTCTTCAGATCCATAAACAATTGGTGCCTCCATTGAACAGCTTAGACAATTTCCTACTGAATAGTGTCCTTTCTACTTCAAGTAAGCTTCATTTAGTTAAAGTTAAGAAAACATGTCTAAAATTGTTGTTTGTCTACGTGTTTTCCCTTATTATTTCAAAAAATGCAGGTTTTATTTTGTCTAACCAAAAACTGTCTCTTAGAGTGCTCTACAACTCTGTCTTTGACACTTACTTTCAGTCTAATCTAGTTTTGTTGCAATTCTGTTCTAAACACATCAAGTTAGGTGGTCGTTAATTAACGATTGTTTTTTTTCCTTGATTTGTTTTCCGTGCTGAGCACCAATGCTACCGACGCCAGGGAGGCAGCTCCCACACCTGTACCCTACCTATCGACCCATCAACTCATGAACCGGGGACCAACGGCTTTACTTCCCTTCCGAAGAAAGGCGTGATCAGATGGTCAGTGATGTTATGCCTCAGAACATCCCGGCGGCGCCGACTGGGATTGAACCCAGGCCTACTGGGGTGAGAGGTAATTACACTTACCACTACACCACCGGCGCCGCTAATTAACGGTTGTATAAAACACGAATCCAACCCCACCGTGTTGACGTCTGTATGCAGCGCGCACAGCACACATATGATGTATGAAGCTATTGGATGTTTTGATATTAGCTAAATTGTGAATATCACAAATCTGTGCATGATGAACCAAAGCGAACAGAACCCCCAATGTTTTCAATAAATGTAAATAACATTCACTGAAAAACAATAACAAGTTCTGCCCTGTTAGTTCATCATGCAAAAGTATACAGGTTTAATTTATTCAAAAAAGTTGTAGCTACGAAAGCTTCATACATTATTTTACGGAATTCTGTTGGTGAAAAATTTAGAGGCAAATGAATGTAAATTGATGCATGAAATGATTGTAAATGTTTTTCTATGCCGGAAGTCACCAACAAAAAATCAGCTAAAACGTTTAGAAGACTTCCGAGAAATAGCGGTGGGTGGACTGCAAAACCCATATGTGTTACAGCAAATTGCCTCACTAACTCTTCTACTTTATTTACGTGAACAGCCTTTGCTCACTAATTACTAGCTTCTAATTAGGGGCTGTCCATAAACTACGTAGAAAGTTTAGGGGGGGTGTTGGCAATTATCCACGGCCCATACAAATTTTAATAATTTTGTATGGACAATTGTCTGTCTACGCAGGGGGAGGGGGGGTCAAGAATTCAAAAAAACTGTCTACGTAGTTTATGAACAGGCCCTTACTGGTTTTAAATGTTCCCGTGATTTTTTTAAGGTTAATTAAACTTTCTTGAAATTTTTCGGTTAGTGCTGAAGCTCTCACTACTTTCCTGAAGTTTTCAAAATATAATTCTTTGATGCTCATGGAACTTCCTTTAAAATCTCGAAAATTCCGTGAGCTTATTTTTCCTTAATTTGTTTTCCTTCGATCTTGTTTTCCGCAATGAATACCAATGATACCAATGCCAGGGATGCAGCTCCCACACCTGGACCCTACCTTTCGACCCATCAACTCATGGACCTTGAACCAACTGCTTTACTTCCCTTCCGAAGAAAGGCATGATCAGAGATGTTATGCCTCAGAAAATCCCCGAGGCACCGACTGGGATTGAAACCAGGTCCTTTGGGGCGAGAGCGAATCATGCTTACCCATACACCACCGGTGCCACTAATTCCGTGAGCTTCTCTTGGCTTGCCTGAAGTTTTCATTCCTTCATGAAATTCCCTTAGTTTTCATGAAATTCTCGGAAATTCTCTTACGTTCCAGACATTTTGCTGATATTCAAGCAACATCTCTGAAGACATCACAGTTATCTTGACGTATTTGGGACATTTCTGAAATTCATGGAATATTTAAAATACTCAGAACATTTCTGAAACAAAAATAAAACTGCAGTTCTCTAGACAACCCTGAAATTCACGGAACATCTTATAGATCCTCAACATTCTTCTGATGCTCGTGGTTCTGCCCTAAAATTATTATATTTAAAATTTGCGGATCTAAGTACCACTAAGTATCCTCTTCTAAAAACTACACATCCATAAACTTCAACGAGAGTCTGTTCTTTCCTGAAGTTTTAGGGACTGCCCTAAAGATCTCTGAGTTTCCCTGGATATCTCTAGAGCTAGCTTTATTGAAAGTTTACACAATTCTCCAAAAGTTCTGTAGACTTCTCTGATGGTTTCTTGACATCTTGGAAGTTTTCTGGATATCCTTGAAGTAATAGAATACCTTAAAAGCTCCTGCAGTTTCCTTGAAACTGATGGATCCGCCTGGAAGTTGAAGCTGAAAAACCTAAAATTTTGCAGAAGCTCCCTCATTATCTTGCAAGCAGTTCGTAAAACATCCCCGAAATCCTCGGTATTTTCTTTCATTCTTCGAACATTTTTCCTTAAAATTTTTGTAGATTTCTAAACTTCCCGACATTTTCTGAATCTTCAGTGAAGTTTTAAAGCTTCTAGAATCTAACTGGTTTCTGGATTTCAATGGAACTGCCCTAAGGTTCTCGAAATTTATCTGGGATTTCCAAAAGATCCCTAAAATGTTAGCAGTTTTCCTAAAAATCACGGCCTCAGTTTACACATCTGCTTGAAGCAAGTGATGAGAATGACTGACCGCCCGCGGATGCTACTCTGGTATTGACAGATCAGCTGTAATTACGCAGAGCCCCAATAGACCCCCTAAACAGGGTTGACAAATGTAATTTTTAATGAAAGATCTCACGCGATACTTACATAGATACTTCTATCACTATCATCGGATGAGAAAACGATGACAGAGATTTTCTTCGAAATCTCATCGATTTTTTTTTGTCATGACAGAACGTGACAGTGCTGTGATTATCGTGATTACTAGCTCATGTATTGCTATTAAAGGTACTTGTACCAAGGAAATCCTAAAAATATATTCACTCTACCGATTACATATGGTTACTTGCTTAAACTCTTCTAAATCAGTTAGAAATGTTGATGTCAAAACTGCATAAGAATTATTCTCATGAGTGCTTGATCGTTGGAAAATGACAAGAAAGCTAATGATCGGTCGTTTCGCCTCGTGATAATGAGAGGACCTGTTTTCTCATTGTCACATGACGGCCGTGTTATTTACCAGCTCTGCCCCTGAATCAATAAAAACTGGTGATCTCAAACTAGAAAATACTAGCGCCGGCTGCGCCCAAACAAAGGTCAAGAAAGGAAAGGGTAGGAAAGTGTGTTACGAGCCGAGAAATCGTCTGCACTTCCACGAGAAATCACTGGGATGTGGGATAAATGGGTTGGGTTTGCAGCAGGATTCGTGTTGGTAAACGATAAGCTAAATTGATATCCTAACGTGTAGGAGCTTGGGATTGTAAGCAAAAATTGTCGCTCTAAGGCCACCAAGCCCTCATATCACATAATACAAGCTACGATCGCATTGTTATTGTAAACATTCAAGCCTGGCCCGACGGTGACGTTGATGACGGTGTTGAGTTTCACAAAACACACGATAATCAAGCGATGTTACTCCTTAATTCAATATCAATCTCAATGGTGGTGCCCTTTACACAAGAATAAGCCTCAAAGACTGATGATCTTTTAAACCTGAAGACAACAAAGCTACAAAAAGAGCTTCCCAAGGAGATGAGTCCGGCCAATACTCCGGAACTAAGGCCAATTGAGGAATTTTGGTCAATTGTGAAGCACATACTGAAGAAAATGGATGGAACTGTAATTGACCAGAAGGATTTCAATCGGAAATGTAATTTGGCAGCCAAACAAGTTGGAGCAGGGATCGTGCAAAAGATGATGGGCCGTGTACGAAGAAAAGTTCGTGTAATGGCCTATGGTACGAAGGAAGACTGAAACAATGGTCTTACAATAACTAAAGTACCTACTAATATATGGCTGTTACATTGAACTATGAAAAATAAAACGCATTTTTCAACCCCAACAAGATTTTCGTGCCGGATTTTTTTTTTGTGTTCAACCGTTAGCACATTGCTTTTACAAATATTTGTTTATTATTTTCTTATACACTGAAGTCTTTTTTTACACGGTTTTTTTTACGCGGTTTTTTTTCACGGTTATTTTAACACGGTTTTCCACGATATACACGGTACGTTTTTAACGATTTCTCGACAACGACAACGTTTCAAGCTATAGGTAATCGAATGGCATACTTAGAAAAAAATCACAATTTTTGGTGTAAATACAGAATTTTTTTAAAATATGTCTATATGGACCATATCATGCTTTAATTTCAAATGGCATCAAAATCCGATTTTGCAAAAACATTTTAGCATGCGAAAAATCAAAATCTCGTAGGTTTTTTTTACACGTTTTTTTTTACACGGTACGTGCCCCCGTGTAAAAAAAGACCTGAGTGTATACTAATTCCGCAAATGGGCGCTCATTGAATCCACCTTATGTTAGATGCTTGCAGCTCAATTTAGCACAGTAATAGATGAGCATCCACAAATTCGCTTATGAATTTTGGTACACAGCTTGTATAAATGAAGCGCATGTTGATCGATATTTCTGCACGCAATTAGCTGTAATTTTAAAAAAATAAACAAATCGACTTTCAGAGCTGGTTGCTCATGGAGTAACCTTAGCTACCACCATGACAGACCTGACTAGGACTGACTCATGAATTTTACTAAACTTGCTCAAGGGCCACTTGTGATAGAGGTTATCACAATATGTCCTAGATGTCGTTAAAATTTAAGCTTATTTTAATTAGCTTTGATGTACTAAGTGCTCCACTATGCAACTGAGAAGATGTCAAAACAAAAACGGAGGGAAAATCAAGCTGAACATTGCATTAGGTCCTAAGTAACACTGACAGATTCTCTTCGTCGACTTCTCTTTGCATCCCCACGGCCATGTTAAGACATTCCCACTTATTTGCAGCTCACAGATCGATAAAAGAAGCTTTTTTTTATTATAGTCACTTTAACGCTCTTGAGTCATTCGTGACTTTTCCGGGGGTGAGATTTGAACTCGTGACTTTGGCGTGAGAGGTATGTATACTAACCACTACGCCGGGGTCGCCCCCGATAAAAGAAGCTTTTAACTAGCATCTAATACGTCAACCAGATCAAGAAACGGTTATGTGCTAAAGTTATAAACGAAAGAGAAAGTCGATGAAGAGAATCGATCAATGTTACCAAGGACCTAATGAAATGTTCAGCTTGAAATTGATATTACGCCGTGATAACGATTGACATATAGAACGAATCCAATAGATCCTGCTGGGATGCCATCGCCAAAGCGTTGCACAGGATAAGGTTCCCTGACTACTTTTGCGGGATTGTGATGAGCTTAAATTGAATCATTTTCGTTAAATTGTGAAAAACTGGTTTGTGCTTAAATATTTGGGTTCTGTTACAATAAATCAGATTTATCAGAAAAGCTTATTTGTAACAAAGTGAAAAACTCTTTCCACACGTGTCAGAATTGTTTTTGCTCTCGACCTTCAATAAACTAATGTAAAACATGGCGGGAACTTTTGCACCCAAATGGAACTGAATTCTATAGGTAATAGTGGCGAAATAGTAAACAAAAAAATGGTGAAGGCTTAGCAACGCCCTCGCACGTCGGAAACGCCACCCGTGGCCATTGTTATGTTTTCATCGAACATTAAAATATCCACCCACGGGGGAATGGAGAAGTGAGACTGAAATTGAATTACGACCCAACGTGGCGCAACGGCAGTGCACGTATACCCTCATCAAGGGATCGATCTGGATGAACTTAAATTTTGATGTCCTGTGATCAGATCCAATTTATTCGCCGGATGCAGGGTACGAACCAGTAGTCCCAGCTATGAATAATTGATAGCTTCATCAGGGACCTATCGGAGTCCCTCGTTTCCGTCATCTCCGCAGGCTGCTACTGTGTGCGCTTGTCGAGAGCTTATTTTTGTGTGACTACGGCTTACTACAGGAATATTGCCAATGGGACGAGACTGGTTTGCTCTCTGACAACCCTCTTAATGCACAAAACGGCAAAATAACAGTGCTTCGCTTCTTACCCATACGGTCTTCGATAATCGGATCGCTTCGAGATACTTTCGGCTTGTATCAGGTGCCATTATGCGTTAGTTCATGTGTATACGTTGTTTGTGCGACTAACAAGCATGGCTCGCCAGGAGTGATCCAAGGGAATCTTATAAACAAGCATGGGGCTTATTTCCCGACATCTTTTATTCATTTCTCTGTCTAGATTGTCATCCAAACGCCCTCTCCGCTTCATCGTATCGAAAGGGGTATTGAGATGGCAATCTTATCTGATGTGTCACCTACGCAATCATATCGTGTTGCTATTCCTTTCAGCCGTTTGTCGTTCAGCCAAGAACTTTTAAGCTTCTTCCAGCTCGTTTGGAGCTACCTACTCTTGAAAACTCGTATATACATTCAACACCATATCAGATTGAGATTAGCACATCACTGCGATGGCTGTGGAGATTTTCCAGATCGATTATCACCTAGGTTTCCTAGATATATTTGGAATAAGAAACCTTGCTGCGAATCCTGTAAATTCAGTTGGCTCTATGAATGTTTATCGTATCAAATGTTCGAGTGCTCTATAGTGGATGATTGTTGCTTCACGATTGGGTCTTGAATTGACAGCGGACAAGCAAATGAAAACAATAAACAAATAAATAAAACGGTAGCTGGGATAGAGAAATTCAGTTGTTAAAAGAAGCACACATGTATGGAAAAAACGCTATCGGAATACAGTTTGATCTTGGATTTGATAACACAATTGCTTCATCTACACGGAAATAAATAATATATATCCCAAAATTAAGTTCACCCAAATGCCTCCATGCCATTAGCAAATGTAGAAAAAATACGCCATGACCCCCTCCCCTTTGTAATGTGTTTTTCTACATAGCTGGTCACCCTAAAATTCTACGTTATTTATGTATCTTCCCATTAGAAAAATCTTAAAATCATCAGCAGAAGGCAGCCGAGGTATATTTTGCACGAGATTCACATAGTTTGGAACCGCTTTCAGCAAGGCTCTGTATACTGTAAAGCTAGGGAGTGATGAATTGCTGTTTTGGTGCTTTTTCATAACTTTTTATTGTAGAATGCTAACGTAAAAGCCAGTTGAATTTTGATTCATTCGTAAAAAACCAATATTGATCCACCGGGCAGGTGAATAGAACCTTTGTTACACAGTATAATCTCGTTTTTGATAATATCCACAGATAGACAAGGCCTTAATGGATATTTTTATTTTTATTGGTCTCAGTTTCTGCACTGCTCAATTGGACAGAAATTGCTTGTTTGAATTGGAGTCCAAATCATAATTCAATAATCAATTGATTTTTGTCTTCACGTTTATTTCCTTACATGACAATAATTTTAAGATATAATTGTGGCTTATCTATATGGAGCTAATATGAGTTTTACGTAGTGCGAAGTGTATATAAATCACTTTCTTTTTCTTGGCTTACAACTGGAGCTTTATGACTTTATACTTAATCTGCTTTATTGCGCTCTACATACTTTAAGCACAATCTTATTATATACAATCTTAATATATTACAATAATATTTGACGAACCAATAAAGTTAAATAATCAATCAGCCCGATTCTCTTCATCGATTTTCTCTTTCGCGTAAGTTACACTATCTTCCTTGTGAATGTATTGACATGTGTAACGTCCGCTTTAGATGTATAGATGTTTAGATGGATGGGCAAAAACAGCGCAGGGTGCAAGCTATTTCTAAACAACCCAAATTTGAGTAGGATCTACTCATATCCACCAAAGATTAGTAAACAAAGTTGGGGCTGACAAGAGGGCAAATGAACAACATCGACCTAAATCCGAAAGGTAATTTGTTATCTTGTCAGTTACAATCTAGTTTGCTCTATATTGTTATGCCCTACTTCTAATGGAAATAAGTAGATCTTACTGAAAATTGGATTGTTTAGAAATAACGTGTGCAGACAGGTGGAAAAACTCGCTGCACACGGCCAACGAGATGATCCCAAATTTGATTTAACTCTACTCAAATCGCAAAAAGTGCAGGAATTCAGAATAATTTACTTCATGTCTTTCCTGTTTTTTTCCGCTTTTTCAAGGAAAAAATGCCAGAGTTCTAACGATTGGGTTTTCTTGGTCTATTGGTACTACTACTAGACTGTGTAAAATTTTCCTCATTTTTCAGCAGATTATTTAGGCTTTTATTTGGGTTGATCTCATCGGTCGTGCACAAATTTGAAGGTACAACCAGGGATGCCATGTTGCCAGATTTATCTGGCACAGCCAGATTTTTTATCTTAATCCATAATCCATTATCACGTTTCGCCAGACTTTTAATATTCTGCAAAATTTTTCAAATTTTCATATGGGCATACCCTAGTAGATTCTTGATAAATCAGTTTTTTTTTTCAGTGGGTCACGTTTAAAGCAAAAGCACAAAAAGGTTCGATGAGAATGTGTTGGAACGGATTAAAGGTTGTTTCTCTCTAACTTACCTCAAAGGTGATTTACCACGCGAGTAAAAGCGATGGATGAAAAAAAAACTGTGCGGAGAGGACGTAAAATTCGTAGCACTTCAGCAAAGTGATTTGACTTCAGTTATCCAGTCCAAGATGTCCGCTGTTTTTCGTAGTCCATTCGTCTAACTTTGTTTTTGCTTCAGCCTAGAGCCGCGCTTTCCGGTTAAGTCAGAGTTTTTCGTCTATTGTTATGTCATACATTGGTAAATAGTAATGTCCCAGTCTCGAAAATAAAATAGCATATTTAGTTATTTTGTTCGTAAAGGTAAATAATAACTTAATATTCAGAAGAACATTTCACTCACATGAATATTTTAGAATCACCTGCCTCTGCTGCTGAGACTACAAGCAAACCAGCTGTTCTCGATGACAAAGGACGTGATGATGTTCATAGTACTGCTGCTGCCTCCTCCTCCTCCAGATCATCAAAATTGTTTGGAAAGAGATCGAGTTCGAAGATAAAAAATCCAAATGAAAGCAATTCAGAAACCACCGTAGCAGGAGATCGACGATTGAATTCAGGTACACAATTTGGAAACGTTTTCGTTCGTAATTTAGTAATTAATTTTTATAGGAAATATTGTTTCGTTGATAGACACAAGCAATTTTCCGGGTGTTCGTGTTAGCGATGTGTTAGAAGCTAGTTCCGCTGAAAGTGTATTAAGTACTGAGCGAATTGTCAATATCAGCTATTTTTCCGGATGTATGAATGTCAGTACTTATGATCTTGGTGTTACTAGTAACCATCTCGTTGCTGGCTGTACTTGTTCTACTAAACCTACTGCTGTTGCTGCTGGCGGTTTTGTTGCTGCCAATCGTGATGTCTCCACCAACCGTTCCGGTTCTATCAGCTGTGCTGTTGCCACTGACCGTTCTGCCGCTACTGACCGTTCTGTTGCCACCGACCGTTCTGTCGCGAGCCGTTCTATTATTGATGACCGTGCTGTTGCTACTGAAAGTATACCTGATGTGGATCTACAAATGTTCCGTGAAATTGACAAGCGTAATACTGACAATCCCTCAAACAGCGTGTCAAAAAAATGATGACAATAATCATGGTAAGTTTAATGGATTTTGGTATTCCCTTTTTCGTGTGGAACTAAGTTGTTGTTTTATTTCAGCTAGCGCTGAAGAATTGGTTTCCGCTGGTCGTGATACAACCACATCGATAAATCGTGCATTACATGTTAACCGATCTGTTAATATGAATGATTCATCGGGACGTAAAGCTCACCCTGGCCGTAGTAACTATCTCGATGTTCCTAAACGCTCTGTTTCTGCTGGATGTGCTGGTACTACTAAACCTGCTGCTGTTGCTAAAGAAGATTCCGTTGCTGATATTAATGCTGTGTCCTCCGCCTATTCTGAACCTATAAGCTGTGCTGCTACCACTGACATTTCCGTTGTAACACTGAAAGACTCTCATGCAGCGTTTCAACAAATGATGACAATGATGATAGTAATTTCAATGCGTTTTTGTTTTGTTTCCTTGTAGCACTAAATGTAGTACTTATTCTTTTACTTCAGCCTTTGATGAAGTTTTTGGTTGTCGGTGAGTACCAAAAAAGACACCGGTTACTGTAAAATATGCTGCGTCGACGTGCTATCTCTGTCAACATCTAAGCCCATCAATAAATATATGGCTGACTTCAAAGATAACATTCGGACTGCAGAGCTGCAGTTGTGTACCTGGGGAGCAGAGCATAATAAATCTGCATCAGAAATCGAGCAAATGGCCGCATGCATGCGTGTTACATGCTTAGACTCTGAAATCGCACAGGGATTAAAGATTGGTCGTACAAAGGCAACCTCAATTATAACGAACGTTGTTGGAGCCGGACATCATCAGGACCTGAGTGAGATTTTGGCAAACACCCACTTCAGCCTTATAGTGGATGAGTCGACGGATGTTGCCAGCAAGAAGTCTTTAGCTTTGATTGCTAGAACTTTCATCTGGGATGATGAAAAATTGCTGGTGAAGGATTTGTTCTACGATCTCGTTGAACTAATCGAGACATATTCGATGACCCTGTACCAAACGATAATAAAGCGTTTCGAAGAGGACAACATCCCGTACAAAACAAATTTGATCAGCTATACAGCGGACGGCGCCAACAACATGACAGGTCGGGAAAAATCGTTGGGAGCATTTTTAAAAAGAGATTGTCCTTCATTGTTTTTGTTAAAATGTACGTGTCACAGCATAGCGTTGTGTGCTTCGTACGCATGTAAACACATCCCAAGCTTCGTGGAACAGCTATGTCATGATATATACAACTATTTAAGTTGTAGTCCTCTAAGGACCAGTAAATTCGATGATATCCAAAATTTGCTGGAGCTTAAACCACTAAAAATGCTCCACCCATGTGCTACGCGGTGGTTATCATTAGAAAGTGTGGTTCTGAGGGTTCTTGAACGGTTCGAGGCCCTCAAAATTTATTTTGGATTTATCGTCAACACTGACCATGTCGAAAAGGCAAAAGTTCTTTCTATTTATGATGCTTTCAACAATCCAGCCACAGAACTCTATTTAACATTTTTATCGTATATTCTTAATCCGGTTAATAGACCAAACAAGCTGTTTCAAAGTGAAACTCCTGAATTGTTTGGCCTACAAACAAATGTTTCACGACTCTATAAGACTGTTTTGGATAACTTTTTAAAGCCGCAATACATGGTAAACTTAAAAGATTTGTTTGCTGTACAGTTTGAGCAAGACAATTACGTAGAGTTGGAAAACATTTATGTAGGGAGCAAGACTGAAGCACTCATTACTGATTTTTTGCTTAGCTCAAAATTGTCAAACGAAGATGTCCTCGATTTTAAAGTTAATGTAATGCGTTTTTATATAACATTAACGCATCAAATTTCGACAAGGTTCAACTTTAATGATAATATTTTGAAAAATGTCCCGATTATTGATCCTGCAAATATTGTCCAACGTAAGCATGCATCGATTGTTCCGCTTCTTCGCTGTTTCCCAAACATAATCGCGTCTGAATTTGTGACAGATGCTGAAAATGAATTTCGAGAAGTAAGAAATATCGATTACGACCAATTTTCTGAAGATGTTTTAAAAGATGCTGCTCAATACTGGGGGAAAGTCTTAAGTATGAAAAGAACAGACGGATCTCTCGCTTTTCCTCAACTCCACAAGTTCATTCCGTGCATGCTCATTCTTCCACACTCTTCCGCCAGTGTAGAGAGTGTATTTTCGGAGTTCAATTTAAACAAAACTAAAATCAGGAACAGACTGAACGCCACAACTATGCGAGGAATCTTAGCCGCAAAAAGTTATGCTAAACTGAATAAACAGGGATGTGTAGTACTAAAGTTCTCGAAGAATATAAAATACAGATACAACCAATCAATGCACGAAAGAAAAGCTGAATAATTAATAAAAGTGTAAAACGTTTTTTTATTAATTATTGTGTTGTTTATTAGCAATAAAAAAGAAATGGTTTTTATTTCGATTTGATTTTTCTTCGATCTACACGCAAGAGCGACTCAAAATTGCGAAAAGTGCAGTTATTCAGTGAGTAAGTAAAATTTTCCAGGTTCAATTTCTTGAATATGAGGAAACTAATAGACTGAGTGAAATTTGTCTTAATTTTCCTCATATTCGAGCAGCTTTTCCTGAACAATTTTGCTCGCTCACTGAGCAAGTGAAGTTTTTGTAATTTTGAGTCGAATTTGACCGTATACCCGCTATTTCACAACTAATCAAAAATGGGTAGAGTCTACCCAGATTGGCCAGAACTGAACCTACTAAAATCTCGGTAAACTATAATGAGAGAGAGAAGGATTAGTATTTATACGTGAAGGCAGACAAGGGAAACGCGGTCGTTGTCATGGACAAGGACGATTACGATAATCAGATGACAACGAAGATTAACAACGGACCGTATAGACAGCTTCGAGTAGACTCCTTACAGAACATAGTGAAACGCGTGGAGAAAGCACTGAAGGAGTGCAAATCGATATTAGGAGATGGAGCAGGTCGTTTACGGGAACCCAATCCCATTCTACCCAGGATCAAAGGTCTCCCCAAAGTCCACAAACCAGGAAATGAAATGCGAGAGATCGTGTCTGCAGTTGGTTCCCCCACCCACAAACTAGCGAAGTGGCTAGTCAAAGAGTTCCAGAGTATGCCGAATCAGTTCCAGAGTAAAGCAGTTAGTAACACCCAGGAGTTCACCCAGAAACTACAATCTTCAGGAGACATCAACGAGGACGAGATTATGGTATCTTTCGACGTCACAGCTCTTTTTCCCAGCGTACCGGTCAAGGAAGCGATCAACCATTTGGAGGACTGGCTATTAACACAACGAGAGGATGCAGCATGGAGAAACAAGGTTCAGACGTACCTTAAGCTGACCCGCCTTTGTATGGAAGAGAACTACTTCTCTTTCCGAGGTAACTTCTACAAGCAGACGAAAGGAGCCCCAATGGGAAACCCCCTATCCCCCTTCTTGTGTGAACTTTTTATGGCCAACTTGGAGGCAATCCTGAAGAAGAAAGGACTATTACCAAACCTTTGGTGGAGGTTTGTTGACGATATCTTAAGCGTAGTTAAACGGGAAGCCCTTCCACAAATCTTAGATGAGATCAACAGAATTCACAAGGATATCAAATTCACTCACGAGGTGGAAAAAGACGGGAAACTCGCATTTCTCGATCTTCTAGTCATCAGGGAATCGTCATCATCTTCCTCGCTTGAATACGAAATTTACAGGAAACCAACAAGCACCAAAAGAGTTATCCCCTATACTTCCAACCATTCGTTCCAGCAGAAAATGGCCGCCTTTCACCACATGATTCATTGAATGCAGACTCTTCCACTCAGCGATACAGGAAAGGTTAAGGAATTACAGTACATCTTCGAAACAGCAAGACTCAACGGATACAAGGAGACCACAATCCAGGCAATCATCGATAAAAAAAAGCGAGAATTCTACAAAGGAGATTATTTACAACCCTCACCGCAGCACCTGAACCATTGAAACGAGTGTCCGTTCCATTTGATCAAGATATTACTTGTAAGCTAAGACCACAGTTAAAACAATTCGGATTAGATTTAGTTTTCACCAGTAGACATAACCAGTTGAAATCATTGTTAGGATCAACTAAAGACCCAGTTAATGTTTTAGGTAAAGCAGGTGTATATAAAATAAGCTGTAATCATTGTAACAAAGTATATGTAGGACAAACCAAGAGAACTTTAGCAACTAGATTTAAAGAACAAATAGCGGAGGTTAATAAGGCAAAAAAGCAAGAGGTAAAAGGCCTAACATATGATTTCAAATCAAAGGTTGCAGAACACATCTTCACAGAGGACCACCAACTATCTTCCGAGGACATCACGATTTTACGAACCGTATCTACACCATGGAAATTGGATGTTGCAGAAAGCCTCGAGATCAACAAACAACGTAATTCAACTTTACTCAACAGGGATCAAGGAAACGGACACACATGGCTTTTCAAGTTACTACCTAGGACACATCAACGAGTAAACAGCGGAGTACCTGTTCCTATAGAAAGTTAAATTTAAGTTTACCTAGTTTCTAATTGAAAATGTACCTGTGTTAATATAAAGTAGTGGAATTAAATGGAAAATACTAATCCTTCTCTCTCTCATTATACAGGTATTCCACTAAGATGCCCACATTCATCAGGATTGGGTAAGCTATGTTAGGAGTGACAAGTTGACATACGAACAACATCGAATCTGAAATCAATCGATATTGTTCATTTGTCAACTTGTAACTCCTAATATAGTTTACCCATTTTTGGGTAGGTTCAGTTTTGGCCAAACTGGGTAGACTCTACCCGTTTTTGGTTTTTTTAAATACCATGTAGCGCACACTACCGTACCCTTCACATATAGAAAAAATCTTGCATAGATGAAATTGGGAATCGAGCCGAGTTCTGTCGATTGAGAATGTTTTATACAGGTTAGATAGCTTGTGTGGATGGCTATCGGGCACAGACGGCAAGACGTGTGAAAATCGATTCTAATACCTATGTTACGCTAGTAACAAAGGTAATAGATGGATTAGTGCGATTAATATCCATATCAAAATGTATCATTTGCACACCGCAGAGACACACTCTATGTTTTCACTAAAGGTGCACTCGAAAGCGCTCTCAAGTGCACCTTCAATGAAAATACAGAGCATTGTCCTGCGGTGCGGAAAGTTTTATAGGAAGATTAAATAATACCAAGAAACTATCTATTTTCAGATGGAGCAACTGAAAATTCAATTGGATTTAGTAAACTGAAAGTGTCGATAGTAAAGTAAAACAAGATTGGTTTTAACGTAATCATTCTATATTTAAAAGAAATGAAAAAGCTCCAAGAGTGGTCCATCCCTGAAGCTAGGTTTTAAAATACACTTCTACTAAACTTTTCAAATATTTGTTCAAGTTTTGAGAAAGACGCATTGAAGTGACACTTTTAACATTAAATTAATCCATAAAGGGAATGAATTTCAGTTCAATCAATCATGATTTTCATTGATTTGCATATTTTTCGGTTTCGGTGCTTCAATTTATGGTTCTTTTGTATCTGTGTCACACTTTAGGCTGATGATAAATTCCAAAGCGTGAAAAATAACTCATTTCTAAGTGTTTATATTACCTCACTTTCCTTCGCTACTAGCATAACAATGCAATCAATAATATTAGTAGTAATGGAGCAAAATTTTTGGCACATTCAGTAGATATTTCTATTACTTCGTTTGGAACAGCATCAAGCTTATGTTGCAACCTTCCACGTAGATTTCGAAAATGTATCCAATTTAATTCATTTGTCACCACACCAAACAGGAACTGATCCCGGAACAACTTCACTATCGGTAACTTTGAAAAATACGTTCCAACGTGATTACGGTCTTCGGTTGCCATAGTCGAAAGCTTACAACTCGCAGAAAAGTATGAATCAATAGCTTTTGTTTCGCTTTCTTTTCTTGTTTCTGCTGGTCAGAGTCGCTTTTCGGGATGCTCCAAAGTTGACATATAAATCACAATATAACTTTTCTGTAAATAATTCCCAAAGCTCACTGTATAGCTCGTGAGCATAAATATTGCAGTGTGTGAAAGAGTGTTCTTTCCCTCCATCTTCATTCTAAACCGTCTCGGAGTTTTGAAGACAATCTTTGTATCGAGTCGCTACCCTTCGGGAAAGGTCTGGTGTGGCGAGTCTTTTGGACAACCCATTGTGAGCGGCTACAGACCGTAAAGGATTGACACACACATATCGGGGCGGTGGAGGATCGACTGAAAATGTGTTCCCGAAGCAGGTTTTCCCGTAGTTTAGAGCAAAGAATAAGTTGAAACCAAGTCAGAGCCTCGGTGCGCCTTCGAGCAGTAAATTTTATAACAAAGAAAAAGCTTCAAAATTTTCTTATATTCTTCACTTCCGTCGGAACATAAATCAGGATAGGGTGAAAGTTTGTACTGCTTTTTTCTTCTGCTGCATACAGTCCAGGGTATGAAGTCGTGTGTACGGGGTACAGTTTGTTATTGCTGGAGGAATTCGAGATATAGTGGAATAAAGTTTCCCAACAATGAGAGCGGATGTGTCGAAACTTTGCCTGTGGGTTTTTGTTCTCCTAAGGTGAGTTTATAATTTCCGTAAACAATCTGCCGGGACTTTTGAAAGAAACCCAGGCTGAAGGGTGCTGTTAGGAACAATCAATATGGTTTGGGACTTTGGCACGAGTATCGGTATTAAATCAGGTTTATATATCAAGCTTTCTAACGAGTGAAGACCTTTAGAGTAGAGAATATACACATCCATAAATATAGGGTCTTAGTGTGGGGAGTTTTTGTTGTGATGTATTGTCAGTCCCATGAGCCATAATAGAAACAATGCCCAAGCGAAGTAAAAAAAAAAAAAAAAAAAAAAAGACAAACTGAAAGAAGAAATAGATGTAATGTCGGCGTAAATGCCCCTAATTTGGGCCCATACATAAATTCAGCAATCGACTAAATTTTCAATAGCGACCAAAAATATCCATTAGTACCGCCCCATTGACGCGTTTATCTAGATAAAATTGATAAATAGCAGATTTTTAGCGATGGGCCCAATCTTAGATCCATAGGCCAACATTAGAGCCATTTCCCCTATCATGTTGAAAACAAATCTTGTTATTCCACTTCCCGGAAGGGAAGTAAAGCCGTTGGTCCCCGGTTCATGAGTTGATGGGTCGATAGGTAGAGTCCAGGTGTGGGAGCTGCCTCCCTGGTGTCGGTAGCATTGATGCTTAGCACGGAAAATTAGATCGACGGAAAACAAATCAAGGGAAAAAAAAATTAGCTTATTGCGTGCTCTCAACTTAGTGTTCTAGATGCACTTCCACAGTTATTAATTGAGAGCTTTCGATGCCTGTACAATTTTTGCATTGGTATAATTGTGTGGCAAGTCCAATCATACTTCTATGCTCAGGGAAGTCGAGATATTTTCCAACCCGTAAAATTCCTAGACCGAACCGGGAATCGAACCTAGCCGCCTCCAGCATGGTCTTGCTTTGTAGCTGCGCCTTTACCGACAGAGCTAAGGGAGGTCCATTGATTTTAAGTTATAACGAATATGAAATGTGCATTTTACTACTGAATACGAAGACTGCTTCAAACGATGGATGTCCAAGCAACTTTGCGCTAGTTTAAAATTTTAATCGAAGTATAATTTTGCCAGCATGCTTATTGTATGTACCGTATGTATCATATAAATAATTTAATTAAGACAACATAGAGTCAGACGATTGATAACAAATGAATAAATAAATAAATAAGTCATTATAAGCTAGTTTAGTGTCTGTGGGAGATGTTAGGATACTTTTGGGAAACGTTACGGGCAATTAAGCAAATATAAATACAAATTGTTTACTTAAACACACAACCTGCTGCTCGGTTCACTGAACCACATATCCCGTCCTCAATAAAATCTATCAAAAATCCAGTCAAAAGATAATCTGAGTCGTAATGTAAATTACTTATCCCCTGTTTGAAAAAGGATCTCCCTACTTATGAAGATGTATTCCATCCTATGCCTGCTAAATATAAGTTTATGCGCTTCTTATGCCAAAACTGTCGATTCAATCGTGTATGCTTATAAAATCATCAATAAACTCTGCCAAGATAAATAGATATCAATAAACTTTCTCCACATAACCCTTGTTAAACAGAAAAAGTCTTGCATCATTACCGTCGCAGTCGTTAACACCTTTTGTCAGGTGAAAGGCCAGCCTCAGAACTCTTTAGCTACAGTCATAAAAAGGAAATTCGCCGGCAGCAGCCATTGCCATTGTTGGCCGATGTTTATCACTTAACACAGAAAGTTCCTTGTCGCATGTTCAATCCAATACGTATGCACAACTACGGTTCAATTTGTTGCCATCCTCGTGTGTGCTCCAATTTTTCTCGCTTTGAAAGCTTTGTCCGCCCACCTCCACCGTTGTCGTCACCTTTGCTATTTACAACTGACGATTGATGCGAAAGAATTCGCATTCCGGATATCGTACACGATGAATGACATCGTTATTATTTCCGGCGCACACATAATGGACTGCGATAGGCTGCCCCTGGCATGTCGAAGGATGTTAAGGCACCATAGAATTTCATTGGCGTGTGACATCATTGGTCGGTCCTGCTTATTTGTGTAGCCGTCCATGAGTGAATCGCTGACGACCCGGGTCCTCATTGGAACGACCTGGCAGAAGACGATGATGACAGCAGCGATACGCATAGCAACGGAAAAACAGCTGCCAATCCAATCGTTACGGTAGATCGTTTCTTCGACATTATTAATCCGGTATGGTGGTTCTGGGGGAAAAGGTCTCCAATAAGCGGTGTCATAACAATATAATTATCACAAGATTGTTGCGAACACGTGTCCTTATCGGAAAGATAGGCAAACGTGGTGTCCAGTAAACGTTGATAACATTTGCAAATTATTGCCGAAGGAAGTTTTCTGATTTCACATGGTGCATGATTAAAGTCTGTTTATCATGCAACACACCATCTTAGAGAGAGTATCCACATTTTCATGAGGACTAGGAGTGTTTTTTTTTTTAAGTGATTCAATTTTGGAATTTTGGAAGTGGTTGGGCTTTTGATCTAATTTCCGTTTTACTAAGCACAACCCGCGTTTTACCTTTTTTTAACGGGTCCGTACAAAAAATTTAAAACTTCAGTCAAAGAAAACTTCTAAATGTATTCACCTTTCCATACGTACAGTTGGATTTGATAAAGAGTCACAAATTATTGAGATATTGTTTAAAACATAATACTGCTTCTTGATTCTAATTTCGTATTTCGAGTTCAAACGCATTGAAACGCCATTAGATTTTCTTCGTCCTACGGATAAACGTAGAAAAAAGGGATTCGCTAGGAGCGCTTCTTTTGTTTTGAGAAAAATGAGCGTAAATATTCATACAATGCGCTCTAATAGGATTTATGTTGTAGCTAATGAACTAATGCATCGCAACAAACCTATTATTGATTTGTGCACGGTGAAATCATTGATATTTTTGATCTTTTATGATCGATAGAACGTAAAAGGGCGATTACGACGAAGTAGCTGTCTACCGTACCTGGAACGAAAAACTTTGGAACGACTGTTGTAGAAGATCGAAACGGCTTCCTCTAAACTGCAATCAATTAGGAGATGCTCCCAACTCCTGTCTCTATTATTTGAAGTTTCAATCTCCAGCACTAACGGGATATGATGTTATCGAATGAATCTCGAGACCATTTTATATTACTAGAGGCATTCAGTTGGCTGTAATAAATCTCCATCTTCATCACCTCGGCAGCATCTGCAGGCGCATTACATTGGATAATTGTAATGTCTCTCACCCGCTTTCTAAATATGGCTACGATTTTTCTCTCATTAATAGACTCCCAAAGTGAGTGTAAAAAATAATTTTTTATATTACTCATGTAATTTTTATAGCCACAACAATAAACAAATGCAGTAAAAGCAGCGTAATGTCAGTTCATGCACTGTATTAATGATAATTTTGTCCTTTTTGGCAGGAAATGTTACACCACATTTTCGACACGATTGAAGTGCATCCACTTTGATGTGATATTAAAATTATTTTTTTTCTGTGTAGCATTTGGATGATTGCTAAGCAAGAAACCAGCTGCATGGTGCAGGGGAGAGTTTTTACCTTGAATACTAGAATACAACATGTCCCGACGGCTCTTTATGTTCTCCTGAATTTATCCAACGGACTTCCTTTCGTATCAGCATTTTGTGCTTCTTGCGTTGCGTCATCTGGCATGTTGCACCAGCTTAACCTATACTGGGCTAGAGTCAGTATATTCTATGTTAAAATTCAGATGCTCGGTGAGGTGGGCTAAGGTGCTTATAGTGGTAAATCGAATTGTTATCCTCATGTTGTACAACTTCGCTCTGAACAGCTATCGATTAGTATAACGGCATGTCAAGATGTCATTGCAAGGATACAAAGGACAATTGGTCGTAAATATGTGCAATTAGCCACACATCGGTCATGTCGGAAGCCAAACCGCTGCGAATCACTCATTCACTCATTGGCAACTAAACACAAGACGAACTCAAATCCTCATCCGTGCGATGTCAGCTCAATGCTATCATGTTCTTCTTACCACTTATGCCAAGGCAAGCAACCTTCCCCGTTAAGAACAGTAGCAACCAGAGAAGTCGAACCGAACGATCAGATCAGACTAGGGGTGGAAGCGGCTTGCTCATTTTCAACAAATGCAGCAGCCGTATGGAACTTGGCAAGCTAGATAATGCATTCGATGAAGGGAGGGATGGTAAATTTCCATTTCATGGAAATTCGTTCGCTTCAGCTCTGAACTGATACTATGCTTCATCTGCCTTTAGCGTCAACAGTCCGTGTTTCCCTTTCATTAAAATCTAATTTATTATTCATTTAATGCTTCAATCAATAGCGCACAAAAAGTGAGAGAAGTAAAATGGAAACGAAAACAAATCTTCAGGGATGCTTCATCTAGCACCAGGAGCAAGTTTTTTTTGTTCATCTGCAAATTTTCTTTATTAGATGCGTCGAAGAAACTCCAACTGTTTAAGAAAACGGGTGAGCGATGCTCACCCAAGTAACAATTTTGGTTTAATGAAGGTTATGTAGACCATGATTTGGACTTGTAGAATGCTATTAAACCTCTATAAAGCTTGCAATGTTACTTGGACATTCATCTTGGACTGAATCCCCGTCAAATACAAACAAAAGCACGTTTGAAACTTTCCTGAAACAGGGTTTATGTTGTAGAAATGTTCTTTGGTAGATTTTCGTATTAAGTGGCTAGCTGTCAGGTTTAGTATATAATTAATTGCAATCATTAGGTAAAATAATCAACGGGATATCGTTCGAATAACTTCTTGATTAGTCGTGAGTCTACGAATCAGTTTCGAAAATTTTACCTGAAATGGATACATTCATTTTAAATTAGATATAGGTGATTCTAATATCATAGTCGTTTGCAATAATTAAAATCGAAATTATGAAAACTACCCGCAAACAGTTTCTAAGTTATGATATAGGCTAAGAGTCCATAGACTATTAAGTATTTTTCTTGGAAAAAGAAACAAATCACATTATGCTCATTCAAGATACATACTTCTTTTTCGAGATTTATAAATATATTAATAAAAGTTAGACCTTTCTGATTAAATTTATTATTCAGTGGAGCATGGCTTAATTTTAATGGATTTTATTTAGAATCATTTACTACAACACGTACATATATGGTTATGACTTCCACCTTAATCATCACGAAAAAGGGGTAATTGGAACCATTTTGCTTAAAATGCAACGATCCCTTCAAGATCTCTAAGAAAACAATTTACTCATCTTTCAAGCTCTTGCCCTTTCCCAGCAATCTTAACCCATCCTTGTAATGTTTTAATTATAAAACTTTCAGTACTTGTCACATCTGTGATAATCACATTCCACTGGTTGGGCCATTAATTTGCAAGCAAGCACTCTAATGAGAGTAGTTCAAAAGAGTACTTCAACCCATTAGGATCTAGTTTCTTCCTCAATACCTAAATCCCATCAAATCACACGCTCACACACACACATATACTGCCGAAAACCCAAAAACCTATCCGCACCGGCAATTTTCCATCAAAATTCTTATTTCTACACGGAAAACTACTTCAGCAAATGAAGCCATCGAGAAGGTATCCAAAGTATCCAACATTCGCTGAAATAGGAGAACCCACTACTATAATCAAGAAAGTTTCCTTTATTGGCTCTGGGTATCGGGGGAGCCAAAGCAAAGCAGAACAATCTCGCAAATGAAAACCAAGCAGTAGGTATACCTAGTGGCACACATGTGTGTGCCATGCTATGTAAACAAAATGCCACCTCCTTCTTCCCTTCTTTGCGCAAACCCATCACCAACCTCAGCGGAAACGGGTGATCGGGTGGCAAGCTTGCTTCGAACCGTTGGCAAACGAAGACCGGTCGAAAATCAGTCTGGCACAGTGGCAATGAGGCGCAACTCTGGAACGATGACAACTCCAAGGAAACTGCTCAGCGCACTCAAGTGGAAGCAAGAGGGCTGACATATTTTCCATCTATATTGGGTCCATGGGAAGTTTACACGCTGACAAAAGGATTGTCGCCGTTACTTTGTCGCCAGAATCGAAGCTGCCATCCGGGCAGGGAGCGGCTTGTTTTGCTTTGCTGTTTGTGTGTTTATTTGATGATTACTTGCTTATTAGGTGCCTTTCGACTCCCACAAACGTCTACCTACCTTTTTTTCTTTTATTAGCTTTTGCCGTTTCTTCCAGTTGGACGAATGTTTACGGATGGTCGAATTTCAATTTTTTTTTTTTTACGGAAAAACATTTTTATTCCACTGAAGAAGGCATTATTTGAACAACATGGTTGTAATGTGATAGCACTGTTTTGAAATGGTGCAAAAATAAACATAGGTAGGTTGCACAAAAAAAAAATAAACTCAACTAATCCACCTACGGTGAGGTTTGACCCATATTACTAATAAATAGAAATTCGGACAACAGTGCTCATTTGAGTTGAGGTAATAGATGAATTATCATGTGATTTGGAGTATCGCATGACGAATTATGACCCTAGTCTGAAACTGACTACTTCCTCGAGGGGTACCCGGAACTTGACCACTACACATTTCTAGCATTGAACTTATTATTGAATTTCCAAGTGATTTGAGATACATAGCATGATGGGCTTTATTCGTATCAGGTCGGATTTAGTGTCATAACCCATATTTCCGGAACCAGTTGACCGATTCCAAACATATTGAACATGAACCTACAACCCTTACACACGGGGACCTCACCGTATGCGTATACTATGCGTTCCTATTATGGTGTGTTCCAATTATGACCTATGGGAGTTACATAGGTCATAATTGGACCACACCATAATAGGTACGTATGGCCATAACTGGTACACCTACCCTACTTCAATATACATCTGAAATATTTTAAGGATTCTAAGGAATTGATGAACATTTTGAGTAACTGATGACACTTTGCGTTCACGTGTGCCTTAGTGCGACATTTTATTCAGAAAATCAGGTTTTTTTCAAATTTGATATGATATTTATTTTTTAAGTACATGCTAAATATTAGATTGACCAGAGCAATAGAGCTAATATACTATAGAGGAAGAATAGCGCTGGTGTTCCCTTTGTTCCGATGTTTAATAATACCGGGTACAGAACTGTCAAACTGCATAGTTTTTTCTCACTTTGACAGTTATGTCCCTATTAGATGTAAGGAAAAGATGTTTCGACAGCGACGGCAGCGCTACTCTTCATCTATTATTTATTAGCTATATTACCAGAACCGATCGATGAAAATTTATACAAGTTTTCATATGAACGAATTTAGAAAACGTATGACTAAAAACATGAGTTATAGAAAAATTTATCAAAACATCGTATATCTTAGCTGTTTGAAGATGTACAGCTTTCTTCTTCTCTGCATTTTTTCATTAAATTTTACGATTTACAACTTTTCTGGAGACAGCAACCCTCTAGCGGTGAATTAAAAAAGTTGACATCGTAGCGCCATCTTTGCGTCAACAATTTCAAGCAAATTTTAAACACCAAACCAAATTATAGTCCTATCCAGGCATGGAAAATCATTTACATTCATTTCATGCATTAATTTTACATTTTTTCATCAACAGCATTCCACAAAATGATGTATGGAGCTTTTGTAGGTTTTGTTATAAGCTACAACTTTTGCCCACAATTCAAATCTGTATCTCTCATGCATTACAAACTACAGCGGGCAGAACTTGTTACTGTTTTTCAGTGAATGTAAAATACATTCACTGAAAAACAGTAGTGGCTTCTGTTTGCTCTGGTTCGTCATGCATAAGAGATACGGATTTGAGTTGTTAACAAAAGTTGTAGTTAATAATGAAGCCTAAAAAAACTCGATACATTATTTTGCGGAATTTTGTTGTTTAAAAAAGTTAGGGACAAATGAATGTAAATGAATGCACGAAATTAATGCAAATGATTTTCCACGCCTGGTCCTATCAAAGCCAAGAATTTTTTTACTTACTATAGTCACTTTAACGCTCTTGGGTCATTCGTGACTAGTCCGGGGGTGAGATTTGAACTCGTGACTTTGGCGTGAGAGGTATGGATGCTAACGACTACGCCAGGGTCCTTTTTTGATAGGTATGAAAAGTCGAATCCTGCTGCAGAAAAATAGCCTCATCCGACTGGCACGTCTAAACTCTATCAAGGTGATTAATCATGAGTTTTCGAAATGAAATTCAACATTGCTATCTCCAAGTAGGGATATCCAGTGTTCACTCGGCTGTCGACAAAAGCAGGCCACTCTCGATGTGTGCCACGCGATCGTCTGTTTTCTCGGCAGCAACCATTGTGTGGTCCTCCTCATTGTTCTTCATCAGCAGTTCTTTTGGTCGATGCGTCATCGACTTTGGAAAGCAACCGTTTTGTGATGAGTGTGTGAGTGTTGACCACTTTTTGCGTCCATTGCTGCAATTGAAGCGCTTTGCCCCACGATGGCGTAACTGCAATACAATGAAACCACTAGAAGCGGCTCCAGTTATGATGGAGGAGGCTTTTTGGATAGCGGAAGATAAAGTGTTTATTGTGTAGTTCCTTTTGGCTATAGTTTTAAGATGTATTGTATAGTGAACAAGAATCCTCGGCTCTGTAAAGTTAATTCGGTTGAGCCTTATCAAATGAATTGATGAACAAAAAAAAAGTAGGGATATTGTATCGAATGCTTAACCATATAGATGCGCTTTTGAATGAGTTTTGTAAATTGGTTCACAACCAACAACAAACATTTTCCAGAAATGCACTGCTACATGCCTGAAAAGATAAGAAATAAAATGATTTTCAATAATCAGAAACTTATAATATACTTAACAGCCCCGTAACGTGGGTAGATCACCTTTTCGTGCTACGTTACGGAACGTAAGATCTACTACCGATTTCTAATACTGACTACTTCAAACTAGGGGAACAGGATTTTTCAGTAATCAAAGGAACACATCTTAGTCCTTGTTACTTGTTATGCCTTGTTGATAGTGATAAGTCCTCGGGTTGCCTGGACCGAGGATGATCTTGAAACAAGGAAAAAATGAGTTAGTTAGTCTTCATCTATGTGATTCCTAATCTTCTATTCGTTGTTCCCTAGTTTGAAGTGGTTAAGACTAGGGTTCTGATGCATGGTCATTATCGGTGTCATACCTTAATTTTGTTACTAAGGAATCCAATTTTGACTGACAAAGGGGCGTGCCTTTGGAGGGTGTTTCAACACTCCGAAGGGTATAAATAGCGGGACCTTTCAATTAGGGTCGGATCCTTGCGATAAATGCAAGAGTGGCAACTGTAAAAAATCGAATACTTCAAATTTTCAGAGAGTGATTTTCTCGCCTAATGGCACAATTCTGGGGGTAGGCTGGTTGAAAAAAATGATAAAATGTCACCCATATATATGTAAGCCAGTCTAAAATTGGAAACATTCAAACATGTTTCGAGAACTCCTGGGAAAATGGCCAGTTTCTCACTTGTCTCAAAACCCATCTTGAAATACATACAAATCACATGAGAATGCAAACAACAAGTGAAATGCTGGTTAAATTAAGTGCTCAGGATCACATTAGACACATCTGGACATGTTTCGGGTGCATCTTGGGTAGATTACAGTTCTTTTCGAGGGTCAAAACCCATCATACGATACAAGAAATCAATATGTTATGTGTCACCATAGGTGGATAAATTCATGTTTATTTTCCTATAATTCTACGGTTTCCATAAACATGCAGTTCTGCAAATTGATTATTCTATACAGATATGGTAGATACAATGTTGGCTGCTGATCATTCGACTGCATCAATTCACTTGAATCATACAAAACAACAAATAACGACATCCGATATTTCCCGAAACGTTTGATGTAAGCTAGGAGAGCTAATTATTGTATGTATGCATGGCTGTTAGAGTCGCCAACGTCAGCCACCCAGCCTTCAAAAGAGCACACTTCTAGAGCAACATATGAAAAGGTCCTCTGTGCCAAATCAACTACATCATCCTCTACCAAACAGATGCGGCTGTTGGTTTACCTGAATGAGTCTTAAATCGCGAGAAATCGACGTTTGCAGTTTGTTAGCACATAGGGCATTTGCACATGCTACTTCAGACTTGCCGTATATATTGTCGTATGGGTGCCAAAGACTGCTAATCATGTATGCCAGCAGTCAGACAATAGAGTTCAGATTAATTAATTTATACCACTGATCGTACACACGGCACCTCCTGGGTACGTTTGGCTGCGTTGGCCTGTTTCAACATTCATGAGAGGCAGCTATGTGATGGTAATCCTTTCATTATTTTAACACGGAAGAAGTCGAGGTCTTTGACAGGCTCAAGCAGCGGGTGGGGAAGACCTTGCTGAAGCTTCGTTTGCAATCGTTTGCTGCAACCAGCAGTACACACGAGAGTGAGCAGCACTGCTCTTTACAATTGACCTTTGTAGCAGAACATCCTTCCGAACAAGTGTACCTAGCATGTAGCCTAGCTCCCGTTTGGAAACCGAGTCTGCAATCAATGCTGTGTAGCAGGGAAATTTGAATAAAGGATCACTATCGCCGTAATCGTACGCACGATTTTGCAAATCGGACCCGGTGAATGGTAACCGATTGGAGATAGAGATAAATAAATTATTTATTGACCAATAATTTTGTATTGTTCCCACAGAATAGCACTAATGGTTAGGTTGATTCGCACAAAGGGTAAAAGCTTGCTAGTGATACAAAATGTTAAGAGTTAATCGTGTTAGCCCGGTGTATTATCTGTGTCAAATGGGACAGAACGAATGAACACCATTCAGAGTGGCCTTGTTTTCGCATTCGTGTGGGTCCAACGAATGGATATCGACAATTACGGAATCGGAAAATTGCTATTTTATGCTAAAAGGATATTTTCTGGTCGATATCAGTGCTAGTCTATCATAAATCACCGAGACGAATGGAATCAGTCAACGGTTAGTTTGAAACGATTCAGCAGGGTAATTACTTCTTAATCGTGTCTGGATTTAAACAAAAACGTATCAATAAAATCAGGTTCAATTCCAAGTTTGCCGCATTGCCAGAAGCATTAGCATATCTTACTCTTTTCTGAAGACTTTCCAAATGCCCGTAGCCATCCCAGTTTGTCTGCTCCTAATCATATATCTACTGTCTGTGTGTGCGAAGAACGTATCGCATTCCTGATTCCCATCCAACCTTGTTCTGCACAGCCACCGCAGAGTGGAATAAGCTGGGAAGGCACTCCTCTTTACGGCGACAACAGCCACCAAAGAATGTTTTAAGTTTAAGTAAATATACATAACCAACCATTAAATAAGAATTTTTACGAAGATTTTTCTTTTCAGTTACCAGCAGCGCAAACCTCCTTCCTTCAACTTCTTCCACACGTGGCAGCAACAATCTTCGAAGTCGGCACTCTGCTGCAAGCCATTCCGTTAGTTTTATTTATGTTCGACATTCTTCGAAAGCTTTCCATTTCGGTCTATATTCGCCATATTCGCAGAACAAGCTGCTTTCGGTTCGCCTCCTTCTTTATGTGTACTTTTCTGCGCTCCCAAGGATGTCTTCTTGCGACTGAGCGATTTTATTTCCATTGTTTCCACGGTGGTCGGAGCGAACCAAATGCACTATCATCTCGAACAGCGTGCTCTCCTGCCTGACTGACTAGCTGGCTCTGGATGTCTATATATATATATATTTAGTATTGTCATTTGCGTTTGAAAGTTTTATGGCTGGATGTCTGAATTTACAGCGTAACGGAATTGTTTTACACTCGTTAAGTGACATGAATATATTAGTGTTGGAATAGCGGAATTGCTTTGTCTTTGATTAGGGGAACTGGTTGAACTATACGTTTTGTACAGCAGTGGGTAGTTACGTGGAATTGCGCAGTATTGGTTAAAAATAAAGCAAAATAATATATTTTCTACATGCAAGCTTAGCTTTCATCATTTTCTCATTGCAGTGCCCTCCGGATCGTAGCAAAACGATTAAAAATTAATTCTATAATTCTTGTACCTCTCAAGATAATTTTATAGTCAATATCCCAAGTAACATTACCAGTTGTATCGAGATCTTAAAGTAGTCTTCAAGCCTAAATTAAAGACTTCAAGGGTAAGATAAAACAAAATTTATAACTTGGTGATAGCTCCAAAACAACTGTCTAGTAAAACCACAAACAGGAAGATTTTTTTTTATTTGAAACAGCCATGGCCCGCATAGTCATAGGAAGAAGTGTGATAATCGCCGGAGATGAGTTCGAGGTAGTGGATACATTTTCGTACATTGGATAGTCGTTGACTGTGCATAACATCTGCAACAGAGAATTTAGGAGACGCATTACTATTGCCAGAAGTCTTACTCACTATGGGCTCTACAAGACCTTAAGGTCTGATAAACGCCTTTGTTCCAAGTGTACTATTTACACGACGCTTATAAAAAAGTTTGTTATCTACGGGCACGAGTTGTGGACAATGCACGAGAGCAGAATTAATTACAAATTAATATGATTACACTTTTCATGATTTTGTTGAACTAGAATTCATATTGTATAACAGTTTTTTTGATAACACCTAATAATTGTGGATAGGCAAATTTATTATTGAACCCTATAATATGAAGTCGATCTTTTGCGTTCTTTGATCCATAGTAACCGTTTCTCACATACTACTGCAAACGCTTGTTCGCAAAAGCATGCAAATTTTGCGTAATCTGAAAATAACTCGAGGTGTTGTTGTCGGTCGCAAACTTCATTGTGGTGAGTTCACTATAGAAAAATTATTATCTCAAAGCCCGGGAGGAGATCTCAAAAAAGTGCTCCGGTGAACCGTGTCTCGTGCAGTGCCACCCACGCGAAACCCAACAATTGTCGTTTGTCGCCGCTGAATATCAGCTGACCACCCTTTCTCGTTCGTTCGGGTGGGCACTGGTGGTGACTGAGTCAAAGGAAACACCTTGGAAGTGACTATTTTCTCGAGTACTCGTCGATTCCGGCGATGAATAGAAACTAACCTTAAACGACGAGGATAGATCGTGGAGTATTGTTAGTAATCCACTTTTCAGGTGGGTAGTCTTCGGTTGTTGTGTGCGGTTGAAATGCAGAAATCGGCTTTGCCGAAAAATTATCTCCATCACAAAATGCTTTTGCGACGGAGGAATAATGTTTTTGGATCAGCTGATAAGTTCGATGAGCAATACGATCCAGAAACTCGAGTGAATCAAATGTCATTGAGGATTGCTCGGCGAAGTTTCGAGAATGTGCAGGACGAAATTGAAGTGAACGATGACGAACAAGAAGAATTCGCGGAATCACGTCAACATTTCAATGATTTATATTTCGCGTTGAAGGCGTCGTTAACTAGCAAGCTTTCTCGAAACAATCATGTTCCGGCAAGTCCAGTACATCAAATATGGCCAAGTGGAACAATGGATTGAGTCTCGGGACTTGTTTAAATCCGTAATTCATACAAATTGTCGGCTGTGCAAAAGCAGCATTACTTGCGCAGCAGTTTGAAAAGCAATGCTTCTTGCATCATTTCGTCCATTGTGATCACCGCGGACAATTGTTCGATCACATGGAAGACTAATTGTGACAGATATAAAAATACAAATTAACTAGTGAAGCAGCCCATGTCAGCACTATTTCGCGTACCCTCCGAGCGAAATGGATCTGCTTCTGCCTTGCCGGAATTGGCCGACGAGTTAAATGTTGGCATCCTCGACAAGCTCGAGGATGAGGATGCTCACTGGAATTCGTTTGTAGTGGAGCGTCTAAGCAGCCTACTCGACGAGAGATCTCTCCTTGAGTGGGAAACCTAATGTCAAAATGAAGAAATCCTCGATATGCTTGAGTTCATTCGTAAGAGATCGCGTACTCTACAAAATTGCATTACGTCATGTGGCTCATCTTCGACCGTACAAGCAAAACCCGTGAAATTTAAAACTACCTCCTCAGAAAATTGTGGCGAAATGTCCAAGCTGTAAACAAGCTCATTTTTTTTTTTTTTTTTTTTTTTTATTAACTCTTTATTTGTTCCAAATTCAAAATAAATTACATTTCATTTTAACCTAGGTGCTCCAGTTACTACAGTAACTTACCAGCCTTAATTGTTATGATATATATCTAAGTGTTTTTACATTGTTCATGTCTTGGCAATTCAGTATTTTAAACAGGTTTTTTAACCTGCATGTCAGTATAACAATTGATATCTTAAAACTAAAAACTAAAACTAAATCTTATCTAAGTATAAAGGGAATTAATCGTTGCAATTGAGGATTGCAACGATTTTTGCCTGAAATTATTCATTATTTTGTTGGACATTTGTGCTAAAGTCTCAACATTCGAAATTCTATGTACTTCGGTTGTACTGTACCAGGGAGGCAACTTCAAAATCATTTTCAGAATTTTGTTCTGAATCCTTTGAAGTGCTTTTTTCCTGGTAGTGCAGCAACTAGACCATATTGGTACAGCGTAAAGCATGGCCGGTCTAAAAACTTAAACAAGCTCATCCTTTGGTCCAGTGTGAGGCGTTCATCAAGTTGAGCCCAAACACCGCTTGTGCATGAATTGTTTGAGAGGTGGTCATAAGTGGACCCTACAGGATTGCTTTTATTGACAATAATCGTATTGTCAATACATTCTATATTGACGTCAATATATCGGTATTGACAATATTTTTGCATTCATATCATCAATATTATTTTCAATAATTCATCTTCCCGTCAATATATTGATATGTGTGGGGTTCGCTTAAAGCCACCTCTCAAACAATTGATGCACAAGCGGTGTTTGAGCTCAACTTGATGATGGCTACAAACTAAGATTTTTTTACAGGAGTCAGTATTTCAGTATATCAATGAAATCGACAAATTTAATTTTTTATCATTAAATGGGGTTAACAGAACTAAGTATGTACAAGTTCAGAACAAATTTTCTCATTAATAAATTTTCCACAGATTTTTAAACTTTTACCGAACAGTTCCGCAATTCAAAAACTCGGTAAAACCGTACTGACTCGATTAGTGTGTAGGGATTGCCGTAGTAGTTTTTGTAGAACGTGTGGAAATAAGCATCCCAGTATGTTACATCTACCAACGCCGGCGTCGACTTCAGCAGTCGTCGCTACTCCGATTGAAGAACAATGACCGAACACTTCTCAAGCCTGCACAGCAATTTGTTCCACACCAACACATCTCAAACAGAGATTTCGTATTCGGTCGCGAACGCACCACCGGTGGTGCTCACACGTACATTACCCCAAGCTGTACCGGATTCACAAAACACTTCGTTGCCTCTCGCCGCCGTCTGTAGTCCCCTCTCTCCGTCACGGTTGTTTCGTACGATTGCAGCGATTCTGATCATTTCCATACCACCACCAGGAGTTTTTGAACGGGAAAATGGTTTTGAAGCATTAAATTGAACCGTTTTCAAATTAGATTGTACTGAGGGGTGCAACACATATAAATCTCAATTTTAAATGGTCGAAAAATCTCACACTAGCGAATCAATCTAAATCTTTTTTTCATATCTTGCATCTAAACCCATCTACTTGCATTGCTCTCCACCTTTTTGCAGGAAATCTTCAAAATAATAATGAATCGTGTTTCTATCTATTAAGCGAGAGTGCATCTCACAACAGCAAAGCAAAAAATGTCATGCATCTTAGATAGAGTCGCCCCCTCGGATTGTACGTTGTTTTGGAAAATCATGTTTCGAGATAAACGCGTTTAAAGTTTTGGCAACAGTCCCATGGCGGCCGGGACTGGCCTTTGGAAACTTTTCTTGTGCGCGGATCAAAAAATTATTTCAACACAATTAAGTAGACACTTATACTTTTCAAAAAATGCAATAACAAAAAAAAATCGGCTTTTTGATAAAAATTAAATGAGAACCTCCACTTAAGAGCAAGTTTCGCTATTTACGTCTTGTTGAACATTTAATTTAGTTATGTACATCTGTTGTTGAACTAACGATTATAGTTTGTTTGATTTTTGTACCACATTTTCGAAGAGATTTGTGAGGGATTTTGCTTTCGCTGGCGCTGATTTCATCTGTTTTCCGCAAACTTTTTAATTGTACCAAGTAAACAAATATTAGTTTTCACGTGTGGATAAGTGTAAATTAAGATCTATCACGTTTTAAGAAGCTTTTTAGTGATAATGTATTTAACGTAAAAACTCTGGGACAAGAATTTGTTTCGAGTAGCTGTGTTGCTGTGGCGTTGGTCGGTTTTTCTTTTCGCTTGTTTTTGGTGCTTTGCCTACCTCCCAAGAAGAGTTTTACTGGGGTGCTGGCGTTCTGCCTTCCGGAATATGCACGCGAATGAGGTGTGAGGCAAAAATTAGGTGGAAATGAAAAACTTCTCGTGTGATTCAAAATGTTGTGTTCGGTTGTAAAAACAACGCGGAAGATTTTTTCGATTACCACGAGTGAACAAACCGGTGCTTTTTCGGAGGCATTTTTTTTTTCTATATGTCGATGGTTATATTGGTCCCTTCAAAAGGGCTTGAAGGCTTTTCATGTTGTATATCTCGATCTCGCTATATCTCGATCTCTCTATATCTCGATGGTCCCTGCAATATCGAAATATGGAGAGTTGACTATAATTTCTTAAAAGTAGCGGGAAATTTGATGAAGTTGCCTGATTTCCAAGTAGTCTAGAGAATTTTAGTGATGGTAAAAACCACAGATATTCTATGGCAACTTCATAAAAGTTCAGAAAGCTCAGAAGAACGAACAATTCAAAAACATTTTAGAAAATCCGAGAAATTCACGGAAGATCAGAGAAACTTTTTTTCTTCTGTTTGCTACCTAACACCACTGCGACCAGTAATTTGATCTATTGTAGTCTATCCCGTGTCCTTAGTTTAATGCATGTCGTATTATTCCATCACTATTGATAAATGACGAAGTATTAGGTTTTTTTTACAGTTATCACTCTTGCATTTATCGCTAGGATCCGACCCTAATTGAAAGGTCCCGCTATTTATACCCTTCGGAGTGTTGAAACACCCTCCAAAGGCACGCCCCTTTGTCAGTCAAAATTGGATTCCTTAGTAACAAAATTAAGGTATGACACCAATAATGACCATGCATCAGAACCCTAGTCTTAACCACTTCAAACTAGGGAACAACGAATAGAAGATTAGGAATCACATAGATGAAGACTAACTAACTCATTTTTTCCTTGTTTCAAGATCATCCTCGGTCCAGGCAACCCGAGGACTTATCACTATCAACAAGGCATAACAAGTAACAAGGACTAAGATGTGTTC
This sequence comes from Ochlerotatus camptorhynchus, assembly GCF_037179485.1. NCBI lineage: Eukaryota > Metazoa > Arthropoda > Insecta > Diptera > Culicidae > Ochlerotatus > Ochlerotatus camptorhynchus. The sequence goes on along the minus strand of NW_027040609.1, from coordinate 78,537 downwards.
CTTTGATTACTGAAAAATCCTGTTCCCCTAGTTTGAAGTAGTCAAGACTAGAAATCGGTGGTAGATCTTACATTCCGTAACGTACGACGAAAAGGTGATCTACCCACGTTACGGGGCTGCAGTGAGAGGTAGTTCCATATCATATCATCATATCATATCCTTAACTGTGATCTCACAGTCAGCAGTAAATCCTTTTCCTGCTTCCTTATGTTGAAACCCTCATAATTGTTACCACATGTGTGCTAACAACAAAACTTTTTTTCCAAACATCACTCACGTCGCATTCCATTGCAATTCTGTAAACTTTCCTTTCAGCATTCCTAAATGAAACGTATCTATCGAAATCGAACAACTTCGTCCAATCGTTTTTAAAATAAGTTGATTGGAGAAAATGATGATTTAGCACTGCGGCTAGTAAATATCCCTTTGTAATAAACTTACTCTCCGATACTAACTTGACTGCACCACAAAACACCATGTAGGGCTAATGTCCTTATTGTCGGTGTAAGTGTCCCTAATATTGGCCCACACATACACATTTAAAATGAAGCTTTTTTTTCAATAGTATCAAAATTGAAGGACATTAGATTTTTTTTCGATGGGACCAACCTTTAGATCCATAGGCCAACATTAGAGCCATTTTCCCTAGGCAATATTGTGTAAGGTATTGCAGTAGTTCTTTCCCAGACTGACAGGATCCAGTACTCAACTGGCAGACAGTGAAATTGCGTATACAAACGTTCAGATAGGCAAGTCAAACACTTGATGAATCACTTTTGAAATCCTTTGGAAGTCGATGCTTGTCGTTGATACGTGCCTGTCGTGGGTGAGAAATCTCCTCCCGTATGCATTTATATCCGTTTGGCATCACAATGACTGGCAGAAGCAATATAACGAATGCCAACTTGGGAGCGAAGGTTTCTCCATGACAATTACTTTCCTTTGCACATGACAGAAGGCGGTGCTGGTGGTAGGAGCTTCGGTTTTGTAGACCGGAACTCAACAACAATTCATCCGTTGTTCCTGTTTGTGCCACAACACAAAGCTTTTGCCGGTAGCAATGGTGGTGAGGAGTGGTGTGTTATTCCGGGAATTCAAAGCAAGCACACTGTGCTTTATACCTACATTTTGATTCCGATGTGATAAGATACAGCTGCTAGCTTGAATTATCCTTCGTTTGGTTCATTATGTCGAACTTCGGCCGCATGCAATGTTTATGCTGCGTTCACAAACAGAGAGGCGGAAACCGAGAGTGTTACTCAGTAGTCTTGCAGTGTGCTTGTTGTGCAATCTAGACCACTTCCACGGCGAATAGCAACATGCAACACTTTTAGGAAGTGTTATTTCCTCCTACCGATCCACCCTCTGCAGCAGATCGTTCGTTGCTGATGCATGTGCCGACTCGTGAAAATATGTTCCTTTCAAGAAGCATCCCAACGAGCCACAATCGGACGGGAAAGCCCACCACGAAAACGAAAGATAGTCATATATCTTGCACCCGTCAGGAAAAGATATGCCATTCCGATTGATAAATAACGCTATTTTTGGGTGCTTGCCAGGCACTTTTTTTTCTCCCTATGCTCTGCTTCCGTCATGAATTACCACACGAGATTTCACCATTACCATCTGGCGCATAGCATTGTTCTGAGCCGACTATTGCAACCAACCTAGTTTGGGGAAGGCTCCGAGGAAAAAGATCGGTGATTGCAATTGAAGCATCACGCAGTGACCTTTAGCAGCCGTTTGCTGGATATTGGACAATTGGATCCACTTGAGTCAAAGGGGGTAAGGTAAATGATGCCTGTAGAACGCAGACTTTAAACACAATTAAAAACAATCATGATATATTTTATATATTGTATGCTATACTGTCGGGGGCCTCCAATATCCATATCAGAAAATGCACTGAATTACCAAGCTAGAGATAGAGGGTTTGATCCCCGGTCCGGTCAACGATAGCTTTTAGGTTGGAATTTTTTGCACATGTCATTGTATTTGCAGAGTAAAATATTTATTTATTTATTTATTTATTTATTGGAAGGAAAAAGCTCAGCTTGAGTATACTATAGGACCACAAATTTCCTTCCTCAAACTGACACAAAGCCTCGTCTTTGGTACCAACTGATTACATAAATTCCAAAAGATACATACAGTTTCTAGCACTACGTTGCATACATAATCGTTTCATATAACGCAACATTGTGCTAAAACTAATCTAATACACAATGACAGATGGTCAGGATTAAAAAAAAATGCATTGTAGAACATCTTAATGCAGCATGGAACGAATTTGGATCAAAAGTGTGTTTCACTGATCAATTTAAATGGATGCATTTGTTGGCATATAAAGATGTCAATTAATAACTCTACCTGCGAATGAATATAGAATTCCCCTAGGCAGGGAAAGCTGTAAACTTTTAATTAGGAATCCTATGTTTGGAATTAGTTTGTTTCCAAATGCTTGGAATTATAAGATAATGTGATTTTTCCAACTAAGGTAATTGGACTATATAGGGCTCACCTTACTCTACGCTAAATTTGTAGTATTTGATACTCAATTCTATGGCAACTCAAAAAAAAAAAAGAAGGTGAACGTAAGACCACGAGTGGTTGGTACAATGCTCTTAGTTATTTTAGTTGCTTAACACTCCGAATACGGTGGGTAACAAATTTTACGCCGACTACGAAGCCTCCGAAAAACGTGTAACGGCAAGTTTGCAATGGCAGAACTTTGGCATTTCTTAATTAATTTCAAAAATTGTGGTACCTTTAGAATTCCTAGGGTTTGTAGATGATTTTGATTGTAAAAAGATTGAAAATAGAGTCGTCTACTTTTTTAAAAGCGAAAAGAGTTGTTACACGTTTTTTTGAAAGGTGTGTTTGTAGGGTTTTGCAAGTGGCGCAAGATCTGTCATTTAGATTAATGTGCACAAATGTTCACAATTAGCCAGAATACAGTCATGGTTCCTATATATGGATCCTGGAGACAACGGAACGGTCCTCGAAAATTACGGAACATCCGTAAAAGTGATCTACCAAAAAACCATGAACCTGATCCTAGAGCTCTGCGGTTTTTTGAAAACATTAGGAACTGTGATATAAAAAAAAATATTGATGACCATGGGACCGTCCTCCGGAAGATCCGGAACATCCGTAAAAGTTGACAATCCATGAAACTGATCCTAGAGCTCCGTGTTTTTTTTTTAACATTATGATCTGTGATATAAGAATAAAATTTGGGTCAAGGACCCAGATGGCCAGCGGAAGATCCGGAACATCCGTAAAAGTAGTAAATCCACGATCCTGATCCTAGAGCCCCGCGTTTTTTAAACATTAGGAACTGTGATGATAGAAAGAATTTGGGGTTGTGACATAAACATGAACCTGGATGTCCATGGGACCGTCCTCCGGAAGATCCGGAACATCCGTAGAAGTGGTCAATCCATGAAACTGATCCTAGAGCTACGCGTTTTTTTAACATTAGGATCTGTGATATAAGAATGAATTTGGGTCATGAGCTGCGTGTTTTTCTTGAAAACGTTAGGAACTATGATATTAGAATGAATGTGTGATTACTTCTGACAGACAATAAGTAAAATTTTGTCAACCTTACCAAAGTTCTTCTAGAAAACCGGTCGATTGACATAATTTTCGAAGTATCAATTTTTTTTTATAGTTTGTTGTTTGTTGAGATATTTCCCTTATTTTTCTCTGAACTTTCATTACATTATTATATGAAACATTATATGCTGAGTATTGCATGGTCCACCATGGCACCCGATTGAAGCGAAATGGATGGGAAGAGTGGAAATGCCAACTCCCTGTCATTACCATATAGTGAAAAGAGGGCGGACTCTTCTTTCCACTCATTGGGACATCTGTTTTTTGACCGGTTGTATGATCCTGTTTGTTGGGAAGATATTCTCATTTATCCCGTGGATGCGCGTGGGCGATATTCCCCACGGATTCACCCAAACCGTTTTTGGCCCTTCATACAATGGCAGGTTGAGTATAATTTGAAGTTATTAAACTTGATCAAGTCGAACAGCGAGGATAGTCCACAGTCTACTGGCAGTTGTCTTGCTACAAAGAGTGGTAGTTTCATATCATCATCATCATCATCATCATCATCATCATCATCATCATCATCATCATCATCATCATCATCAAAAAATTAAAAGTCACAACATTTGAGATCGATAAATGGTAACCGTCAAAAGTTATGACGCTTTGAAAGTGCGATTCGGGTCATATTGCTCCTGAGTTATTTGGGAAAACATTCGATTCCGACGTGCCAATCTTGACCCATGCAGAGCAGCTCACCAAATAAGATCTGAACCCATTGACGAGACGCAGAGTATCTTCAGCTTGGCAAGCAAGATTTCATGGTCCTCCGTTTCAAATGCGGCCTTAAGATTCATATTTGCAGCTTCGAGAATCCTAGCATCGTAAACAGTTAAAGATATTTACACTGCATCAGGTTCGTGGATACCGACCGCTTCGGGAGGAAGCCGTGTTTTAGATTTTATTTATTTCGTCAACTCACGTAGACTGGCACAGATACATGTACAGTTTTTTAAATATATAAAAAAGTAAAAAGAACAATTTTGTTTTAAATAAAAATTAAGCAGCGTCTGCTTTCCTAATTTTTTTTTCTTCTTATGCTTTATGATTCCGTATAGAGTTAAAAAAAAAGTGCTTAAGCTTATGCCGAGACATTGTTAAATCAATGATTTCGGAGTATTGATTGTAAGAGGCCATCGCATACATTTTCGGAGAATGAGTGAAAATTTTTCACTGTTTCAAGCATAAGTGAAAAACGAAATGCTCTTTTAAACATCGACGTTCATGATTTTATCTTTGTTTGAATCATGTTTAACAGGTCCGGTAATTATTTGGAATATTTTAACAATCATTGTGAGTTTGAACAAAACATTAGTTTCTGAACAAATCACTAAACCAACCACTGTTTTTATTAAATTAGGGGTACCAAGGGTGTAGTGGTAACCGTGATTGTCTCGCACTCCAAAGCGCAGTAGGTGTCGTCGGGATTTTCTGAGGCATAAAACTTCAGGTCACGCCTTCCTTCGAAGGGAAGTACGGTCGCCGGTTCATGAGTTGATGGGTCGATAGATAGGTTCAACCCAGACAACTAGAAGTTGTTTTTGTGTTATACAAACATCTATACAAACAAACACATCGTATATAATGTAAAAAAAAAACATGGCTTATACCTACAAAAGTGGAGGCCATATACATGCAAATTTTAATTTCTCTTTAAACGAGTTAATTTGACATCATATACGATTGAATCTGTAATAACAAATACAATTTGAAAAGGCTTACGATGTAATCTGAGTTAATTTGTGATACAGCACGATGGAAAAATGATTCATCGCATGTGAATCAGAAATTTGCATTCTATAGGGAAGAGCACTACTTCGTCATAATCGCCCATTTCCGTTCTATCGATCAGAAAAGATCAATAATATCAATGATTTTACCGGGCACAAATGAATAATATGTTTGTTCCGATGTGTTAGTTCATTAGCTACAACATAAATCCTATTAGAGCGCATTGTATGAATGTTAAGCTCATTTTTTTTTCAGAACAAAAGAAGCGCTCCTAGCGAATCCCCTTTTTCTACGTTAATCCGTAGGGCGAAGAAAATCTAATGGCGCTTCAATGAGTTTAGACGGAATTGAAACTCGTAGGACGAATTAAGAATCAAGAAGCAGTGTTAGATTTTAATAATATCTAAAAATTGTTTAACTCTTTATCGAATCCAACTGTACGTATGGAAAGGAGAATAAATTTAGAAGTTATCTTTGATGAAAACATTCCATGTTTTGTTCAAACCCTTTCAAAAAAGAGAGGTTAAGTGCGTCGTTAAGTCTGTAAATGTGTATTCGACTTCTAGTTGTCTGCCCAGGTATTGAAGCTGCATCACTGCCATTGGTAGCATTTTTACTCAGAAGGAAAACAAGATGGACGGAAAACAAATCAAGCAAAACAATCATTAAATGGATTTACGGTGGATAATGGAAGTAGGTGATGAATCGTTTGCATTTTAAATATGAAACATTTATTGCAAAAACTATTTTGATGCAGTATCCCAGTAACTGTTGATTCGATGATAGTCCTCCACCCATTCACCCCACGAAAATTAAAATCAACGTCGAACCAGTAACAATCACAGTAGGACGCAGCAAAAATATTTAAATATTTCAACGACGATCTTTAATTGAAAATCAGCTGGACAGGCAATTTAAAATTCCAGATTCAACAGGTGAAATCAAAAACGTTAAAAAATCGACGCTTCTGAGGATGCTGACTGACGGACGTAATAAATTATCATAGGATCGATTGAGGTGATTCCAACAAAAGGAATGTAGACCTCGATGGTGATGAGCTCAAACCATCAGAGCCACTTTGGTAAGCATAGAACTTTTCTCAATAATTTGAAAACTGTTGTGAACATTTGCTTTTTCTTCCGTATCAGCCGACAATTCTCGTTCTAGGCTTCTTTTCCAAATTGTAGCCAAATTCGTAGACTGTCTGGCTGTACATGATGGTGGAAGCGATTTGGCAGACGTGGTGCAAAGTAGCTTAAAGAGAAGGTAACTTATATCAAATTTTTTGCATACGTTCTCTGTGGTCTGGGCACCAATACATACAATGAATGTTTTGAAATTAACATAATTTTGTATGAATTTATTAAAGTTTTTATTACTTTCCAGGGGTTTTTTGAATAATGTTAGAACATTTTTAATGCGTTTGAAAGATTGGACTTTTCGAAACATTCCATGCGGAAATACTTTCTGTAAAACCAATAATTGTTGTTAATTTTGTAAATATTCTTTGGAGACAATCACAAAAAAATTGAAATCGTCGATGTTTTTGGTACATATGCCTAGCAAATCCAAAAACACTTTGATTCGGATCAATAACGTTGATAAGTATCGTTAAATTCTTGGAAGCTTATAAACGCAAAAATACTTTAATATGAATTATGTGCGAAACTTATTTGTATGCTAGACTAGCTGAACCCCGTGCGAGCTTTGCTACTAGAATTCATTTCGGCAAAATGTTCATAACTACGTCAAAAACACTAATGCTGTCATATGAGGATTATTTCTTTTTTCCTACCGATAAGAACAGTGTGCATTGATCTATTGCAATTATTTCACCATTTAATTACGCTCTGAAATCAGTAGCAAACGCACCAGTAGGTTTGTATTATTTTTTACCTGTTATGAGGATGCTATATATTTTCCATGAGATGGGTTCTATGGTTTGGTTGCGGTAGGTGGTATCCCAACGTGTCACCACTCTCTGAGCGATTGAAGCGTTCATTGTATGTTCATAGGTATGCCAAAAACCTCGCAGTGGCATTTCATTTCCACATACTATAAAGCAACACGCATACGCTCTGTTTCGCTTTACATTTGTGGATGCAACTCACTATTGTTGCTCTCGAATAAATGATAGTTCGAGCGATGTGCTGCACCACAAACGCATTCCCGGCACTCGGTTTGCACACACATTTTGCCATTTTCATGCTACAGTGCACTTGCACATGAAGGTACGGATGGTAGCCTGCATGTGCAGAAATGAACTCTTACGCTTACTTGGCAGTTTCCGACATTTTCGTGAAAAGTCTGAAAGCTTTTTCCGATTTTTTTTCTTCTTGCCAAAAGAAGGTGGGTCTGTCCGTTGGTAGGCAGGGGATATTTCATTTCCAGGTCATCAGCAATAGACGATCAGTTTCTGTTTTCCTAATTTCCTCACTCAGATGTGGGTTATTCAATTACAAACCCACATAATCAAAACAGCTAAAAAAACACTTCTCCCAGATGGAGATTTCGATTGGAACTGTTCAAACAGAGCAAATAAAAGACCGTAATCCGAATCGATCTGCAGTGAAAATGCATTTAACTTCTAGGCAGAATACAGGGTGATTGGTAATTCCTGCCAGTATGGTCCGTCAGTTCTGTGTGTTAATCAAATGGAAGTTGTCCATAATTGTGGGTGACCCACAATACTGGGGTGACTGTATCTATAACATTTGTCTTGACTTAGCCCAGTTCAAATTTTTCTCCCTTTGCCTTGATAACCAGCCGCATGCGTCTTTTAAAATTCCCTTTTTTTCACCAAACGTTGCTGCAAAGTTTCCACGGTTAGTCCCTTGGTATTCCCTTCAATGAACAATTAATTTATTTTTCTTTTTCAGCAATTCATCAAGCAAACTTTGGGCACCATCCATGCTATTGCTGGTCGCTGACAAATTGGTAACACTGCTGCTTCGTCTTCGTCTGGTAATAAGCAACTAAATTCACAGCCCGAAGACCCTTTTCGATGCATATCTCATTACCTTCGATGAGTCGAACAATATATTGGAGGACATAAACATTATTATTCTAGAGAGATCTAGAATGATACGACGAAAACTATTGCATGCAGAAAATAAAGAGGCTTCCGTTTTAGAATGATGGTTTGGATTGAGAAGCTCAAAACCTGAATTATGTAACTTGGTTTCTGCATTTAGCTGAGAGAGGTACTACCGTAAAGCACTTTGTCTCTTCTCTGTGCTCATGTGAGATTTCATGAAGTCTGCTCAAAATTGACAAATAGTCACGTGACGAAAAACCCGTTCGATTGAATTAATTGCATCGTCTTTTGTGACTGAGCTTTGTGTTGGAACGCATTTGTGCAATTTCCACGAATTTTTCATGGTGTGAGTGTTATCACAATAACAAGAATTTATACGTTTTCACACCACCTTAGAATAAAAATTCCAGTTATTGTTCTTCAAATGACTGACAGAATCGTTAATAAATGAACTGGCGCCACAAATAAGATAGAAATGAAAAATTTGAAGGCCTCAAATTACTGCGAGGATTCGAGAATCACGCTACTCCAGGAAATGAGAAGCCCCTAAGCAGTATTTTATTAAACTGTGCGTCTCCGCAAAGTTTTCAGCCTGGTAGCTTAATGGAACGTTTTGGGGATATTTATAGGAACTTCAAAGCCAACATCTTTCCGTGTGCTCATAAATTTGAATGACGACAAAAGTTTCACGCGCCTGAAAAACCACAGAGAAGCGACAAGAAATCTTCCCACATCTCTGTTTTGAATAAGAACTTTCTCCCAAGGGTGTCATACAAGCCGTAGCTAGACCACCAATAACAGACTGACTCTTGGATTCACTGGTGACAGTCTGGTTTGGTGTGAAGATATGTGTCACTCGTGGTGTGAAGTTTGCATAATTGCTTGGAAGGAACATTTGATGGATGCTGTCAAGTTTGTCGATGTAGGAAAGCGACCGTTGATACCATTATGATCTGGGAGCTGAGCTGCTTCAGTGAGAAATTACCGTAGTTTGTTGAGGAAAGCTTGCTCAAGTGCTCCATCTTCGTCCTTATTGACCCAAGGGACACGGTAGTGATTACATAACTTTGGTAATAATCACTGCAGAATGGGTGGGGTATCATTGTTGAAAAATAAAGGTTCAGTCCATTCAACAAGCGGTTATGTGAATTAGAATTTTCAAAGCAAAGGTCAATCTTTGACATGTTTAAGCGGGGATCAGTTGCGTCAATTTTCTTACTCGTATTCTGTCGATGGCTTATCCTTCAACTTCAACGCCGGAATGACCACATGCTTTAATCTGCGATTCCGAAAGTGTAAGTAGGGATAATCCAACCAACTCAATCAATAGCCTTTACACGTTACAATATATGTACTAGCCAACCACTAGCTGCACTTAGATGAAGCCATACCTGGGTAGCAAGCGATTATATTAAAACTGCAATGAAATCAACAAAGCAATGTAATAATTCCGAATGAACCCGAACCTATTTGGTAGTTATTCGAGATCTAATTCGAAGTTAATTGCTGACATCAGAAGTCAATTCAAGCCAATCGAACCCTCTAATTTGTTTTTTTTTTAAGCGTATTCCTGTAAGGAACAGGACAGTGACCCTCAGTCACTGTGGCATAAAATTTCCAAACTCATCATAAACTGCCAAAGGTCGATGTAAAGAAATCGACTCAATAGAGATAACCCTGAGTTGTACGAAACGTGAGAAAAAAGAAACAGAATATTTCGTGAGAAGGGATCAACAAGACGAAGTCAATGATGCGTGGGAAAATCACGGAAGGAGGCTGATCTCGGCAACTTTGGAGCCCTTTTTTTTGTCTTCGTTCATCCTCTTTTCAGACGCAACCAAAAGTTATTGCGAGAAAAACACGAAGAAATTTTTTATCCTTCCAGACGCATCCAATAGATGCGACTACTAAGCGGAAACGAGGTGTATCTCGGTAGTGGGTTATTGTTGTAACTTGTGTTGTGCCATTTTCCTCTTTATCCTTAGGATTGGAATATCTGTTGCGTCCTTCCGCAGCACATTCTTCCGATATCCGGAGAATTTGCCATTTTTTAGGATTCGTTAAGAAAAAAAAACCTGTCATGAAGTCTAGCTTGTTCTGTTGAATGTGAACGTTGGGACGAAGTAGCGTTGATTTGAATATGGGCGAGGATGTTGGTTTCGAGTGGAACATTTTCAAAAGAATTAACCTTATCAGTAAGATGTCTGATGGGGAATCCTCCAACGCATGAATGATCAATTCACTCATTTCTTGGACAATGTCAATACTGCCGCTCATCGCAAGTCGGTCCCATTTCCGTTTTCATCAAAACTGAGGTGTTCAATGGAAGTGTTAGCTAGTCAACCCTATAGATTAATTAAACGGCAGGAACTTTACAGCCAAATGGGTTATCCAGAAGCAATGGTATGAAGCAAACTTAAAATGCGTTTTTCTCGGTTTGCTGATTTGTGCTATGGGACGGACGTGCCATGAGTGGCAGAATGGGACATGATCAAAAGTGTGATATTGCAATAGATGGCTTTTTTTTTCAACGATAGTGAAACCGGAATTTTAAGTTACACAAAGCATACCGATTAGGATTTTGTACATAGGGGAAATGTACGTGATGTCGGCCTACATGTCCCTAATTTGGGCCCATCGCTAAAAGTCTGCTATTTATCAATTTTATCTAGATGAACGTTACTAATGGATATTTTTGATTGCTATTGAAAATTTAGTTGATTGCTGAATTTATGTATGGGCCCAAATTGGGGACACTTAGGCCGACATTACCTGCATTTCTCCTTTATATTAATATTTCTTCCCACTAAAAATTTCTTGTTAATTAATTTTTGAAAACATTACATTTTCAACAACAAAACTACACATTGCCATACATTTCCTTTTGATTTAGATGTAATTCTTCCGTGAGCTCGGTAGGTAAGTAAAGGGTGATACGGTCAAAATTTGGTCAAGGGAAAACGCGTGTAAATCGGTGAAATCGTTTATTTAAAAAATCAAATTAAATTTCTTTTTCAAGTTCAATTAGTATAAAATTCAGGAAAAATATTCAGTTAGGCTTCCGCTTTTCCAAATCCGAATTGCCGGGCCTTACGCTTGACTCCTGCCATCAGATTTTGTACAGCCACCTTGTCCACCTTCTTCGCCGCAGAAAGCCAGTTTGCCTTGAACTGCTGCTCGCCCTTAGCAGTTTTTTTGGTCTTCTTTAGGTTCCGCTTGACAATAGCCCAGTATTTCTCAATTGGGCGGAGCTCTGGCGTGTTGGGAGGGTTCTTGTCCTTGGGAACCACCTGCACGTTGTTGGCGGCGTACCACTCCATGGCCTTTTTACCGTAATGGCAAGATGCCAAATCCGGCCAAAACAGTACGGAACAACCGTGTTTCTTCAGGAAAGGCAGCAGACGTTTATTCAAACACTCTTTCACGTAAATTTCTTGGTTGACAGTCCCGGAAGCTATGAAAATGCTGCTTTTCAAGCCACAGGTACAGATGGCTTGCCAAACCAGATATTTCTTTGCGAACTTTGACAGTTTCATGTGCTTGAAAACATCTGCTACCTTTCCCCTTCCTTTTGCCGTATAAAACTCCTGTCCCGGAAGCTGCTTGTAGTCGGCTTTGACGTAGGTTTCGTCGTCCATTACCACGCAGTCAAACTTCGTCAGCATCGTCGTGTACAGCCTCCGGGATCGCGCTTTGGCCGTCGTATTTTGTTTATCATCGCGATTTGGAGTCACTACCTTCTTGTAAGTTGATAGTCCGGCTCGTTTTTTGGCTCGATGCACGGTTGTAGACGATACACCCAGCTTATTTGCGGCATCTCGGAGAGAGAGGTTAGGGTTTAGCTTGAAACTACCGGCAACTCTCTTTGTCGTCTCAGCGGCTTCCGGTTTTCGATTTCCCCCCGATCCAGACTTCCTGGCTGTCGACAAACGTACCCCAAACACTTTAATTACATTTGTAACGGTTGATTTGGCAACTTTTAGCGATTTTTCCAACTTTGCGTGCGAGTGGCTCGGATTTTCGCGATGCGCGAGCAAAATTTTGATACGCTGCTCTTCTTGCTTGGACGGCATTTTGACAACTGAAGAGTGAATTCCAAAATCAAAATAGGAGCAACATTCTACACACACACACCTTCAAAATGAGGGGTGTTCAGGTTTTTTAAATGCAAAATTGAAAGAAATACGTCAAGTTGATATTGACCAAATTTTGACCGTATCACCCTTTAGTTGGGGGAATAATGTATAGCACGCCAGTGGGGCAATATGACCCAAAGCAATTTTAATGGTTTGCTCATACAGAATTGCTGGTTCAAAATACCTGAAAAAATCAATGGTTATATTACCCCGCTGGCGCGTGTTACACCCAGGGGTCCTGCATCCTCTTGGATGTAATATTAAAATTAATTTTTTGTTGTGCAGACTCGATGTTTTGCCACCTGGCAGTACTGTGGGCACTTCGTTTTGGAAAATAAAAGTATATTTGTGTAAAAAATCAGCCGTTTTTTATCATAATAAATGTTGTACCGTAAAACGGGGTGTCTTTGATAATACGGGTAACTTTGATTGTATAATTGACCGATTAAATTTACGCTCTGTGCTTTTTCTGAATTAGAAAGTTTGGGTCCATATTGTAGCTAAGAGTAATTCTGTTGCTATCGTATGTAGTTTTTGTATAGTATGTGTAACATATTTTAAAAACATATTAAAAAAACCCATTTTCGTGTTTTTCGTCTGTTAAAAAAACTTAAACCATCATTTATGAAATTTATTTCCGATATAACCATGACAAATTCGAGATTTTATTCTTATCGCTTATGATGCTTTCTGATTATATACTCATCCAAAGTTTCAGATTGCAATAACGAGTTTCACGCATTTTTTCTATATTCATCGAGCACTATCAAAATAACCCCAAATCGAAATGCTGATGTTCGGTCACAACACTAAAAAAATAGTGCAAATGGTTTAATTTCCGTTAAACATAATACTAACGAATTAGCTCTAGGATCCTCAATACTTGTTTATAAAAAAAATGAAAAATATTCATTGTTGTTAAACATATTTAGAACAAACTTTGAAAAACTATTACACGCAAACCGAAAATTTATTACAATGAATGTTAGTTCCGTAAGCGTGATTACCTCTCACCCCAGCAGGCCTGGGTTCAATCCCAGTCGGCGCCGCCGGGATGTTCTGAGGCATAACATCTCTGATCACGCCTTCCTTCGGATGGGAAGTAAAGCCGTTGGTCCCCGGTTCATGAGTTGATGGGTCGATAGGTAGGGTCCAGGTGTGGGAGCTGCCTTCCTGGCACGTCGGTAGCATTGGTGCTCAGCACGGAAAACAAGATCGACGGAAAAAAACAAACCAAAGGAAAAAAAAAAAAATGTTAGTTCCATTTCCTATCATCCTCTGTTCATGAACATCGCAGCGAATGTTAGAAGTTGACCTTGCAGGCGATGTAATGGTTTTTTGCCTTTTTTATTTCGTGTTCTGTCTGTGCTTTCATCTACACAAGCAAGCATTTGCCTTGATTTTTATGTATAACATGGCAGAACGAAGCACACACTTGCCTCGAATCTCTCCAGCAGAAAAAGCATACGAAGTCTAGTGTGAGAGGAAATGAGCGCTTCTTGTTTGCTTTTAGGCTATCCATATTCAGAAGCATGGAGAGAGCAGTGGAGAAAGCACAGGTCTGATAATCACAACGTTCGTTGTTCGAGTCCGAGTCCCAGTCCATTTCACTCACTAATACACTCCACATTTTTCGGTCTCCAATTCTCTTGCATTGGACCACAGCTAGGTATATTGCATCCTCGGTTCATGCGGTCTCCACTTACATCCTCTGATGATGAATCCCACATAATTGTAAGCGAGTCTTACATCCACCGGTTGGGTGTAATGTTACCCCGGTTTACGGTACCTGATTTAGTTCTTATCGCATGTTAACCAAATTGAAGCATAATAAAAGATCTAAGAAAAATGCCTCTTAGATTGGACACATCGCTAAACATCTGCTATTTATCAATTTTATCTACTTTGACTATATGTTTTTAGTATTACTTCTACGTGAAGTCAACGATTTACATAGTTGAAGATGCTAATTTCAAATAACAGACTGAAGTGGTAATTTTTATACGATGATGGAGTAGATGAAAGCATAGAGTTGATAGTTCCGTTAGAGTACGGCAGTGTGAAGATTGTATATAGATATTAGACAAGCGAGCTAGGACAACTTTTAAGGAAGGTACAAATCGGTTTTTTTTTTCTCATCTCTCTTTACCAAACTCCCCCTTTGGAGAGGGATGGTGAGGGGTGTCTCCCCCCCGCCACCACTGGCTTCTGATTTTATCTAGATGAACGCGTCATTCGGACGGTACTAATGGATATTTTTGGTCGCTATTGAAAATTTAGTCGATTGCTGAATTTATGTATGGGCCCAAATTAGGGGCATTTAGGGCAACATTACATCCATTTTCCCTATGTTTAAGAAGTATAATAAATGTTGTACCGTAAAACGGGGTGTCTTTGATAATCCGGGTAACTTTGATTGTATAATATAACGATTTAATTTACGCTCTGCGCTTTTGGTTCTATATTGTAGCTAAGGGTAATTTTGTTGATATCGTATGTAGTATCGTATCGTATGTAAATGTATAGTATGCGTAACATATTTTAAAACATATTAAAAAACCCATTTTGGTGTTTTTCGTCTGTTTGAAAAAAAAACACGCAAACCATCATTTATGAAATTTATTTCCGATATAACCATGACAAATTCGAGATTTTATTCTTATCGCTTGTGATGCTTTCTGATTATATACCTATTCAAAGTTTCAGATTGCAATAACTAAATTGTCTGAGTTTCACGCATTTTTTTTTCTATTTTCATCGAGCACTATCAAAATAACCCCAAATAAAAATGCTGATGTTCGGTCACAAAACTAAAAAAAAATAGTGCAAATGGTTTAATTTCCGTTAAATATAATACTAACAATTTGGCTCTAGGATCCTCAATACTTGCTAATAAAAAAAAATTGAAAAATATTCATTGTTGTTAAACATATTTAGAATTAACTTTGAAAAACTATTAATGCTACCCCGTTTTACGGTACCTGATTTAGTTCTTATCGCATGTTAACCAAATTGAAGCATAATATAAGATCTAAGAAAAATGCCTCTTAGATTGGACACATCGCTAAGCATCTGCTATTTATCAATTTTATCTAGATGAACGCGTCATTCGGACGGTACTAATGGATATTTTTGGTCGCTATTGAAAATTTAGTCGATTGCTGAATTTATGTATGGGCCCAAATTAGGGGCGTTTAGGCCAATATTACATCCATTTTCCCTATGTTTAAGAAGCAATGTAACCATGAAAAAGAGCTGTCGAACGGCATGTTTTGAGTCATTGAAAGATCTGACCACATTCAGAACCCCCCATCAGAACCGATTCCAGGGAATGGCTATATCTCGGTTTATTATATGCCGATTTTAGTTCTTGGCATGTCATTCACTTTGGACATGGTTTTTCTTTTTGAACATGAGTATGGGCATGATTGATCGACCACGGTTGCTACTCTGTTATTGCTAAATCAGCAGTAATTACACAAAGAACTAAAATATGATGCTTGGGACTAGCAATCATCCTCAATGTGTAAAAACTGGTGATCTCAAACTGGGCAATACCAGCGCCAGCCGCGCCTGAATACTGGTCAAGAAAGAAATGGGTTGGAATGTGTTGACGTGACACTCGCCTCGATGGAAGCCGAGAAGACCTCTACACTTCCACGAGGAATGACTAGGAAATGGAAATATTACATGGACATCATTATCCCTGGACAAATAATTATTAGCCGCAGCACACATAAAATTTTCTGGACCACCAAGTAAAGACAGTACACCGAAATTTATAAATTTTCTAAAAGGGGAAACAATTAAGCCTTACCACACAGAAAAACCTGACCCACCACTCCTAGACCCTATGCGCCCGGAATAATCTGCAGCCGGTGACAGACGCTTTTTGAAGGCACGCCTGCGGGACCCTAACATCATGGATACTGTTCGAACCTATCTGTCTTTCCTGCATAAAAAACCGCCTTCAGTATGTGTCCGCGGAATAACGAAAACAAGTTCAACTTTAATGCTAGCAGCCGAAGGATTACCAACGGACACACAACTTTTGCGCGAAATTTTCCTGGACGTCCACGAAGAACTTGGAATCCCACGCATTGACGCCTTGGCAGACCTGGAATCACACCGTGCGTTCTTATCTAGTGAACGCACACAACGACTGCAGCACACACGGGAAGCCGCATATAAATTCTACAGCACCCAAAATTTTCATCGACATTGACGCACACTTCGGAAGGAACCTTTTCATCAAACGACAACACTCTTCGGACACTTTCAGAAGAAAATAGAAATGTAATTGTAAATAATAATAACAATGAAAATATTTTATCAACCGACGTACTTCCAACAATTTCTTCACATAAACAGAATGCGACTGAAATTTTGATTTACTGTCAAAATTTCAATCGCATGAAAAGCCCAGCTAAAATGAAGGAAATCTATCAAAATTTATTATGCTCATCCTTATCGATCATTCTGGCATTTGAAACAAGCTGGGAAGAAAGCGTGAAAAGTGAAGAAATCTTTGGAAATGCCTTTAATGTATTCAGAGACGACAGAAATTTTCATGCAACTCAGAAGAAGTCAAGCGGTGGAGTCCTTATAGCTCTTGCGACCAATTTTAACTCAGAACTCATCTTTACACCAAAATTTACAGAATTTGAGCATATTTGGGTGAAATCACATATAGCCGGTGAAACGCACGTGTTCGCCTCAGTGTATTTTCCACCAGACCATG
The DNA here is from genome assembly GCF_037179485.1 of Ochlerotatus camptorhynchus. Taxonomy (NCBI): domain Eukaryota; kingdom Metazoa; phylum Arthropoda; class Insecta; order Diptera; family Culicidae; genus Ochlerotatus; species Ochlerotatus camptorhynchus. The sequence continues at coordinate 61,268 of NW_027040609.1, read as the reverse complement.
CTCATAAAAGCACTTATGAAGCCTTCTTCCAAAGTGCTGAACAAATTCTATCTGAGCTTCCTCCTGAGTTTAAAGTTCACATCTATGGAGACTTTAATCAACGCCATGCTGACTTCATTCTGGACTCTGAAAATAAATGTATCTTACTCCCAGTCGTTGAGGATAATGAAACATTGCAGTTAATTTTTGACAAAACTGCTAATTTAGGACTGAACCAAATTAACCACATCAAAAACCAACAAAATTGCTATTTGGACTTTTAATAATATACGAATATTTATGAAGATTTCTGTGTGACCGAATCATTAAATCCACTGTGGAAAAATGAAGCGTTTCACACAGCAGCTGAATATTCTTTATTTGTGCATGAAAACCAAAGATCCAACGACTTCAAATACGAAGAAGTCTTTGAATACAAATTACCAGACTACGAAAAAATAAAATTTAAATTAAGCAGTGTCAATTGGCAATTAATTTTAGGGAATGTAGGAAATGTCGAAATTGGTATTGACGTGTTCTACAAAATTTTAACAGAAATTAGACAAAATACAAAATTATAGGGAGTTGGTTGGAAATGCTAACATGAAGCTTTAGTGTGATGATTTATTAGCTAGAGAATGATCTTTAGAAGAATGTAGGTGGATAGTTCCGTTAGAGTACGGCAGTATGAAAATTGAATAGAAGTTGAAAATGAGCGAAGGGCCATTAAAGCGACAGTTTTCAAGATGACGCACATTTTTGCCTAGCCCGTACGATGTACGCGGGGACTTGAAGTATGTCTCCAAGTCCACAGGCAAAAATGTGCGTCCCTCTTGTTGCTCATAAACTGACTGCGGCTGTGGAATAGTTCTAGCGACGTTTTCATCACTACCTAAAGCCCCACGTCGCGAGAGCATTTCCAATTATACTTTTAACCTTTTGTCCAAAGTTGACGAAATAAATAAATAAATTTAAGAAAACAAAACTGTATTCGAATATGTACTAGTCTACGTTGGTTGACGAAATAAATAAATAAATAAGAGGGTTGGGCTTGCAGCAGGGTTCGTTTTGATAAACGATAAGCTAAATTGATTTCCTAACTATCATATAACGCAATGGAGCTTGGGATTGAAACCACGGTTTACTGCTCAGTAAGCAAAAACGTTTGACACTAGGCAAACGAGCTCCGTTTTTGTCATCGAGTTGTTGTTATGCAATCATAATAACTAATAAAATTATTGACAAATATCTAACGCACGTCATACATTATCTAAAACATGTTTTGTCCGTACCGTTAAGCCCGAATTATATCAGTAATGGTTTTTACAATAGATGCCCGGGATGGATCAATTCAGGCTTGGGTGCTTACACATGATCTTCTTCTCAGTAAGCAAAATCGGTTGCTCTACAGCCACCGTGCCATTTACATCACACCAAGCCACTACTGATGATATATAAAGCCCAAGTAAAAATCATTTCAAATAAAATGACGTTCCAAATGCGGGGAGAAGCACGAGGATGGCGCCTGCACAGTCACTGCACCAAAATGCGTTGTGTCCGGTGTACAAACAACGCGGGGAGAAATTACAACGCTCACTCAAGGAACGTTCCCGGCAGTCTTTTGCAGAAATGCTTAAGACGGCCACGCCATCGACCAACGACAAAAATCCCTTTTCTCTTTTGTCAGATGACGAGACTGACTCTGACTTGGCTGATGAGGGAACTTCTTTCCGTTTTTCAGCACGGAAACGAAAACGCATCCGTTCGCGGATTGTTGCAAATAATGAACCCCAAATCAGCTTGCCCAAATCAAGGAGTGGTGGAAAAAAGGAAGTTTCTACTCCTCCTGGATTCAGAAGAACTGACTATACCCAGGATTTTCCACCTCGAAGAACAGAAGCCCCTTCTTCATCTGGGTTGTTCTCATTTGATAAAATTGTGGACGATATTCTCAAGTACCTGAATATTTCTGATCCTCTCAAAAGCATTGTTCTGGCAATGCTTCCTACTGTGAAGACCCTCTTGAAGCAATTGACATTGAAGTGGCCCCTCATTGCAGCAATCATTTCCTTCGATGGATAATTTTCCAAACGAGGTCGGGGATTTGATCACTATTCTACAGTGGAATTGTCGAAGTCTTATTCCTAAATTAGACTCTTTTAAGTTTTTAGTACACAATAATGATTGTGATGTATTTGCTCTTTGTGAAACTTGGCTCTCTTCAGATATAGATCTTCCTTTTTATGATTTTAACATTATTCGACTGAATCGTGAGGATTCGCGTGGAAGAGGGGTACTTTTGGGGATCAAAAAGTGCCATTCCTTCTATAGAGTGAATCTTCCACAATTTACAGGTATTGAAGTTGTCGCATGTCAGGCTATTATTAAAGGTAAGAGCCTTTGTATTGCTTCTGTTTATATTCCTCCTAGAGCCGTTGTTAATCGCAAACAACTTTCAGATATCTGTTCGGTACTTCCTGCTCCACGGTTGATTATGGGAGATTTGAATTCCCACGGTACAGGCTGGGGGGAACTGTATGATGACAACCGTTCTACTATGATATATGATCTCTGTGACAACTTCAATATGACAATTCTTAACAATGGAGAAGTAAAACGTTTGGCTGGTCCATCCTCAAATGGAAGTAAATTAGACCTCTCACTTTGCTCTAACTCATTATCGTTGGATTGCACGTGGAATGTGATCCAAGTTCCTCACGGTAGTGATCACTTGCCGATCAAAGTTTCAGTTGCCAGTGGGTTCAATCCGTCGGAACCCGTTAACGTCACGTACGATCTTACCCGTAATATCGATTGGAAAAAGTTCAAGACCGCGATAGAGGAAGCCGTGTCGTCGGTAGAAGGGCTTCCACCGTTGGAGGAATATAACTTCCTCTCCAATCTGATCTTGGACAGCGCGCTTCGAGCTCAAACTCGGCCGGTTCCAGGAACGTCTTTGCGTAGGAAACCTCCTTCCCCTTGGTGGGACCACCAATGCACTGAGGTTTATCGTAAAAAGTCCGACGCTTTTAAGCTTTTCCGGAAACGTGGAACACCCGTGTATTTCGAAGCGTACTTGGCTCTTGAACGCGAACTCAAGAGCCTCATCAAAACCAAGAAACGCGGATACTGGCGGCAATTCGTGGACGGATTATCGCGTGAAACGTCGATGAACGAGAGCGAAGAGTACTCAGATCGTTGGATTCTCAAGTTCGCGCGAAAAGTATGTCCTGATTCCGTGCCGGCACGGATGATTCCTCGCGAAACGACGAATTCGGTAGATGAGATCAGCCAGCCTTTTTCAATGCTGGAGCTCTCACTCGCGCTCCTTTCATGTGGCAATTCGGCTCCGGGGGCTGATAGAATCAAGTTCAATTTGTTGAAGAACCTCCCAGACGTCGCTAAGAGGCGCATGTTGAACTTGTTTTGTCAGCTCCTAGAGCTCAATATTGTTCCGGATGATTGGAGGCAAGTGAGAGTTATAGCCATTAAAAAGCCTGGAAAACCCGCGTCAGATCATAACTCGTATCGTCCCATCGCGATGTTATCGTGCATTCGAAAATTGTTGGAGAAAATGATCCTTTTTCGCTTGGACAAATGGGTTGAGACGAATCACCTACTCTCAGATACTCAATTTGGTTTCCGTAGGGGCAAGGGAACGAACGACTGTCTCGCGTTACTTTCCACAGAAATTCAGTTGGCTTTTGCTAAAAAAGAGCAAATGGCTTCTGTGTTCTTGGATATTAAGGGGGCTTTTGATTCAGTATCGGTTGAAGTCCTTTCAGACAAACTCCACGCTTGTGGCCTTTCTCCATTAATTAATAACTTTTTGTACAATTTGCTGCCAGAGAAACATATGAGCTTTTCTCATGGAAACTCTACAGCTTCTCGATTTAGTTAGATGGGTCTCCCCCAGGGCTCATGTTTAAGCACCCTTTTGTATAATTTCTACGTCAGAGAAATTGACAATTGTCTTAGTGACAACTGCACGCTGAGACAACTTGCAGATGACGGAGTAGTTTCTATGACAGGGCCCAGAGAGGCCGACCTGCAAGGACCTTTACAGGATACCTTAGACAATTTGTCTACTTGGGCTATTCAGCTAGGTATCGAATTCTCCACGGAGAAAACTGAGTTGGTCGTTTTTTCTAGGAAGCATAGCCCAGCACAACCGAAGCTTCAACTTTTGGGTTGGCCGATCACTCATTCCATGTCTATCAAATATCTTGGGGTCTGGTTCGATTCCAAATGCACCTGGAGATCCCACATTGAGTATCTGAGACGAAAATGCCAACAAAGGATCAATTTTCTTCGAACAATTACCGGAACGTGGTGGGGAGCCCATCCGCAAGATCTTCTAACGTTGTACAGGACAACGATTTTATCGGTTTTAGAGTACGGTAGTTTTTGCTTCCAGTCGGCGGCTAAAACGCACATCATCAAACTGGAACGGATCCAGTATCACTGTCTTCGTATCGCGTTAGGATGCATGCACTCGACTCACACGATGCGTCTCGAAGTGTTAGCGGGCATGTTGCCACTCTCTGATCGGTTTTCGGAATTATCCCTCAGGCTCCTCACCCGTTATGAAATTATGAACCCACTGGTGATTGCAAACTTTGAGAAGCTTCTTGAGCTAAACCCTCAAACTCGTTTTATGACATTGTACTACGTGTACATAACACAGGATGTCAGCCCTTCACAGCATAATCCTCATCGTGTATGCTTCTCCGACTTCGGCAATTCAGTTAGTTTTGATTTATCCATGACGCGGGAGATTCGTGGGATCCCAGAACATCATCGTTCCATGATTGTTCCGTCAATTTACGCTGCAAAGTTTGGCCAAGTTGATTCCGCAAGAATGTTCTTCACAGATGGATCACTAATAGAGTCGTCCGCTGGTTTTGGTATTTATAACGAATTTCATAGCGCCTCTCGAATGCTTCAAGCTCCTTGTTCCGTATATGTTGCTGAGCTGGCGGCAATACATTATACGCTAGAAACGATCGCCTCACTTGCACCAGATCATTATTTTATTTTTACGGATAGTCTCAGTTCTGTCGAGGCTATTCGCTCCATGAGGCCGGTAAAGCACTCCTCGTATTTTCTCATGAAAATACGAGAGCTTTTAAGTGTTTTATCTTTAAGATCTTTTGTCATCACCTTTGCATGGCGATATTTACGATCGAAAAATCGTCTACGATGAATTTTTCTTCATTTATCGTCAACAGTCACTCGTCAGCTGGCAGAATAAGTGGAGTGAAGGGAGTTTGGGACGATGGCTATATTCGATTATCCCTAAGGTGTCGAAGAGTCCTTGGTTCAAGGGGTTGGATGTGGGTCGAGACTTCATTCGTATGATGTCTCGCCTCATGTCCAATCACTATTCGTTAAACGCTCACTTGTTCCGTGTTGGGCTGGGGGACAGCAATCTCTGTGAATGTGGACAAGGTTACCGGGACGCAGATCACATTATTTGGTCTTGTGATGAGCATCGCGGAGTCAGATCTGAACTGTACGATTCCCTTCGGGCTCGAGGTAGACAACCTAATGTTCCAGTTCGGGATATTTTGGCTAGACGCGATCTGGAGTTTATGAAACTCATATATGTTTACTTTAAGAATATTAACATTAGATTGTAAGTTTTATTAACCTTGTGTTTAGTTTATATTTTGTACGTGTGGGTTTTTTTTATGTTTGTTTTCAAGATGAATAGAAATTAGTTCATGTTTTAGGATTAATTAAATATTTGTATCGTAAACCACATTTCAAACCTCCCTCTCCCTTTTCCCATCCAAAAAAATTGTAAATCTCCACTAACCTCGAGACAACCGCGAGTATCCGGTCCAGCTCCTTTAACTTTAAATATAAGACATAAATAATGTATAACGAAAATGATAACTCGGCTCTGTAAAGTTTATTCGATTGAGCCTGTACAAATAAAGTAATCAATAAAAAAAAATTATACAAACCTCAACTGGAACTCAATCACCAAATCAATACATGTATGTATCCCGATTACATACTGTCCGGGAGCGTATTCCAGAAGCTTCCACGCATATTTTATGCCTCAGAACATCCTAGTTTCACCGATTAAGATTGAACCCAGGCCTATGGGGTGACAGGTAATCATACTTACCACTACACCACCGGCACCGCTGCCCAAATAATTTAATTTAGTTTCTATGGCTATGCTGTTAGTATGTACAATACGCTGCTCGAAACTGATGAACAAAAAATGTGTATCTTAACATAAAAGTTGTTTAAACACGACTGCTAAGGGACATGGCTGCCACAGGGCGGAAAATGCCTTCTCATCTTAACTAGCACGTCGTTCCATCAACCCAAATTCACTGATTCCTTTTCAAAAGCACGAAAATGACGGAACCACTCGTCGACAATGGAGCGACACTTGTCACAATGAATTGAGTGATGTTTGCAGCAACTGTACTTTAAAGTTGAGATAAAGTAGATGGAAGTGTTCTCTTTTTTATCGCAAAGATTACTATCCTTTTGTCAAATATTTGTCTGCATTTTTTGCTCAATGGAACTCTTTTCCCAGCTGAGTTGTTTGCGTTTCCCGCATTACATGAAGTGGCGAACCGCTATCAAAATGGGACTTTAATGGATTTCTTCTTTCCTCTTCTTGCTAAAGTAAATCGCATTTGCTTGATGGCATAGCTTTCATGGTCTTGTACTATCAATCGTTGAAGGTGACACTTTTTTTTTTTCGAATTGTTAGTTTGTGAATCAGTTAAGAGTTTTCAGGAAAAGAAACGTATTCTTTCTATTGTTATCAATGTTAAGTTCCGTCCACGGAATAAAAGGATCCATTTCCGAAAAGGTATCCCATGCAATGCTAAAGTAAATTGAATTCCATCCGTAAAAATGGAACACGAATTCAACGAACTGCCAGGCGAGCCTTCAATCATTTTCACAAAGGGCAAGTGACAGGCTAAGCAATACGATGCCAGCTCGCGTCCATCAAGTTCATTTTGTGTAATGGGGACTAAAAAACACGAGAATTACCCTGTCGAAAGCGAGCAGTTGAACTTGACATTTCATCCCACGTAAACTGCCATCGAAACGATACATTGAACGATTCTGTCCTGACTGGCGGGCATGTCAGAAGCTGAACCCTAGCGCATATGGCAGATGGAAATTCGTCACGTGACACTCGCAGAGTTAAGGCAGAAATTCCAAGTAGGCTATTGCAAAATTCGCAAATTTTTCTGCCGCATTCAGGGATTTGCGAGTTTTATGTTTTCGCTCACCTGGTTGTTAAAATTTTAAAGCTAATGAGAATGCCTGCGGTGTTATTGTAATATTCAAATGAAGACATACTCGTTTGAGTTTACGGTTTGATTACAAACCATTATTGGATTTAAAATGTTTGTTTTTGGAAGATTATCAAATACTAGTGTAGAGTAAAGAACCATTTAATGGCCCTATATTTATTGATTTTTTTTTTCACTTTTCCATGATTTCAAGATAACAAGACTTGTTGATTTCAAATGTTTCCGTATGAAACAGTAAAAATACGAATAGTTGATATACTCCATAAAAGTGTCCATTATAGTGTCCATCACCCTGCACAACTCTTCCATGCAATGCTTTTCGATTACTACTCAAGTAAAAACAGAAATGTCAACTCAGCCATTTTGCCTTTTGCCTCACAAAGGCAGGCATCAAGGCGCACACTGGTAATGAAAGTTCTATACGGTGTGCCAGCTGACTTTGTGTTCCGGAGGTGGCCACATCGTTAGTTGTTTGGAATATTTTGCTGTTGCATGGTTGGTTACAATTGTTCTGGGTCACATGTTAAGGTGACTTGTTGAATATTCAATTATTTTGAATGCGTGAACGGTTCAATAATTTTTCTAATGAAAGATAAATTATGCGATGGAAATTCCGCAACATAATACACAGCAAAAAAATAATTTTGATATCACATCAAAGTGGATGCACTACAATCATGTCGAAAATTTCATGTAATTTTTATGACCACATAAATAAACAAATGCAGTAAAAGCAGCGTAATGTCAGTTCATGCATTGTATTAATGATAATTTTGTCCTTTTTAGCAAGTAATATTACACCATATTTTCGACATGATTGTAGTGCATCCACTTTGACGTGATATCAAAATTATTTTTTTGCTGTGTACGTCAGCCACTGGCAAAATTGAACACATCAATTGGACTCTTGGGTGGGATTATCCCATTTTGGAATGGGCATACAATTTTGAATTAATCTGGAAATGGTTGTTCCTTGACACGGCAATCACGATGAACCGCCTGCAGATATAAAAGTAATACAGTTTGAATTTGTAGCTCATTTTTACTCTTTCAAAATTTGTTTGTAATTGTAAAGGTTGAACACGAAAAAATTTAGACCCATAAAAACGCTGCCGTTAAGGCATTGTTCACAGCAAAAATAATGAATTTTAACCTAAGCGTAATTTAAAAACTAGCAGAAAAACGTAATTTAAGTTCTAGCGTAATTTTACGCAATATATCGCGCACATGAAGTATATCTCACTAATCATTGCAAATTCATCTCACTGCGTTCTAGCAAGAAGTACGGTCGACTTGTTTCGCGCTCCGTTGTTTTGGAAGTTTTCTCGGTATTCGCTTGATATAAATTATCAGTTTTTTTCTCACTAAGTGACTCCTGGCATAGTTCCCGGTAAATTGATCGAAAAGTGAGTTTTTTTAGTAGAAAGTGCCATTTTCGGAACGATTAATCCGTGCTATTGGTATTTCGCAAACCAATGTGGGCATCATCGTTGCGTGGTCACGCATACGCGCTCGCGCATACCCGCTCACGTATCATCATCATCGAGTGTGAGCACCCGTTTCTACATCTACATCGTTCATCAATCATCGTACGCCTGTGTGCGCTGAGTACCGAGCCTCGATCAAGTGCACCACAACGAAGGTCATCCACGCAGCGCGTCTCTTCCAGCCATCTGTGTAAACGCCTACACATATAACGCTCGGTGGTAGTAGTATAGAATTATCAGATAAGTTTTTGTTTTTTTTTTGTTTCTTTTCCTCCCCCATTAGTTAAATTTTCATTTTGTATTTCTGTGTTTGTAGTGTTTTCTGTGTATTGTGTCTGTGCGTTCAGTGGGAGAGCGTTTTGCGCTCCCACTAGTTGAACAAAATGGATGTTTTGTCAGAAGACGACATGGATGACCATTCATCTCAGAATAATGATGATGTCATCCCTGGTTCGTCGTCTCAGTCTGTCAATGGGCAGGATGAGAAAAGCACCAGATTGCGGGCCTACCCGAATGACTCGACTGGCCCATGGGTTGTCTATTTTCAGCCCAAAAACAAACCCTTGAATGTTGTTCAGATATCTGATGATCTGACAAAGCGATTCTCTGCCGTGACCGAAATAACGAAGGTTAGGCACAACAAACTTCGTGTGACCGTCGCTAACCTGAAACAGGCCAATGAAATTGCTGTTTCCCAGTTTTTCACACTGGAATATAGGGTGTACATTCCAGCTTCTGATGTGGAGATCGAAGGCGTGGTCACTGAGGCGAGCCTGAACCCCGAGATACTGGAGAAGCAAGCGGTTGGCCGATTCAAGAACCCCTTGCTTCCTCCGGTAAAGATACTGGCCGTTCATAGAATGAAGGCAGTATCGCTCAGCGAGGGTAAAAAGAGTTTTACCCCCACAGACTCGTTTCGGGTGACCTTTTCTGGATCTGCCCTTCCTCAATACATCGAGCTGGGAAAACTTCGTCTTCCTGTGCGGTTGTTTGTACCTCGGGTCATGAACTGCCAGAATTGTAAGCGGTTGGGACATACGGCCTCCCACTGCGGCAACAAGGCACGCTGCTCCACATGCGGGGAGAAGCATGAGGATGGCGCCTGCGCAGCTACTGCACCAAAATGCGTGTACTGCAACGGAACTCCTCCTCATGCTCTCTCGTCGTGCCCGGCGTACAAACAGCTCGGGGACAAAATGAAACGCTCCCTTAAGGAACGTTCCAGGCGGTCTTTTGCAGAAATGCTTAAGTCAGCCACGCCATCGACCACTGACAAAAATCCCTTTTCTCTTTTGTCAGATGACGAGACTGACTCTGACTTGGCTGAGGAGGGAACTTCTTTCAGTTTTCCGGAAGGTTCTGCACGGAAACGAAAGCGCATCCGTTCGCGGATTGTTGCAAATAATGAACCCCAAATCAGCTTGCCCAAATCAAGGAGTGGTGGAAAAAAGGAGACTTCTACTCCTCCTGGATTCCGCAGAACTGACTATACCCAGGATTTTCCACCTCTTCCGGGGACATCCAAAACCCCTGATGCCCCAATTTTAAGAACAGAAACCTCTTCTTCATCTGGGCTGTTCTCATTTGATGACATTGTGGACGGTATTCTCAAATACCTCAACATTTCTGATCCTCTGAAAAGCATTGTCCTCACATTGCTTCCCACTGTGAAATCCTTCTTGAAGCAATTGACTTCAAAATGGCCCCTTCTTGCAGCTATCATCTCCTTCGATGGATAATTTTCCAAACGAGGTCGGGGATTTGATCACTGTTCTACAGTGGAATTGTCGAAGTCTTATTCCGAAATTAGATTCGTTCAAGTATTTAGTCCATAACAATAATTGCGATGCATTTGCCCTCTGTGAAACATGGCTCGCAGAACTGACTATAACCAGAATTTTCCATCTCTCCAGGGGACATCAAAAACCCCTGATGGCCCATCTTTAAGAACAGAAGCCCCTTCTTCATCTGGGTTGTTCTCATTTGATAACATTGTGGACGATATCCTCAAGTACCTCAATATTTCTGATCCTTTCAAAAGCATTGTTCTGGCAATGCTTCCTTCTGTGAAGACCCTCTTGAAGCAATTGACATTGAAGTGGCCCCTCATTGCAGCAATCATTTCCAAACGAAGTCGGGGATTTGATCACTGTTCTAAAGTGAAATTGTCGAAGTCTTATTCCGAAATTAAACTCTTTTATGTTTTTAGTTCACAATAATGATTGTGATGCATTTGCTCTTTGTGAAACTTGGCTCTCTTTCTTTTTATGATTTTAACATTATTCGACTGGATCGTAAGAATTCGCGTGGAGGATGGGGTACTTTTGTTGATCAAAAAGTGTCATTCCTTCTATAGAGTGAATCTTCCACAATTTCCAGGTAATGAATTTGTCGCCTGTCAGGCTCTTATTAAAGGTAAGAGCCTTTGTATTGCTTCTGTGTATATTCCTCCTAGAACCGTTGTTAATGGCAAACAACTTTCAGATATCTGTTCGGTACTTCCTGCTCCACGTTTGATTATGGTAGATTTTAATTCCTACAGTACAGGCTGGGGGGAACTGTCTTATGACAACCGTTCTACTTTGATATATGACCTCTGCGACAGCTTCAATATGCCAATTCTTAGCAATGGAGAAGTAAGACGTTTGGTTGGCCCATCCTCGAATGGAAGTAGATTAGACCTCACACTTTGCTCTAACTCATTATCGTTGGATTGCACGTGGAATGTGATCCAAGTTCCTCACGGTAGTGATCACTTGCCGATCAAAGTTTCAGTTGCCAGTGGGTTCAATTCGTCGGAACCCGTTAACGTCACGTACGATCTTACCCGTAATATCGATTGGAAAAAGTTCAAGAATGTGATAGAAGATGCCCTAACGTCGGTAGAAGGGCGTCCACCGTTGGAGGAATATAACTTCCTCTCCAATCTGATCTTGGACAGCGCGCTTCAAGCTCAAACTCGGCCGGTTCCAAGAACGGCTTTCCGTAGGAAACCTCCTTCCCCTTGGTGGGACCAGCAATGCACTGAGGTTTATCGTAAAAAGTCCGACGTCGATGAATACGCTTTGGAACGCGGCGCGAAGGATGCGTAACCGTTTTTCGAACAACGAGAGTAAGGAGTACTCGGATCGTTGGATTCTCAAGTTCGCGCGAAAAGTATGTCCGGATTCCACGCCGGTACAGATGATTCCTCGCGAAACGACGAATTCAGTAGACGAGATTAGCCAACCTTTATACAATGCTGGAGCTCTCACTTGTTGAAAAACCTCCCAGACGTCGCTAAGAGGCGCATGTTGAACTTTTTTGTCAGTTCCTGGAACTCAATATTGATCCGGATGATTGGAGGAAAGTGAGAGTTATAGCCATTGAAAAGCCTGGAAAATCCGCGTCTGATCATAACTCGTATCGTCCCATCGCGATGTTATCGTGCATTCGTAAATTGTTGGAGAAAATGATCCTTTTTTGCTTGGACAAATGGGTTGAGATGAACCACCTACTCTCAGATACTCAATTTGGTTTCCATAGGGGCAAGGGAACGAACGACTGTCTCGCGTACCTTTTCACAGAAATTCAGTTGGCTTTAGCTAAAAAAGAGCAAATGGCTTCTGTGTTCTTGGATATTAAGGGGGCTTTTGATTCAGTATCGGTTGAAGTCCTTTCAGACAAACTCCACGCTTGTGGCCTTTCTCCATTAATTAATAACTTTTTGTACAATTTGCTGCCAGAGAAACATATGAGCTTTTCTCATGGAAACTCTACAGCTTCTCGATTTAGTTAGATGGGTCTCCCCCAGGGCTCATGTTTAAGCCCCCTTTTGTATAATTTCTACGTCAGAGAAATTGACAATTGTCTTAGTGACAACTGCACGCTGAGACAACTTGCAGATGACGGAGTAGTTTCTATGACAGGGCCCAGAGAGGCCGACCTGCAAGGACCTTTACAGGATACCTTAGACAATTTGTCTACTTGGGCTATTCAGCTAGGTATCGAATTCTCCACGGAGAAAACTGAGTTGGTCATTTTTTCTAGGGAGCATAGCCCAGAACAACCGAAGCTTCAACTTTTGGGTAAACCGATCACTCATTCCATGTCTTTTAAATATCTTGGGGTCTGGTTCGATTCCAAATGCACCTGGATATCCCACATTGAGCATCTGAGACGAAAATGCCAACAAAGGATCAATTTTCTCCGAAAAATTATCGGAACGTGGTGAGGAGCTCATCCGCAAGATCTTCTAACGTTGTACCGGACAACGATTTTATCGGTTTTAGGGTACGGCAGTTTTTGCTTCCAGTCGGCGGCTAAAACACATCTCATCAAACTTGAACGTATCCAGTATCGTTGTCTTCGTATCGCGTTAGGATGCATGCACTCGACTCATACGATGAGTCTAGAAGTGTTAGCAGGCATGTTACCACTCTCTGATCGGTTTTCGGAACTGTCCCTCAGGCTCCTCACCCGTTGTGAAGTTATGAACCCACTGGTAATCGAAAACTTTGAGAAGCTTCTTGAGCTAAACCCTCAAACTCGTTTTATGTCATCGTACTACGTGTATTCAGTTAGTTTTGATTTATCAATGACGCAAGAGATTTGCGGAATCCCAGAACATCATCGCTCTATGATTGCTCCGTCAATTGATTCCACAAGATCGTTAATAACAGATGGATCACTAATAGAGGCGTCCGCTGGTTTCGGTATTTATAACGAATTTCATAGCACCTCTCGAATGCTTCAAGCTCCCTGTTCCGTATATATTGCTGAGCTGGCGGCAATGTACGCTAGAAAGTAGAAACAATCGCCTCACTTCCACCAGATCACTATTTTATTTTTACGGATAGTCTCACTTCTGTCGAGGCTATTCGCTCCATGAGACCGGTAAAGCACTCCTCGTATTTTCTCATGAAAATACGAGAGCTTCTAAGTGCTTTATCATTAAGGTCTTTTGTCATCACCTTTGCATGGGTCCCATCTCATTGCTCGAGAAGGCGGACTCGCTTGCAAAGGTGGGCGCTATGTAAGGCGATATTTACAATAGACAAATTGCCTACGATGAATTTTTCTTCATTTATCGTCAACAGTCACTCGCCAGCTGGCAAAATAAATGGAATGAAGGGAGTTTGGGACGATGGTTATATTCGATCATCCCTAAGGTGTCGAAGAGTCTTTGGTTCAAAGGGTTGGATGTGGGTCGAGACTTCATTCGTGTGATGTCTCGCCTCATGTCCAATCACTATTCGCCAAGCGCTCACTTGTTCCGTGTTGGGCTGGGGGGCAGCAATCTCTGTGAATGTGGACAAGGTTACCAGGACGCAGATCACATTATTTGGTAATGTGCTGAGCACCGTGGAGACAGATCCTAGTTGTACGATTCCCTTCGGGCTCGAGGTAGACAATCTAATGTCCCAGTTCGGGATATTTTGTAGACGCGATCTGGAGTTTATGCAACTCATATATGTTTTCTTTAAGAATATTAACCATGGATTGTTAGTTTGATTAACATTGTGTTTAGTTTGTATTTTGTGTGTTTGTTTGTTTTTTTTTTGTTTGTATATTTGCTTCTGTAATAATTGTATTACTACAGAGTTGATATAACGTTTATAGGATTAAGTACATGTGTTAGAAAAAGTGAATTTTTTTAATCATAAATCATATTCCAAATCTCCTTTTCCCTCTCCCGATCCATACAAGTGTCATGTACTAGCTCGAGAAAACCTCGAATAATCGGTCAAATCCTTAAATTTAAGATTTAATACATTTATAATGTATAACGAAAATGATAACTTGGCTCTGTAAAGTTTATTCAATTGAGCCTGTACAAATAAAGTAATTAACCAAAGAAATGCGACGCTTCTTTTATGTGCATCAAATTGAACAGAAATATACACTTCTTTTTCAAACTGTGTAGTATCATGATCAATCAATCGTCGTTATTTCAATTTTAAATCTAGTAAATGGATGGTAATAGTATTGGTTGGTTGACAATACGTGATAATACGCTGTTTTTTTTTTTTTTCGTTTTCCACGGTAACAAAAACGGATCGCAGTATTTAATGCTGTCCAGACCGCCCAGACCAATAGAAGACATTTCTAGCTTGAATATAGGGCCCTATTATGTAGCAGTGATCAGAAGTGACGCTTGATTTGACTTACACACTTAGAAAAATTTATGTAAATTTAGCTGCTCTGAGACTGACATATACGAGCGTTAATTTTGACATAAAATTCAGCCATAATAGACGCAAAATTCAGCTCAATCAAATGTACTTTCGTAGCGTAACGAACTTTTCAGTCTCGGAGCACTTAACTTTACATGACATGTTTGTTTACGTCTCATCCTTTATGTCAAAAATGTGTTCCGTCACGTGTAAAATTAGTTATTTCGAAGTGTGTGGAACGATTTATTGTTCATATGCACGTCGACAAATGTTAAATGGATGACAGACAAAATGTATGTATGTATGTATGTAAGAAGGGGTCTTGCTTGGGTCTTGCTCTGCATGCGGCTCCACTTAACAGCAAGATCAAATTTCGTCATCATTCTGAATTCAACATATTGCTGTATGAAGGGCCAAAAAGGATTGGGCGGGCCCGTAAGCAGATACACTTACGCGCACCCGCGGGAATAAGATAATCTCCTTCCAACAATATGATCCAATAAAATGAACAACGAAATTCGCAATACATGATAAGCTTTCCACGGGATGGTTTGTTTGAGAAGAGCGCGTCAAATTCAATGGATGACGCGTCAATGGATGACAGACAAAATATTGATTAAAGTGGTTTTATACAGAGAGCACGTTTAGTTCGTTCAGAAAATCTAAAATTTTGATATGGAAAATTAGAAAAACATTCAAAAATAAGCATGTCGTTCCTTTTTTCTCCTGACTGACTGCACACTTAGGAATTGCTAATTTTACACGTGACGGAATCCATCGTTGACATATACACTACAAAAAAGACATGTAAATTTCAGTGCCCTGAGACCGACACATGCAAGCGGCCCCTTTGACATAAGAATCAGTTGAAAAGGACGAGAAAATCAATTCAATCAAACGCACTTTTCGTCACGTTGCATATGTTTCAGTTTCAGGACACTTAATTTTACATGCCATGTTTGTTTACGTTCCATGATTTACGTCAAAGCTGAATTACGTCTCGTGTAAAAATA
Organism: Ochlerotatus camptorhynchus; assembly: GCF_037179485.1. Classification (NCBI taxonomy): domain Eukaryota; kingdom Metazoa; phylum Arthropoda; class Insecta; order Diptera; family Culicidae; genus Ochlerotatus; species Ochlerotatus camptorhynchus. The sequence continues at coordinate 45,336 of NW_027040609.1, read as the reverse complement.
ATAACTTCTAAGTGTGTAAAATATGAGACGTAAACAAACATGTCATGTAATATTAAGTGCTCCGAAACTGAAAAGTTCGTTGTTCGACGACAAGTACGTGTGATTCAGCTATATTTCGCGTATGATATGACTTAAATGTATGTCCAAATTGACGTATTTGTCACTCTCAGAGCACCTTAATTTACATATTTTTTTCTAAGTGTGTACACAGCAAAAAATAAGGAATATTACATGACATGTAAATTTAATTTTAGATTAACAATTATGCACATAATAAAATCATGTTAAAACTCATAAAATTACACGTTTATTTGATTAATTTTCTCCTGCAGTGTAATATCACCACGTGGTTTAAAAACTTATCAAAGAACATCGGATTTTCAACGATAAAACCTATAAATTTACATGCTCGTGTAAATTTAAATCAACAAACATTGAGAAAGCTAATATGACGGACGGACCGATTATTCGATCAGTTTTTTCTCCACTCGGTTTGTTTTGTTTTGTGCGCTCAGTTTTGGTTATGTGGAACGATTTATCGTGCATACGTGCGTCCACAAATAGAAAATGGATGACAGACAAATTATTGATTAAAGCGGTTTTATACAGAGAGCACTTCTAGTTCGTGCAGAAAATCAAAAATTTGGATATGGAAAAAATAGAAAAACATTCAAAAATGCGCTCGTGGTTCCTTTTTCTCCTGACTGATCGATTTGATTCGGCGGTGGAAATGTGGGGTATGTACTGTGCCGTGAAGGCGGGTTATTTCACGTGGAAGATTGTTCCGCGTACTTGACAGTCAGTTCGATTTTATGCAAATTCGTTCAAAAAGCCAAATGCGAGTAATTCTAAATGTCCTGTAGAGTTACTAAGTGAGCCCATCTAAAGCCATCCATGTAAAATTCAAGTGACGTTTAATTTTACATGCATATAAATTTTAAGTCGTGTGAATTAAATAACCAATTTAATTTTACATGAATATGCATGCTCTTTTTTTTTTGTCTAAATTTGCTCTCTGTTTTGTGCGTGCATTCTCTTTCATAGTTTTCGGCTGCATTTGCCGGAGTAGCGCTGGCACTCTGCCTCCCGGACGGTTATACGTGTGTGAGTGGTGGTTTTCTCGCTTTCCGAGAAGTTTTAGAACCAAGAAAGAAAACATGATTCATCATGTTTGCAAAATTGCAAGCATCAGAAGATTTGGCGCTGCGTGGTTTGATTGTTTCTCCCGGACCAAAAATTTGTGGCATCGCGGGTGAAAATTTTAATTTCTGTTTATTTACGCGGTGATGAGAACGGCGCTGATCTATTGTTAGGATTTTGCGATGTGCATTGCTTTTGTGCACGGAGTGTCTTGAAAAAGAAAAGTGATATTTGGTTGTTGTGTGGTTGGAGTGGAGAGAAAAATATGCGTGGAAGCATCGGGAATGCGCTCGCGGGTGAAGTGATTTGGTGAGTACGTTCCAGTTGAAGATTGTTGACAAATGTATTTGTGGTTATGCAAATTATGGTTTAGATGACGCATGGCTTCAAACGTTTTGTGTATCCAAATAAAACATATTACATACTAAATACGCACAGGGCATCGTCTGCTGACCATTGCCGCGGGTATATCGTGGGAGTCCCAGGTACCCGGTTCAAGCTTTAGTTGGCGGCGGTGGCTCTTCTTGACCTTCTACCCCCTGAGTAGTTAGTGTGAATAAGGGCGTCTATGTGATGTTTTGCTGTACCTGTTGTGGACATCTAGTGCATCCTGTTCCCTTAACTTGTTGAGGACACCCTGTCTTGCCTCAAAAGTTACCCTTTTTGAAGTACTAGTCTTCACAACATAAAGGGCACCATTACGGAGCATGAGATTTGATCAAATTATTCGCAGTTCTACTTGTTCAACGTCCCCGGCTTGGTGCGGGATAAAGGATGACACACACACACACACACACATGAATATGCATGCTCTTTTTATGTGCATGGACATTCGTGTAAAATTACAAAATAATTTTAACTGTGTATGAATGATTGCGCATTAGGAACTTCAAAAGGTATGGTGTCTACACAGCAAAAAAATAATTTTGATATCACATCAAAGTGGATGCACCACAATCATGTCGAACATTTCATGTAATTTTTATGACCACATAAATAAACAAATGCAGTAAAAGCAGCGTAATGTCAGTTCATGCATTGTATTAATGATAATTTTGTCCTTTTTGGCAAGTAATATTACACCATATTTTCAACATGATTGTAGTGAATCCACTTTGACGTGAAATCAAAATAATTTTTTTGCTGTGTACACGGTATACATTTGTTTTATCAATTCGAATGAATAATATCAAAAAGAATGTCATGTTCGCGGGATTATCACCCACGCGTTAATAAACTGCTTTCCTAGTTAATGAGTATAAGGTATAATACTCTAAAATGCGTGTAATTTTAAATTTCCTATAAAATGACATCCATGTAAAATTCAAGTGACGTTTAATTTTACATGCATGTAAATTTCAAATCGGGTAAATTTAAAAACCAATTTAATTTTACATGAATATACATTTTCTTTTCATGTGCATGGAAATCCGTACAAAATTACAAAACAATTTTACTGTGCAGCGTTTTTTTTTTAAAAAAGCGCTCTCTAACGCTCGCACCGAAAAACAAATCAACGTAGCGAAAGGCTAAAAGTTTGGCCTTCAGCCTAATTCGCTGCCGGCAGTAAACCTGCTTGAAAAGATGCACTAGTACAGCAATAATCGTTAATTACGTTCTCAGCTTTACTTTTTTCGCGCTACCACACGTTCGTTCGCATGCCGGCCGGTAAAAAATCGCCGGAAATCACCGAGCCTTATCCATGATCGGAATCGACTTCTGTTTTTAACATCTTTTCGCGCGGTTCACCGAAGAAATTTTCCAGCCGGAACAGGTTGTGCTCCATCGTCGTGTGCGGGAGAACCAAAACCGCACGTACATTAAGGACCATGGGCTTGCAGGGAAGATATGGATATCCATTTGCTGGAATTCCTCCCTCCTCACTCTTTTCTCGCCTCCGATATATGAAAGCAACACGGGAGGATAAGGCAGGTAAGCTCAAATGTTCGCGATCGTAATGTTCAGTTCGTACGGAGTGTGGAACGACGGAGCATGGACGTGTTACACAGGAAGGGTTGTAAAACCGCAATTTACATATTTCGCATTCCATTAGGGCAACTGGGCATAAAAATCGTCCATAAATATTTATTTTAATGCGAAAAACATTGCATTTCCGCTTGAGCATAAATTTTGGAATTAGTTTTAATGTACTTTTCGTTTTTTTGTCGTTTTGATGCTTACTGAATATACCTTTCTCGTGCACTGCAGTGTCATTCATTACTTATGCCAAGGTCTTCCATTCGATAAAGTCATTGACGCGTTATGTGAATCTGACAAATGTGATAGATAGCATTTAAATGGAATATATACTACACAGACAGAAGCTCAAATGACGGACAAAATGACGACAAGACGAAATATTCAATGAAAAGTAAGTGACCGACAGGACGAGTAGAGTCATTTGGTGTAAAGTGCATAAACTAACTCTCGGAAATGGCTAAATTCATTTTTCTTAAGCCTTTTTTCATACGCTGATCATCAGTTTAAATGCTTGCATGCGTCATTTATGGGGCAAGCATTGTTGGTAACTGAAAATGAGGTACTAAACTCAAAAGAACGACATATTATTCATCGCTCCATTAAGTAGCCACCATTTCACCTTCAGTCAAATGAACAATAGTTACACGCTGAGATTAAAAGACGTTTCCATGTTTTGCCTCATAAACTTGTATTCCGGCTTGGCTCATGCATAACATCATTTGACAAATTATCTTCTTGCAATCTACGCTCCTAAAAACTTTTTATTTCTGCCGTTGTTTTCATCTGCGACAACAAATGGCTTCAATCGAGCAGCTGGTTTTATATTTCGGAAAAATGGAATTTAATAATGTGCATAACTTTTTATGTTTATATTTGAATATTAAATTTTGCATATAATTTGCCATTCATGACCCATTTTACAATTTCGCTTTTCCGCTTCGTCTACCATGGCCATATGCGTGTGGGACTCCGGGGGAAGAGGTTCAAGGAACTTTTTCGTTTGATCGACTGTAAAGTTCCAGCGATGCTTTGTCAGGCTGCGTCCTGCAGTACAGGCATAGCAAAAATTGGAATCTTAGCATTCGTGTTTCAATCATACATAATACGAGACCACTGCACCTATTCACGACCGGACGTCCGTTTGGAATGGTCAGCATGTGTAAGATGCTTGGAATTTGTTTGACTTCTAAAGGAAATCTTACATTCAGATACGAGATAAGCACGATGATGTGAAGGATCAGTAAGTACTATGTAAACTGTAAAATTCATGACGTGAAAATTATAACACTGTGATCAAAACAGGATTTTTTTTTTCATTGTGGTCCCTTGAGTTAAGGTCTAGAATGAATTTTTGTCCTTACACGTCATATCCCAAGTAACAATTTTGGTTTTATAAGGGTTCAGAAGACTGTGATTTAGACTTCTAGGATGCTTTAAAACTTCGATAAAACTTGCAATGTTACTTGGGATTTTTGATGTACCTACCTCTTTATGAATTGGGATATTATTTACAATTCATTGCTCATTTACTTCCGACCTAAGCATGTGTCATTTTTGATGTGCAAGAGCCATCTGTAGAAATAACTGAAGATACATTTGCCTAGAACATTTTAAATAGCTATCTCAATGCGGAGCACCTTTATGATTCAAGCTCGATAATCTTAGAGGGCGGTACAAACTCATAAAGAGAGTGGTTCTATAAAAAAACGCGACGTGTTTAAGGTGAATGTATATTCTGGACTATTCTGGATATTTTAACTCAAGAAACCGTAAGAAAATCAAACATGATAAAGAAAATTCTATTAAAAAAGTCGTGTTGCACAGTATTATAGATGAACAGAAACAATTAAAAACACAAATAAGGGGATTTGAAGGAAAGGGGTGTTAGTGACTTTGATCGATTCTCTTCATCGACTTTCTCTTTCGGTTATAATTCAGCTGCAAACACATTCCTTGATTCTTGGGCCATTCTGGATGCTAGATGAGAACCTTTTTTATCAAACTATGTGGCAGAAATAGCGCAAAATATTTTTATAAAGCTGTGGCTATCAAAAGAGAAAGTCGATTAAGAGAATTGAACAAAGTCACTTACACCCCTTTCCTTCTAACCACCTCAAATGAAATTCTTGGCTTATTTAAATAAAATGTCTAGCCTGCAACAGATAGCAGATAGTTAAAACTTCAAAAGTGATATTGTAAACAATGACTTCAAACATCAATTCGTTTAAATGCTGGTCCACGCAAAATAACTACCCCATCAAGGGAAAATCTGAACTGAGAATTTTTTTAAAGAAAACCATCTTATCTGTAACGGTAATTTAGCTTAGCTTAGACTGTCTGCACATTTCAAATGGTTGCTACTCCGTGATTGATCAGAACCAGTGAAATTGCACAGTATTTCAACTCAATGGTGTTGGGAGCAGAGATCGAAATTTTCTACTTGAGAAGAGAAACGTCATTTTTCACCTGCTAAGAGAAATAGATGAGAATGTGAGAAGCGAGAGAATATAATACGCTCACAGCAGTTTTCGCGAGAAAAGCAACAGCGATTTATTTTTTTCGGAGAGCATGAGCGGCAGATAAATCGTTTCTTTTTCAGTGAATTCTTGATGCCGATAATGATTTTTCACTTCTTTAATACACCTGAAAATTCACTTTCCGCACGCAAACGATAATCCGAAACTAAGAAAAGAACAAAAGCTAGGGCACATCCATAAATTACGTAGAACCTGAGGAGTAATGGAGACGGGGTTTCAACATTTGTAACGGACCATGCATAAGGTATAGAAAAAACGCTTCGAAGGGGGAGGAGAAGGTCTTAAATTGGTAAGAAAGTTTAATCTTCATTTATGGATGACCCTTATGATTTGACAGGAGGTATAAAAAGGAAATAATAAAAAATCTGCCGGACTGGTTGAAACCAAGGAAACGCAAACAGGTGAGGCTATGTGAAATCGTTGTCCCTTTCGTTCTGCCGCTGTTTAAATGGATAACACAGTATGACGTCACACTCCGTCAACCATTTAATAAGCGGAAGAACAAAAGAGACGGCGAATTCCCAAGCCTCAACTGTTTACATCACATTGTGTTGGAGCCGAACAATTTGGGGTGGTATTTTTTTCGCTCTTGGTAGTTTTCAGAACCAAATGGGTGATGAACAAGTATTTTCGTTGGGTTTTGAAGAGAGATATTTTCGGATTATGTATGAGAGAGGATAATGAATTATCGGTGAAAAAGGAGAGATGAAAATGTGAACGGTTCAAAACTCACCGAAAAGAAGCTTGAGTGAGGAAATGCTTATCGTGCAGCTGAGTGAGAATTTCTATCTCTGGTCATCCATTCCCATTGGACTGCCAGCGAAAATGGTAATTTTTAATTTCGCTAACAAACCATATACAAAATGTTTATTGCCTCGAAAAATGACCCTATGCAAAATTTGAGCTCAATCGGACATGATTTAGGGGTGGCGCAAACGCGTCAAAGTTTGACTTTTTTCACTCTCGAAAATCTCCCAAGGGGGGGGGGGGGGGGTACTTGAAATTTCGGAAATCAAAATTTTTTTATGATGCCAAATGTCTTAAAAATGCATGAAACGTCGAGATTTCGTGTTATCTCGAAAAAAAAATTTCTTTCAAAATCGACTTTCTGGGACTTTGCATTTTTTTCATGAGTTCTATATGGAATAAAGAAGATTGATGAGTCGGCTTCTAAAACTGTTCACAATAGTCTCCAACCTGCTTATATATCGAATTAAACCACCATTTAGTATCTAATATGAAATAATTCACTAGGGTGGTCCAATTATTCTTCATTAGGGTGGTCCAAAAATTCAAAAATATATTATTTTTTTTCCTTTGGTTTGTTTTTTCCGTCGATCTTATTTTCCGTGCTGACCACCAATGCTACCGACGTGCCAGGAAGGCAGATCCCACACCTGGACCCTACCTATCGACCCATCAACTCATGAACCGGGGACCAACGGCTTTACTTCCCACCCGAAGGAAGGCGTGATCAGAGATGTTATGCCTCAGAGCATCCCGGCGACGCCAACTGGGATTGAACCCAGGCCTTCTGGGGTGAGAGGTAATCACGCTTACCACTACACCACCGGCGCCGTTTCAAAAATATATGAAAAACCACAACTTTTCATCAGAAATTCCTAAAATCAATTGTAAACATATCTTGAATTGGATATGTTAAAAAGTCATTGTACTTTCGTCAGATTGTACTGTAAACTTAACAGCACTAACGGTTGTCCTGTACAATTTTCGGAATTATTCTACGATTCATGTCTGTCTATGCTTCTATTTTGCGTGGTCTCAGATACTAAAAAGTAATATCATCAAATGTTTTGAAGCTTGGATTCATAAAAATTCCAAAACACAACATGATGATGTTTTCAGATACATGCGTTTGGTAAAAAGTAATGGTTTTTCCATACCTATTTTGATATTTGGACCACCCTAATGAAGAATAATTGGACCACCCTAGTGAATTATTTCGTATTAGATCCTAAATGGTGGTTTAATTCGATATATAAGCAGGTTGGAGACAATTGTGAGCAGTTTTAGAAAGCGACTCATCAATCTTCTATATTCCATACAGAACTCACGAAAAAAATTCTAAGTCCCAGAAAGTCGATTTTTGAAAAAAAAAATCGAGATTACACCAAAGCTCGACGTTTCATGCATTTTTAAGACATTTGGCATCAATTTTTTTTTTTTGATTTCCGAAATTTCATGTACAACCCCCCCCCCCCCCTTGGGAGATTTTCGAGAGTGAAAAAAGTCAAACTTTGACGCGTTTGCGCCACCCCTAAATCATGTCCGATTGAGCTCAAATTTTGCATAGGGTCATTTTTCGAGGCAATAAACGTTTTGTATATGGTTTGTTAGCGAAATTTGATGGTCAAATTTTTCCCATACATTCATTAGCAGTCTAATTCTCATTGTACAATTTTCAGAGATTAAAAATTTTAAAGATCAATAACGGCGCCAGGAAAGTCCTTGCAATTAGGTGAGAGTAGGGAAGGAATAAAGCAACCGTGGTATGGTAGTTCGAAGTACCTTTTTCCCCCGCAAGGATATCCACAAAGCCACCTAGAGATCACCTGACCAACACACAGAAAACCAAATCGATCACGTTATAATCGACGGGAAATTCTTCTCGGACATTATCAACGTCCGCACGTACCGCAGTGCGAACATAGATTCGGACCACTACCTAGTTGCAATATGCATGCGCTCAAAACTCACGAAGGTGCATAACACTCGTCTAAGTCGAACGCCGCGACCCAACATTGAGCAACTACGCGACGCCGGAGTTGCCCAGGACTACGCGCAGCAGCTGGAAGTTGCGCTACCCACGGAAGAGCAGCTTGGCGCAGCTTCTCTTGAAGATGGCTGCAAGGACATCCGTTCCGCCATAGGTAGTACTGCTGCAACGGCACTAGGTACTGCAATTCCGGACCGAATAAATTACTGGTTTGACGGCGAATGCAAACTGTTAGTAGAGGAGAAGAATGCAGCACGGGCGAGAATGCTGCAACACCGCACGAGATTGAATGTGGAGCGATACAGACAAGCACGGAACAGACAAAATTCGGTTTTTCGAAGGAAGAAGCGTCAGCAGAAAGACCGAGATTGCGAGACGATGGAAAATCTGTACCGCGTAAACGACACACAGAAGTTATTTGAGAAGCTAAATAGTTCGCGCAAAGGTGATTGGAAAGGTGAGGTGATTGAGAGGTCGTACTATGACGAGCACCTCAACGGTGAAGCAGCAGAAAACGAAGGTGGCACGGCAACAGACCTTGGAGCACGCGCAGAAGACGACAGGCTACCGGCCCCTGATCTTCAAGAAGTTGAGGAGGAGATCGATCGGCTGAAGAACAACAAAGCAACTGGTGTAGATCAACTACCAAGTGAGCTATTAAAATACGGTGGTGAAGCACTGGCTAGAGCGCTGCACTGGGTAATTTCCAAGATTTGGGAGCAGGAGATATTACCGGAGGAGTGGATGGAAGGTGTCGTATGCCCAATCTACAAAAATGGCGACAAGTTGGATTGCTGCAACTACCACGCGAGCACACTGCTGAGTGCCGCCTACAAGGTACTCTTCCAAATTCTATGCCGCCGCCTGTCACCATTTGCAAGAGAGTTCATGGGGGCGGGATTCATGGGTGCCCGCGCTACCACGGACCAAATTTTCGCCATTTGCCAGGTTCTGCAGAAATGCCGCGAATACAACGTGCCCACACATCATTTGTTCATCGATTTCAAATCCGCATACGACACAATCGATCGAAATCCGCTATGGCAGATTATGCACGAGTACGGTTTTCCGGATAAACTGATGTGATTGGTCAAGGCGACGATGGATCGAGTGGTGTGCGTTGTTCGAGTATCGGGGACACTCTCGAGTGCCTTTGAATCTCGAAGGGGGTTACAGCAAGGTGATAGACTTTCGTGTCTGCTGTTCAACATCGCATTAGAAGGTGTGATCAGAAGAGCTGGGATAGACACGAGTGGCACGATATTCAGGAAGTCCATCCAGGTCCTTGGCTTCGCCGATGACATTGACATTATGGCACGGAACTTTGAGATGATGGCGGAAACGTACATCAGTTTGAAGGCTGAAGCTAGGCGGATTGGACTTGCCATCAACGCATCAAAGACAAAATACATGAAAGGAAGAGGTTCAAGGGAAGACAATGTGAGCCTCCCACCCCGAGTTCAGATTTACGGTGACGAAATCGAGGTGGTCGATGAGTTTGTGTATTTGGGCTCACTGGTGACCGCCGAAAATGATACCAGCAGAGAAATTTAAAGACGCATTATGGCAGGGAATCGTACCTACTTTGGACTCCGGAGGACGCTCGGGTCGAATAAAATTCACAATGAAGTCCTTTATCCATCTTTTTGTTAGCCGAAATGCGTGTAAAAAACCTTAAAATTGGAATATCCGAAATATCCTATGTTAGATTTTAGATAATTAATTTTTGCATCGAGGAAAGAAGATATATAAGTATTATCCGACATCCCTGTCTCGAAAGATAAAACATTTTAGTTTGGAGAAGAACGCGTTTAAAGATTTGAGTTACACAAGACTAAAAGAGACTTAAATTCATTCTGCCATTCCGACACCATAAACCACAACATTCTAAAAGATACCAAAAATGCATAACAAAATTTTTGATTTTTTGAACTCACCAACCAACTCCATTACCTAGAACACCGGTCTTACTATTCAGTTGTGTTTGTCATTTAAGTTTAAGAATTGTTTGTTTTTTTCATTCAATTGAACAATTGTGTTATCTTCTGCTTATGTATAAGATGCGGAACATAACATTTAATAATAATAAAAAAACATTGCCTTTTGCAATATATTGCTATTTCGAAATCTTGTAGTAGGTAGTTTGTGGGAAGAAAAAAAAAACCAAGAACGCCATGCAAATCACTTTTAGTGCTTCTTTTTCCAGCGCTGTCTCCCACCCGTTGCACTTCATCAGCAGGACTTCCGCTCCATCAAATCGTTGTCATCCTCATCAGCATCATCAGGGTTTATCATCAGCCAGTCCCGGTTCAAACACAGGAAGCATATTTTCTCTGCATAAGGCTGTGTGCGCTGCTATTAGTTCTGTGCCATGATGCTTTAGGTGCCTACCTCAAGGACGGAACCGACATTGAACTACATAAGATTAATTTTCAGTTGCTTCGCTTTATGTCCCTGTTCGTCATCGTCCCGGACCTGGTTATCCTGTACCAATCAACCTGGGCGGAGGTTGCTGCGACCGGGCCCGGATGGGTTATGGTGACGCTCGCGGGAAAACTGTTTTCGTTCTGCTCATGTTCTGCTTGCATAAGCGGGAGGAGAAGGTTCATATTTCAAATTCAATCAGCATTTTCATAAAGATAATCGAATGCCGAGACAGTAGTAGCTCCCGGTAGAACTAAACCAACGAATTGCGGAAGAAGAAAAAAGGGCAACCAAGTTGAGGTTGGAAAGGAGAAACGAAATATTTACGACTCTTGCAATCGACATTGGCAAAAGACACGTCTACTGTTTCGGTGTGGGTAGGGTGGAGAACTACTTCGGCATAAGCGCCTGTTTTCGTAATATTGAGCAGGATCATAAAAATACCAATGACTTCGATGTGAACGAATCAATCATACAATTGGTATGGTAGTGCAAAACCTACAAAATAAAGTCTTATCGACGCATAATTAGAATATATACATCCAATATTCTCAAAAAAAAAAACAGTTTTCATCAGAATGCTGAAGTGAATCTTATTGACGGAATTGGAATCAAGAGCCAGCGATGGATTTTTAACAAATCCAACAATACGCATGGAAAAGTAAATCAATTTTGAAGCCAGATTTGATAGAAACATTTAATGTTTTGTTCAAACCCGTTCGTAAAATAGAGGTAAAGTTGTTCTGCTTAGTATGACGGAAATTCGATCTTAACCCTAGGTAGAGCGGTCTTTGTTGGATGGAATTCGATTTATTTTAATCGTAAATAGTTCAATATCAATGTTTGATTTATACCGAATAAGCAGAACGTGAGCGAGCTCCTGTCGGAGATTCAACTCAACCCACCAATGACGGCAACTAGAACACGCAAAACCAAACATAAATTTAATTTGGCATATAACAGAGGTTCGTTTTTCGTGACGCTAATGCTCGAGCTGCCATATGTTTAGTACGATTGAGCTTTGTTTTTTTCGTGCAAAGCTATTTAGTGAATTTCGTAAAAATATTAGAGCACTTTTCCCGTAATTTCTAGAGGCCCATAATTTGTAATTGAAATTACCACCCACGTGGATGGCTGCGAGAATATTCATCAACGGAAACAGGCAGTTTATAATACTTCATCTAAATAATGAAAAGTAAAATGCAGATTTGTTTACATCGACGGCGGTGGAGGAAGATGAAATTACATAGGAAGCTTATCTTTAGTGATTATTTTTCTTGCTTTTTAAGATCCTTTGCTGTGTAACATAATCAAGATCGAAAGTTTAAACAACATCATCCTCCGAAGACGGTACGTGGTGGTGGTTTACTGGAATATGACTCCTTCTTTATGACAGAGGGTGGTAAAAAGTTTAATTACGGCACTGTCGTAAACGTGCAACGCCCAAATGTCTGACTCTGCCGCGGGTTACGTGATGTTATGTTCCAAGAAGCTTTGCGGCTGAATTTGAATTGAATCTGTTTGAGGCTGACATTATGTTGTTAGGATGGCCGCTGAAAGTTTCCAGCACCCTTCAATGCCTTGTTTAAATCTTTTGCTTACTGGGTAATTCATCATGTAAACCAGTAGCCTCTAGCAATACAAAATCTACGGCGTTATGAAATATCTTAAAGCAAGCACCACACGGGAAAACATATTGTCAATACTCAAAATTATTGACAGTCACATTGATGCAAGTATTGACGACGAATATATTGATGAGCATATTGACGCAAAATCAAAAAAGTTTGAATGCGTGTTTCAATAACTCCCCGCATTTTCCCCTTCTGTTTGACTACAGCAGCATATGGAGCCTGTTCTTTGGCATATTTTGTCAAGGTGTTGTGATTTGACTCAGAATATGCCAGCAATGTTAGTGAGGAGCGACTCTGTGTTGGTTAACCCTCGAACATATAGTTGATAATATTGACATGAACATATTGATGAATCTACGTTACGGTCGACCTGCAGATGGAAATGATGAGAAAATGAAAATGACGTTTTGCTACCTGTCAAATTGTATGGAATGTTTTTTAGTACATCATCACTTTTGTGGTTTTGGATTTCAAACCTAGGTGTCGCATGTACTGGTGCAGTTTCGCGTAGATTCATCAATTGATGGAAGTAATGACGAAACTTCCGTCGTGTGGGGTGCACTTAAGGAGCGATAATTTTTTGAGACAAACAGTGCAAATATTTACGTTAACCGACAAATCCCAGGCAATCATGACAAGAATCAATGTTATAATAAGAGTCCCGCCAAGAGTGAAGCCAGAAGTACCAATCGAACTGTCAAGTGGGATACCACACAAGCAAAGAAAATAAACATTATTGTTCCCACAGCCAGTAAACTACAAGTATTGCATTAATTACTGATAATATTTAGTACTCTTTGGTATTTATAAGTTGTACCAAGCACTTGTTTAAACATTTTCTAATATTGTTTTTGTGTCCCAGAGGATCCGTTATCGACATGACATTTTTCACTTCTAACGCAAAAAATCTGGTTGCCGTTTACTCCGACGAAAAATAAATCACAAAAAATGCTGATTGTTCGCAACATTTTCTCTTGGCGGGACTCGTATTATAACATCGGCTCTGATCATGGCATTTAATTATTGGAAACAAAGTGAAAGAAGAATAGAGGCCTACGGCCAGCGTTGACTGTTTGATTTCAAGTTTGTCGGTATCAAATGTTTAAAAAAAATCGATATTTCTCTGTATGTACTATTTTAATTAACTTTTTATTTATATTTTCTGTTTTTTTAAAGCTAAAATTTAAACTTTTGGATTAAGAACGGAAAATTTACTTTCCAGGATAAATCGGGAGAAATTACCCGGCACCCGAATATATTTTTACCATACAACAACAATAGAATTTCTTGTTACAGTTCAATGCAAAGCAATACCTATTGTAGTAACCATAAATTTAATTGTCAAAAATAATTTAAATACAAAACAACTTATTCTTATGTACAACATAATCTTTTGTTAATGAGACTTTTACAATAGAAAATAGGGTTGTAAGTTTCCGTTACTATAAAAAAAAATTAAAATTATCTCGAACAAATTTGCTCTCATTTCAATCAATTTAATTTAGCTAATTGTTAAAATTTTTGATAACAAATAATTTATTGTAAGTCTATTGTGGTTACCATTTGATCACCAATACAATACAATACAATTACAATATGGTTAATTGATAACAATAGGATGTATTGAATTGTATTGTGATTTTATTGCAAATTAATGGTTATTTTTATGTAGGGAATATTATAATTAGCTTCTGAAAGAAGTCGATAGAACTTTCACAGAAAAAATAAAGAAGCTTCCTTGGAGGAATTTTGAAGAAAGTTCTAAGAATATTCGGAATAACATCCAATTTATTTCTATAACAAAAAGAATCCGATGTCACATCCAGAGGAAGCCTGAAAAATTTTGGAAATAGGAAGTTAAGGGGAAGTTTACCCCCGAAAAAAAAATGGCGTTTCGAATTTTCTAAAATTAGTGGCCAAAGATACCAAAAATAAAAAAAAACTCACATTTTTTTCATCTTTTTTCAAGAAAATTTACAAGCAAAAATATTTTTATAATTTATCATGGCAGAAAGTTGGACGCAAAAAACCACAAAACATCAAATTTTCACAAAAAAAAATTCACAAGAATCTAAGGAAGAAACTGATTTTTTTGGATTATTGCTAATTTTTTATAAATTATTATTTACGTGCCGAAAATATTTTTATTTTTATTTTCGGGACGGTAAACTTTCCCTTATTTAATGGTGAAGCCATTTCCGGAGAAAGCCAGAAGAATCTCGGAAAATCTTCCAATAGATGTCGTAAACAAAAAACTACGGAGAGTGGCTTGTGGAGAAACTTTGAGAGGAAGCCGTAAAGGAGAATTCAACACATACATCCAGAAGAACATAAATTGAAAGTCCTGGAAGTGACAGAAGAATCTACTGGAGAAAGTTGGAAGCCAATGGACCTACGGAGCAGCCGAAAGAAACTTCAAGGAGAAGTTCGAGAAACATTTCCGGATTCTTCCAGATTTCTGGGGGATGTTAGCACAATATTCCCTGAAGTTCCTTACATGTTCAAATGATTCAGCAATTGTCCAAACATTCATAAAAGATTCCTGAAAACCCCAGTCCCTGTCCCTGAAGTTTTCTGAAAATTCTTTAGATTCATTTCAGAATATCCCATAGTTCTTCGGAACTCGTTGAAAGTTCGTGCAGTTAATGAGGCTGTTTTAAAGCTCTCGAAGTATTTGGAACATTTCAGATTATAATGAACCTTCCGTAAAATCTCTTATTTAAATTTGAAGGTCTCTGGACTTTCTCAAATAATTCGGAGCAGCATTAAAGTCGTCTGATATTCCGATATTTAATTTTAATTTTTAAAAGTTCTCGAATCTGCCATTAATAAGCATTGACCTTCCCTTACGTTTCCAAAAATTGCATGAACTTCTCGGATATTTGCTAAAGTTTTTTGTAAATTCCCTGAGTTTCTTAAAACTCTTTTCCCTTACATATCCAAAATTTTCATGCACCTTTCGGAATCAGTAGTTTCCTTGAAATTAATTGATATATCCTGATGTTCTCAGAGTTTCTCGAAAGATATCTCAATTCTCCTGAAATAAATGGAAATATCCTGAATGCCATTAAATAGGTCCAAAGATATACAACCGTTTGCCTCTAGAGTTAAAACAAATTAACAACCGCGGTGTTTTTAGAATCAAATTAAAAAAATATTTAAAAGATAATCTACACGACATTCTTGGGTGAGTTCATCTTGTTTTACCTACCAGAAGCAATAATTGTTCCTCGTTTAAAATAATTGTAAATTTTTGAATTAATACTTTGTATACCAGTGGGTCCCTTTAAAGGAAATTCGTTTCCACTGGGACATCACACCTATACTATATGATAAATATCAACATCATATTTTTATTATTATTTTTTCTATTTGTTTTTTTTTTTCTCAGCTCATTATTAGCTTCATTAGTTCCTTAGTTTGCTGCACAGACTGAGCTGAGATAGTTGCGTCCACTACCAGGGGGCTCACTTGAGCTCTTTGGTGTGGGGGATAGTGGTGGGTTAAAAAAAAAATTCCCTGCAGTTCATTGAACTTGTAAAGATTCCAAGATATATCCAATGTTTCATTAAGTTCACTTAAGTTCTCTAGACTTTCCTGAAATTTCCGGGCTCTCGAACTTTAACAGAAGTTAATAAAACTGTCTTTAATTTCATATCTATTGGATCCCCAATAAAGCATTCCTGAAGCGTTCCGAGGAAGTAAACAAAAAACTGGCGAGAGAAGACAAAAGAATCTTTCGAGCGAAGGCAGAAGAAGCTTTCATGGGATGTCAAAATAACTTTACGGTAAGAATCGAAATAAAACATGCAGGGTAATATGAAAAGAAAACTCCAGGGTAAAGTTGGAAGTATGGGAAGGTTTACTAAACTTGAGCATGATAAAAAATGAACCTTCTGAAGGGCCTATTTATTCACTGAATAAAAATACCTTGAACCCCCGTAAATGTGAATGACACTTCGTGCATGTAACCGGGGTTTATTTTTAATTTTGACTTCTAGTAACCCTATTACCATTTTTCATTCTGCGTTCTGGTTCACATCGTTCCATTTCGCTTTTCTCCATTCCATCTGCTAAAAGACGTGCAGCTAGGTGGGGCTCAAACTAAAAAGTGTTCAGATTAAAAACGGTTAGACAACCGGGGGTCCACGGTATTTCCCGATTCCCAGGGATTACCGGAATGAGTCATCAGCTTTTTCTCGATTCCTGGGTAGCCAAAAACGGCGAGGAAATGGAAACATTAGTCGAAAGAGTATCAAGCATAACTGATTCAAAGCTTTTTCAAACGTCATTCCTACTAAAAATCCTCCCTAACAGAAAACTAGAAATGAGCGAATGATAACTGTTACTGCAATTATCGTTTTCATATGGTGTAGTTGGTAGCGTAGCTATTTCCCTGAATTTTTGGCTGCCCGGGATTTGTAGAACGCTTGTCACAAATCAATTGTAGAAACTTATATACGACTTATTTCAGTCATAAACAAGTTGCTGTAACTTATTGTGGTGAAAGTGTGCTACTCGGGGAACTTCCGGAAATTAGGAAATCCGTTTAATCAATGGCTAGATAAGTTCATAAGAGTGTTCATTTTAAATATTTTTAATTATCTTACTTCTCTGGAAGCAGGATTGGGTAGTAAGCCGAGAACTTCACGTGACAAATTTTGTCACGGTTTTCTGAAATTAATAGTTTATTCATGAACGCAATGTTTATTCGCTTGTTAAATGTTGTAGAACTAACTTTGGCAAGAAAAAAGAACTATTTTCACGAACTGTGATGAACCAGAGGTGGTATATGAAAACCCAGGTTCACGATGGTTAATAAAACACGGCTTAGGTTAAATGTTTTAATTTCTTTGTGACGCTTGTTCTTGAACATTTATCAGTCAAATAAATATCGGATTCATGAAAAATCACACATTTAAGTGACACGCTCTAGAAACTGGCTACTACCCAAGTCTGTCTGGAAGATTCTTCCAAAATCCCAAAGGAAGTTTCTTTTGGATCATTTTGGCGTCTTTAAGTTCTAGAGTTTCTTCTTATCTCATCCGAAAGGCTTTTAGAAATCCTTCTGGCTTCCGTCCGAAGTTTCTTCCGACTTATTGAATTGTCTTCCTACTTCCCATGACTTTTATCGGATCGGGCTCGGAAATTCTCTTGGTAGATTTTGCTGATATATACCGGATATACCCTGGAATATTTTTCTCAGTTTTTTTTTCCGGAAATTTCTTTCAACGTCTTTGGTTCCATCTGGTTTCCCTTGTAAGATTGTTCTGGCAGCCCATGAAAGTTCATTCTGGTAGCTCAGGCATTTATGACTTCCCCTGGAAGGGTCTTCCAATTTTCCTCTGACTTCTTTTGTGAAGAGGTTTCCGAATTCTCCTTAAAGTTTCTGCTGACTGCTTTCAGAAATTATTTTTTCTTCGTCTGAAGCTATTCCTGATGTCGTTCAAATATTTTCTACGGATTTCCCCAAACAGTTTCTTCCGCCTTCTCTAGGAAGCTGTTTTCAACTTCCACCGGATGCATCTTTTGAGTTCTCCCAAAAATATCTTTCGATGTCTCCTGGATGTTTCTTCCAAGGTCATTCTAGCTTCCCCTGGTAATGTCTTCCAACTACTCTGGAATTTCATCAAACTTTACTGGAAGTTCTTCAAACTTCACCGTTTTGCCGTGGATGATTCTTCTGACATATCCTTAGATTTTCTTCCTGGCTTCCCCTGTAAGTGTCTCTTATATTTTCCCGGAAGTTTCTCCAGACTTCCATCGGGAGTTATTTTTGACATCCTTTTCGCTTCCCTCGAAAGTTTCATCCGAATTTCTTACTCTCAAGATACCTTCTGTCTTCCCCGGATGTTTCTTTCAACTTCCCCGAATGTTTTGACCATGGATTTGAATTGTTACAAGCTCTCGTGGCAAACAGTACTGTCGTGGTAAATTTAGAGCTGGTTACTCACTGATTCCTTAGATGCGCACACCCCGTTCCCATTCAGGAGCGCCCTTAGTTCTAATATAGTTCCCTAAAACTGACACTGAGATATGAGAAAAACTTGTCTGCATTCAGTTTGCCATAAAACTATCAGCGACGTAGTTATTGGAACTGTGCTGAAGTTCACGTAGCTCCTCTTAAATCTGTAAACATTTGTGAAAATCTCTAATCTTCCTCGAAGTGCTAAGAATTAAATTCCATTCTCTGGGCTTCCTTGAAGTTCCCTGGAAGTCCTTAGAGCTTGTTAAATGTTTAGCTTGAAATTTAAATTTTCCTGAATCTCCCTGGACTTCCCAAAAGTTCTTTTAATTTCATTCACGATCATGTATCATCTTTGAAGTATTTTTCTGGAACTCTTTGCTCATCCTGAAGTTTTGGAAATTTCCATTCTCGAACTTTTTAAATTTTTTGTAATCTCCCCGAAATTAATGGAACTGCCCAAAAATTCTATGATCTTCCCTGAATTTGAATTTGAATCAAATTTCAAGCTATTTCTAGGATAACATACCATCTGTAAAACGGCCCCAAACGCAAAACTCCTCAAGCATCAGAACACCCCCACATAATCTAACACCAGCATCTGACAGAGAAAACTCCCTATGTCAAATGTCAATGTCAGCGTGCGCGTGCCCTCGGAAACCTGAGAAATCAACGCCAAAATCCACTGCCCACAAATACGCTCGCACCTTACGCTTAACTCCACTCATTAGGTTTTGTACAACATCTGCACAGCGGTCCAAACGGCGAAAAACTTGATCGTGTGAGATTACGCAAAATCCTTTGACTTTAGTTATATAGTGTCTTCAGAGAAGTTTTAAGGCATAATTGGCGCCATCTTTTGACGGCAGCCATTTTGTGATCAATCCCCCTAAAAGTGAGATCCAACATTCATTTTTTTAAAGTTGAGATAGAAGGTTTGTGTATTCAACAAAGTTGTAGATTATGTCAATACAAACAACTTTGCTGAAGACAAAAACCTTCTATCTTTTTGCTCAATTGATCTATAAAGCGTTTTTTGTGGACGTGACTCTTAAATCATACTTTTTTACCATAACTTTTTCTATGTAATTTTTACAGCTTTGCAATGTTCTAAGGACTTCTTTGTATTGTTAAAATACATTTTATTGTAGAATATTGTTTCTCTATATTTCGTATATACTTGGAGATATTTGGGATTTTTCAATAAAATTGACCTTTTTTTGAACTCAAATATTTCATAAGGTGGCAAATAGTGGCAGATCAAACAACTTACATTTGAAAGTACAACAAAAATGCTGCAAAATCATGTCGGATTTGTCTACATCGGACTACATCCGGAAAAGTTACAGCTGTTTTAAGAAGGGATCAAAATCAAATGTCTCCTATTAAATATTTGATCTCATTCAAAAGGCGACAATCGAGATACTGTGACTATCTGTCTGGTATGTTTATAAAGATCTTAATTCTTTATTAGATCATTTTCCAAAGCTTTATGAACATTCTTGTATTGATATGTTGCTTTATTGACACTCACTTTTGAATTAAAATAACAAATAAAACCCGCTTTTTATTTGGCTATCAGTATCGTCAGAATCAGACCCAGTACTTGAGTCGTTCATATCTAGTAGGAATCGAGCATCATTAGAAAATAACATATTTGGCTTGCACGTATTAATCCTATTAATTGTAATGAATGGATCAGACAGCTCAAGCAATCGATGCAGCAGATCGGTATTCGTTGCCACCCGAGAAATTTTCCTTCAATGGAGCGCTCGTGTCTGTCGGATGACTTTATTCATCGATTCTTGTGCCTCCTCGGAAAGTTGACCAATGGGCACCATAAATTGGTTGATGATTCTCGAACCATGTAACAGGATTTTGTGCACAGAGGCAGGCAAGTAGAACCACGGATACAGGTGAACTAGTTTTCGCGCCGTTTCTATACAGTAAATATCGAATTTTTCTACATTTACTGTACGACCAGAAGCCAGAACTTGCAAAATTATACCACATCGCTGAATCACATGTAAGTCTAGACCTAGATAATGAAAAATGCGTGCTGGAATAAAGAAAAGTATAAACTGATATATATTTACCTAACATTTCTGCAGACTTTTCTGTATCT
The DNA here is from genome assembly GCF_037179485.1 of Ochlerotatus camptorhynchus. Classification (NCBI taxonomy): domain Eukaryota; kingdom Metazoa; phylum Arthropoda; class Insecta; order Diptera; family Culicidae; genus Ochlerotatus; species Ochlerotatus camptorhynchus. Next base: position 24,794 of record NW_027040609.1, on the reverse strand, counting down.
CTGAAAAATCGACGAGCTGTGTTACCGTCGTTTGACGTTCCTGCCCCAGTCGAACGCGGTTTGTCGATTATTAATCCAAGTCCCCTTTTGAACCGATTCTGTATTGTCTTCTTCCGTTCTTTCATCCTTTCAATTTCAACTCCTTGAATTCGCCATTTTTCTATATCAAGCCTATACGAAACATGTAGAAAAAATTCCATAAATCGAATCCAGGCGTGAAGAGTCGATAGTCCGAATTGGAACGTTGTTTCATCAGCAACGCGTTTTTGAACATCTTCAATTTGGTTCATCTGTTTCGGAGTTGCACCACAAACGTAACATCTTTGATAGGATGCTGTAGATGTGATAGCATTACAAACTTTCCCGTCAATCATTGTTAAAACCATGTTGTGTTCCACAATCACAGTTTTCCCATTTATGCTCGTTTTGAATGGAACGAGATCTGCTATTTCACGATCAACAATTTGTTTTTCGATTACCGATACTTTTGTTGTTTCTTTGATCAACTGAATTCTTAATGGCCGACAGAACCGAGTTGATGATGGGGTGGGATTTTGAAAAACAATTTTTCCGTTAGTTTCCGCCTTTTTTGGGACAATTGACGTTAAAAACATGTGTGAATCTGATGCATCTTCGTCCGCTGTAAACCGTTGTTTATATTGGCTGTGATCGCTGCTTCCGTCAAATCCCCATTTCACAATCATTTCCACTTTTAAAAGCTCATCGGCGGAAAGCTCTTTCACTATATCTGCAGAAGATTGCAAAATCCGTAAAGTAGTGTGACCCAAGAGTTGTTGCAGTTGTACTTCAATTAATGTTTCGCTAACATGAATATATTCCTGATCAGGGTAACATTGATGTTTTGCTGCTAAAACCTTATGGTACGAAGGATATAATTGCGCATTTCTCAAGCTTGCACCCTTTCGAATGTTGATGTATTGAGATTTTGTCAAATCCTGTTCAATAATCAAAGCTAACGCTTCCGAGTCAGAGAATGGAACTATTTCCGGAAGTTTCGATGATTTCCAGGATTTTAAAATTTTTGTCGCACGAGTTGGGGAAGTTTGTGTGGCTTCTTTGACAATAGAAGCAGCATCATTTTGCCCAGTTGAACGCAATTACATTTGTGCAGCATAGGTCAACTCATCAGCATTATGAGCTGAGCGAAGCACCGCTGTTCTACGTCTTTTCACACAGTCTGAGGTTTCAACAAACGCTTTAATTATTTTGTGTGTAACATTGGACGTGATTTAGCTACATGGGTCTCCCCCAGGGCTCATGTTTAAGCCCCCTTCTGTATAATTTCTACGTCAGAGAAATTGACAATTGTCTAAGTGACAACTGCACGTTGAGACAACTTGCAGATGACGGAGTAGTGTCTATGACAGGACCCAGAGAGGCCGACCTGCAAGGACCCTTACAGGATACCTTAGACAATTTGTCTACTTGGGCTATCCAGCTAGGTATCGAATTCTCCACGGAGAAAACTGAGTTGGTCGTTTTTTCTAGGAAGCATAGCCCAGCACAACCAAAGCTTCAACTTTTGGGTAAACCGATCACTCATTCTATGTCCTTCAAATATCTTGGGGTCTGGTTCGATTCAAAATGCACCTGGAGATCCCACATTGAGTATCTGAAGCGGAAATGCCAACAAAGGATCAATTTTCTCCGAACAATTACCGGAACGTGGTGGGGAGCCCATCCGCAAGATCTTCTAACGTTGTACCGGACAACGATTTTATCGGTTTTAGAATACGGTAGTTTTTGTTTCCAGTCGGTGGCTAAAACTCACATCATCAAACTGGAACGGATCCAGTATCGCTGTCTTCGTATCGCGTTAGGATGCATGCACTCGACTCATACGATGAGTCTCGAAGTGTTAGCGGGCATGTTGCCACTCTCTGATCGGTTTTCGAAATTATCCCTCAGGCTCCTCACCCGTTGTGAAATTATGAACCCACTGGTGATTGCAAACTTTGAGAAGCTTCTTGAGCTAAACCCTCAAACTCGTTTTATGTCATTGTACTACGTGTACATAACACAGGATGTCAGCCCTTCGCAGCATAATCCCTATCGTGTTTGCTTCTCCGACTTCGACAGTTCTGTTCATTTTGATTTATCAATGACGCAAGAGATTCGCGGAATCCCAGAGCATCATCGTTCCATGATTGCTCCGTCAATTTTCGCTGCAAAGTTTGGCCAAGTTGATTCCGCAAGATCGTTCTTCACAGATGGATCACTAGAGGCGTCCGCTGGTTTTGGTATTTAAAGGGTGTCCACGATGAAATTGCCACACTATGAAATTGCTCTAACTTTTTAACCGTTGGGTAGAATTTAATGAAAATTTGGGTGGATTTAGTTCATAGTGCATTATTTACATCCTGCAAGTTTTAAAGTCCTGTGATCAAAACTCGCGGAAATGGAGTCGAAAGAACAGCTCGTGCGTGATAAAATCTTGCGCATTCATCACGAGAACAAGGATCTCTCGCATCGTTCCATCGCTAAAACGTTGGGAATCGCGAATTCCACGGTGTCGCGAGTGATTAAGCGGTTCGAGGAACGGTTGACCACCGATCGGAAGCCCAGAAGTGAAGGAAAAAGTATTCCGTACAACACCAAAAATCACAACCGCGAAGTTGGGGCCTTCAACCGAAATCCGAACGCCTCCGTTAGGGATGTGGCTAAGAAGCTGCACCTAAGCCGAAGTTTTGTCCAGAAGGCCAAAACTAAGGCTGGGCTTCGAACGTTCAAGGTACAAAAGGCCCCTAATCGCGACGAGAAGCAGAACAAGTCCGCCAAAACCCGTGCCAGGAAGTTGTACCTCAACATGCTGACAAAAGTTGAATGCTGCATCATGGACGACGAAACATATGTGAAGGCCGACTTCAAACAGATCCCCGGCAACCTGTTTTTCACGACCAAGGATAAGTTCAGCGTTCCGGAGCATGTCAGCATTCAGAAGATGTCCAAATTTGCGAAGAAATTCCTGGTTTGGCAAGCCATCTGCACGTGCGGGAAGCGGAGTGCACCTTTCGTGACCCAGGACACGATGAACGGACAGGTGTACATAAAAGAGTGCCTCCAGAAGCGGCTGCTTCCTCTCCTGAAGGCCCACAACGTCCCAACAATCTTCTGGCCGGATTTGGCCTCATGCCACTACTCCAAGGACGTGCTGAAGTGGTATGCGGACAATAAGGTCAATTTCGTGCCGAAAATGTTCAACCCTCCCAACACTCCGGAGCTCCGCCCCATCGAGAAGTACTGGGCGATTATGAAGCAGCACCTTCTTAAACGACCTAAGGTAGTGAAGACAGTCGAGGAACTGAAGAAAGTATGGGTTTACATGCAAAAAACGGTTGATTCACAGGTTGTGCAGAATCTTATGGCCGGGGTTAAGGCCAAGATGCGGGCATTTGCGTATGGACTGTAAATAAAATACGAGTAAAATGGTAAAATGAAGTTTAATAGTTATTTCTCAATCCCTGAAAATTTGATGGCAATCGGATGAAAACTCGAATTTTGCGAATCAATTTTGTGTGTGGCAATTTCATCGTGGACACCCTTTATAACGAATTTCATAGCGCCTCTCGAATGCTTCATGCTCCTTGTTCCGTATATGTTGCTGAACTGGCGGCAATACATTATACGCTAGAAACGATCGCCTCACTTGCACCAGATCATTATTTTATTTTTACGGATAGTCTCAGTTCTGTCGAGGCTATTCGCTCCATGAGGCCGGTAAAGCACTCCTCGTATTTTCTCATGAAAATACGAGAGCTTCTAAGTGCTTTATCTTTAAGATCTTTTGTCATCACCTTTGCATGGGTCCCATCTCATTGCTCGATTGCGGGCAATGAGAAGGCGGACTCGCTTGTAAAGGTGGGCGCTATGGAAGGCGATATTTACGATCGACAAATCGCCTACGACGAATTTTTCTTCATTTATCGTCAACAGTCACTCGCCAGCTGGCAAAATAAATGGAGTGAAGGGAGTTTGGGACGATGGTTGTATTCAATTATCCCTAAGGTGTCGAAGTGTCCTTGGTTCAAAGGTTTGGAGGTGGGTCGAGACTTCATTCGTGTGATGTCTCGCCTCATGTCCAATCACTATTCACTAAGCGCTCACTTGTTCCGTGTTGGGCTGGGGGACAGCAATCTCTGTGAATGTGGACAAGGTTACCAGGACGCAGATCACATTATTTGGTCATGTGCTGAGCACCGTGGAGTCAGATCCGAGTTGTACGATTCCCTTCGGGCTCGAGGTAGACAACCTAATGTTCCAGTTCGGGATATTTTGGCTAGACGCGATCTGGAGTTTATGCAACTCATATATGTTTTCTTGAAGAATATTAACCATAGATTGTAAGTTTGATTAACCTTGTGTTTAGTTTGTGTTTTGTATGTGTGTGTGTGTATTTTTTTTGTAGATTTGTTTCTGTAATAATTGTATAATTACAGAGTTGATATAACGTCGATAGGATTAAGTATATGTTTTAGAAATAGTGACATTTTTTAATCATAAATCATATTCCAAATCTCCTTTTCCCTCTCCCGATCCAAACAATTGTCATCCACTAACCTCGAGAAGACCGCGAGTAATCGGTTCCAATCCTTTAATTTTAGATTTAAGACATTTATAATGTATAAAGAAAATGATAACTTGGCTCTGTAAAGTTTATTCGAATGAGCCTGTACAAATAAAGTAATTAAAAAAAAAAAAAAAACATTAGACGTTGATGGAATGTTTTTAAGGATATGTTGCGGTAAACAAAATGGTTTGTCAAAATAAGCAACGTTATTTTCCAGAACTCTAGCCATTGTGCTGTTATGCCTCTGCCACAGCTGGCTGAAATATTTGCAAATGTTATCCAAGTAATTTTCAATCTCTGACATAACATCAACAAGTTCTGCATCTATTTCAAGACATCGTGTTATTTTTAAACCAAAAAACCCAATTTGGTTTTTTTTGTCACCTTCCGCATTTTTCCAAAGCAGAAACACCTGACGATAATCCGTTTCTCCTGCAGATACTGATAGAACATTTTAGTATAATATAAGTAAATAATGTGTTACCATATTAATGTTATTGGAAAGCATTCAAATTATGCTGAACGCCAGAATAGAAGAAAATATCTGAAGAATCATTATAATGTATTAACCTGATAGTTAAGATTCAACAAACCATCATTTAATTTTCAATGATCAAAAGCAGTTTTTTCGTTCAAATTCAAAATTCCGCCAATGAAAATGTCATCACTGTGTTCCGGTAGGCCAGTAGAATGCAATGATGACATTTTCGTTGGCAGAATTTTGAACGATTTGAATTTGAACAATTTGATTTTTTTGATGATGATTGAAAAAACAATGATGGTTTGTTGAACCTTAAGAAGTTATTTCGGCTGAATTTAAGAAAACTTAGAGCACTTCACAAAAAACACTTTCGAGCACTACGGATGAAAGCTCCTTCAAAAGTGACCTTGAAGCCGTGTTTTTACAAAGAGCATTGTATTATCAGAGATAATTGAACAAGTGTGCGTGAGATGCTTTTTATACACATCAAACTAAACCAAGAAAAATCTAAACAATAGAGATTGCTGACAGCTCTCTTACCACCACAAACGTAGCCGACACGTGGTTTGTGATCAACCTAAAACACTTTCCCTGCAGAAATATTGCTCATAAACGAGCCACCGAAGGTGCTGTCGGGTTGATGTGAACGTTGACGCTCAGTTTTGTAATCATCTTAGAAACTGACAGACCGACCAGAAAAAGTATGGCGACATGCTTCTGTCATAGCTTTTTGCAATGGGAGCAGCAAACTCTATTTAACCTTTTACAAACATGGCATCACTGTTGTGTGAAGTGGTTGTACATTTGGTTTCGTATTTCATTAACTCAAGAGATGTATTTTTCTTTTGTTTTTGTATTCATGGCAATCCTTACGGGAAACAAAATTGAATAGCTGAATGTTGCCATTCGAATGAGATCAAATATTTAATAGGAGACATTTGATTTTGATCCCTTTTTTAAAACAGCTGTAACTTTTCCGGATGTAGTCCGATGTAGACAACTCTGGCATTATTTTGCAGCATTTTTGTTGTACTTTCAAATGTAAGTTGTTTGATCTGCCACTATTTGCCACCTTATGAAATATTTGAGCTCAAAAATAGGCCAATTTTATTGAAAAATCCCAAATATCTCCAAGTATATAGGAAATAGCGAGAAATAATGTTCTACAATAAAATGTATTTTAACAATACAAAGAAGTCCTTACAACATTGCAAAGCTGTAAAAATTACATAGAAAAAGTTATGGTAAAAAAGTATGATTTAAGAGTCACGTCCACAAAAAACGCTTTATAGATCAATTGAGCAAAAAGATAGAAGGTTTTTGTCTTCAGCAAAGTTGTTTGTATTGACATAATCTACAACTTTGTTCAATACACAAACCTTCTATCTCAACTTTAAAAAAAATGAATGTTGGATCTCACTTTTAGGGGGATTGATCACAAAATGGCTGCCGTCAAAAGATGGCGCCAATTATGCCTTAAAACTTCTCTGAAGACACTATATAACTAAAGTCAAAGGATTTTGCGTAATCTCACACGATCAAGTTTTTCGCCGTTTGGACCACTGTGATCTGGCTGCTGCTTCTTCTGTACGGAAACCCACTTTTCTTCATGTCTTCGGGATGCTTCCGTAGTGCCTGCTGCATTATAGCCCAGTATTTTTCGATGGGCCTTAGTTCCGTTGCGTTGGGGGGTTCATGTCCTTGGGTACGAAAGTGACCCCGTTGGATTTGTACCACTCCAGGACAACATTTGAATATTTAGTGGCACGAAGCTAGATCCGGCCAGAAGATCGTAGGGCCCTCGTGTTGCTTCAACAGAGGAAGCTGGCGCTTCTGTAGACACTCCTTGAGCTAGATCTCACCGTTTACAGTACTGGTAGTCACAAACGGCGCACTCTGTTTGTCAAGCATTTCTCCTTCCGTTCGATGCGCAGAGTTTCTTAGTAACGTTTAATCACACGACTCACCGTTGACTGAACGATTCCTAGTTGTTTTCCGATGTCCCGATGAGCGAGTTGAGGATTTTCCAGGCGCTTGCGCAAAATCATTTCGTGACGTTGTTTTTCGGGTGACGCCATTTTCGAACTGTCGAAAAACTGACAGCGATAAAATACAGTGTAAACAATACACTCGGAACTGCTTCTACTCAAATTTTCAAGAGAAAATACTCAATGGGTAGTTTTCTACAGCGTTTTTTCCGCGATGAAATTTAATGTGGGACACCCTTTACTCTTTTCCTGAAGCTAATGAAAATTCTGGAAACAAATTCATCATCATTTTAGAAGGTCTTTAAATAGTGACTTTCTTGATGTTTAATGTGCCAAAAAGATCTTTGAACTTCCCTCAAATTCTCTAGACTTCCCTGAATTTATCAATATATTTTAAAAGTCCTCGTAATTGTATTCAAGTAAATTTAATTACCTTAAAGTTCCTTGATAATTCTTGATGTTCCCATAATTTTTCATAAAGCCTTAAAATTCTAATTTTTACTGAATTTTCCTGAACATTAATAAAGTTTCCTTAATTTTCGGAACATCTCATAATTCCTCGGAACTCCATGAAACTTCCTGCAATTGTCCTAAAATTAATGGAACTACTCTGAAGATATCGGATCGTCTTTGAAGTACTCTGATCTTCCCTGAATATAATGAAACTTCTTAAAAATCTCCCAACTTTCAGAAGTTCGCAGACCTTCACTAAGGTTCCGGCTATTTATTGAAGTTCTTGAAACTACTATGAAAATTTCGGACTTCCCTTAAATCTCTTAACAATTTCCAGATATTCATGTTTCGTTCTTCAATATGGGAGTGACAGGACAAATGCTCCATTCCAAATCAAATAACATAAATTATTATAAGATTATTGAAAAAAATTATTATTTGTATAATCTTAAACATTTTTTCCTTTGGTATGTTTTTTCCGTCGATCTTGTTTTCCGTGCTGAGCACCAATGCTACCGACGTGCCCGGAAGGCAGCTTCCACACCTGGACCCTACCTATCGACCCATCAACTCATGAACCGGGGACCAACGGCTTTACTTCCCATCCGAAGGAAGGCGTAATCAGAGATGTTATGCCTCAGAACATCCCGGCGGCGCCGACTGGGATTGAACCCAGGCCTGCTGGGGTGAGAGGTAATCACGCTTACCACTACACCACCGGCGCCGTTAATCTTAAACATTGTTGAAGCTTCAAATTTGCCACAAAGTCTTGGATTTAAGATTAAGAACTAAGATTTTAAAGTCCTAGTGCTCCAAAGTTTTTCTAATACTTCAAATTTTAAAATCATTCTACATGTGTCTACATGCCATTACGCTGAATAGTTGATGAGGCTGAAGTGTGGAAAATAATCATTTTGTTGATTGTAGAAATAGCTCAACAAAAAATGATATATTTGTCTATAAGAATAATTCCATGGAAAATTAATGAGTTCTACGGGGATTCCATGCAGGATTTCAAAGAAATCGAATTCGGAGGAGAATTCATAAAGATTTAAATGAGAATGCCAATGAAGTTCTGAAAAAGAATCGATTTCTGAGAGGCGCTATAGCTGAATTATAACTAAAAAGTAGGTATGAATAGCAAAGCTTGATCCACTCGCATTGTCGAGTCGCATAAATTTCGCAAGGCAGCGACGATCAAGGCAATTAATTAGATCTTTAGTGCTGGTTAGGTCTCCAAGGCTAGAGGATAGGCTGACCATGCAATATTTTAACGTGTGTAATTAGTTTGTAAATATATGTACTGGTTTTATTTTTATATATAGTTTGTGATTAATCTTAGATAGTATGTGTACAAAGAAGGAAGTTGTGTGTATGCGGAACTGCCATCAATACACTGTGAGAATGCAGCACCCAGCTACCCATTCCCCTGCATTTACCACCAGTTTCCTATTGGAGGAGTGAAATACCCAACAATACAGTCCACGATGGAATCAACTCCCCCCCTCTTCCAACACATGGGATGACGGGAAAGTTCATGTCAATACAAGTGTTGCCGTGTGAAAGAATTTCCAACTATTACAAGCTAATTTTGCTTGATTTGTGCGTGTCTCATTTCGTTTTGTGCGTGTTTCAGTTGTTGTTTTGCGATCTAATTTCGTCGTTTTGGTACTACAATCATTATTTTTAATTCGATCCGTGTTATTAATTTCACAACTAAGAAAGTCGTGTTTGCAAATCAGTTTTTTATTATCATTTCGAAAGCGAAAGCAACCTTCTGTCTGACCGGGATCATAAGCATTACATATAGAATCATGAAATATTTCAAATTTGAGGAAATGATAATTTTAAGTAATAAATTGATAATTCTAGAAATCCGATAACTTTCTCGTGAAACATCATCTTTTCAGCTTCTTTAATTAAATAAAAACGCACCATCAATCCCTTAGCCATCGCATAGCTACATATACACTGCTCGTCATAAGCCACATTTTCATGGTACAAGAGAACACAAGAGCCATGATAATCTTGAAACACGTCGCAGGATGTTCTCTTTGTGGCAGGAACAAGAGTTCTCGTTTTAAGGGAAGTTACTGTAATGCAGTTGCCCTAGAGCTCTGCACAATAACATTAACAACAACAAAATCTACTACGACGAGGACGACAGAAGTAGTTTAGCTTGGTGGAAAAATAAACCTCACTACAACGTGGCTGATGAAAGACAGATAAGCAAATGTAGTTAGTATTACCTGTATCGCTCATGTCGAGGAAGACAGCCATCCATAGAATGCAGAGTATGTACGTCTTCGTCATTGTCAATTTGAATGTGCTCATCCTGGAGTTGAAGTTGTAGCTATATTGCCGCATTTCGTCGGGCTCCGCAATGTGTCTTCGTTCCGCGCACTTCTTTTGCGAATAACCCACTTGAATCGTTGAACTTTTTTTTTTTTTTATTATTCGTCGAGTGTTCTTTCTTGCAGAACTCTTCACAAGTAGTTCATGCAACCGTTATCGCTTCCGGTTTCCCGTGAGCATACTTCTGCACTATATACAGTTTCACTCCTGCTCGCCTGCCGTGTAGCTATGCTTGACATTAGACGCTTCTGTTCTGAAAACCTGCAGAATCTTCAGTCTTCTTTTTTTTCACTTCACAATAATGGTGGAAGGAGTTGAGAGAAAATATGTAACCGATGTAAAATAATATTGTTGCTATACTGTTTAGAAATAACAGCACTAAACTACTGGTCTATCTCCAGCAAAAGTTTGTCCACACGATAAAGAACGAGTAGCGCTGGTCGGTCGGTACTGACCTGAAAGGGGAGAGGCGTACACTTGAAGCCTCGTTTTCAGAGCACTGTTTATCGGGATGCTGCAGTGTGTCTGAGTGTTTTTCCCGGCTTACCTACACGCTTCTATGTTGTGTCGAACTAAAAAAAATGCCTATTTACACATATACTCGAACCATGAACAAAAACAGGACGTTCTACTATGTACAAGCTGCGAAAAGTATACAGGTCGCTAGAGTTTGAGGAAGGCGGCGTGGTGGCAGGAAAGTTTTCTCTTCAACTGGGACGATCCAGGGTTGTTATCCTTTCCCTCGGTAAGGATGTAGCACCGTGTCAGACTTCCGGAAAGAAGTTGCTGAAGCACACTATTCCACCATCAACTTCCGCTGCGGTGTGGCAGAAGCGTAATCGTTTTTCCTCACCTCCCCACGTCCGTATTTTTTTCGTTTTTGTTTGGGTTGATTTGGTGGGGTGGGTACGATGAATTATGTAAGAGAAGAAAATCACTTTCAAATTAAGATAAGTTTTTTGAAGTTTCTAACACTGATGCAATCGGTACGGAAACCGGCGGGGTGCAGCAACAGACTATTGTTGACATTGTCATTTTCTTCCGCTCTTACTTCTACTGGGTTTTGTACAGTTTAGCTAGAAAATTGCCAATGATTTTCCTCCTACACTCCCATCATTCTTCATGGAGCATTCTTCACTTTATAGTAGTGGCAATTCTTTTTTTAAGGATCCTGGCCTTAGCTCTGTGTGTTTTCACCCTTGAAACTGTTCACTTTCCAACAATTTTCAGTTTGATCTCCGTCCTTGCATCGTTGTCGTCGTCGTTTGCACTCGTTTGCAGGACAATGCCAATGAAGGAAGCAATGTGGTAAGGCATTTCTCACTTGACTGAATATTCAATAGATTTTTATCACTCTTCGCCGGCATGGTGCACTGGAATCCGGTGAGGAGCAATGTTGCAAGTCCAGCCCGTTCACTGTTCACCGGAGGAACGGTGGCCTTTACCAACCGTGGAGCTGCAAGATGAAAGAGAAAAAAAACATTGACATCAGATAAGAGTAATGACACCTTCTTTTCGACAAGGAACGGGTTGGATGCTTTCGTGGATGACTGGGTTCGAACGGTCTGCATCGGCGAAGAAAGCTTGTGCTAAACAGCAAATGGAATTTAGAGAAAATTAGTTTTCCATCTATTTTCGTCGGTTTCGCTTTGTCCGGTTGATAGTTTCGATTTCCGGTTCACCGAAGTGGACAGCTTCGGTGTGAGATAGTCCATTTATTCTGCAATACATTTAACATTCGTAATTTCCATGAATTAAAACAACTTCTGGCACAATTTTAGTCACGCCTGATGTATCCTATAATATACACTAGCTGTGAAATGGTTGAGCTAACTAATATATAACGGATTTCAGTTACTTGGGGACCATGCAATAATCACGTTAGAATTTCATGGGAAATTTTCTTACGTTCTCTTACAAGGGAGGGAGGGAAATACATGCATAATATACACCAAGTAAATATGCGATGTAAGATTTTACTAAGGAGGAGTGGTATAGAATAATAAAAAAATCAACTTCTGACGTAATTATTGCATGCTCCCTTGTTTGTAGTTTTTCGCATCAAACTTCTTTCGCCACTTGGGTAATTATGTTGTAATAATAAACTAACCCATAGCATAACCGTATCCTCGCACTACGGAGTTGTAACATGTTGTAAGGCTATCTCGATGATGTTTTTACTATCGATAATTATTACATCACCCCTGTAAAATGTTGTAACTCTGTAGTGCGATCATAGCATTACATAAACAATGGCGTGGTTAGGAGACTTTTCTACGCGAGACCTGGTCTTTTTCTAAGTTTTAAAAAAAGTGTGCAAAATGAAATAGTGATTGCTAAAGTGCGATTATGTCTCTAAGTTGTTTTCATCAGGAAAATGATTCGCTATGAGAGAAAATTTCCTGATGAAGACATTTGCGCATACACTGTCCAATTTCTTTAAGGTCAGGTGATTTTTGCCTACCACCTGCCAATAAAAAATGATCTTTTCAATTCATTTCTTATCACTATGCGATGCATGATTAACATATGCACGTACCTGTTTTTCTTAATAGTAAGGTTTAGGAAGGCTTCAAAAGCCTGGCCTGTAGTGAAGTTGGCACGGTGTGGTATCACCTAGTTACCTAGTTCAGCTCCACTAAAACCCATTCCTTACTCTCTCCTCTGCCTGGATCCACCTGGGATCACTGTTGAGCGACTACTTCGGGGGGAGGGGGAAGGGGGCTGTGCTCATGCACTTCTCATATTCTCAGTGCTAGCTGGTGTTGAGAGATCGCTGGTCCCCTTTCCATTTACGCTGCAGCTCCGACATAATTTGCGTGACTGCTCTGTTGGCGGCATTCCAAGTGCCCTCCTCTCGACACATTTTATCGACGACATTCTACACGTTAAGAAAAGGCATCTCTCTTCGACATTGGACAGTCGAAGATCACATGCTCCGGCATTTCATCCACGTTGCCAAACTCTGGACAGAGGGTTGACGCTGCGTGTCGTCCGAACCGATGCAGGTATTTTCTGAAGCAGCCGTGGTCATACAGAAACTGCGTTAGGTGAAAGTTGACTTTTCCGTGTTTTCTGTTCACCCAGGTCGAAATAATCGGTATTAATCTATGTGCCCATCTACCGTTCACCGCCGTGTCCCACTCCTGTTGCCACTTAGCCAAATACTCCGCTCTCACCACTTTCCGTACTCTTCCGGCTTCTCTCTGCCTGTAGCACTCTCTGTCCTCCGCCAGGGATCATTCCGGCGATAACGCATAGTGCTTCCGGCTAGATGGTTATGTAAGCACTTACGACTCACATTGCCATAAGCCGGAACGTACTGATCAGTTTCCTTTGGTTCTGCTTGGCTTCCAGCGCTGCAACCCGGACTGGTCCTCCATACCTCAGTATCAACGACGACACATTGGCCAGAAGACGCTTCTTGCTACTGCTGGGACCAGAGATATCGCGTTGATGGCCTTCGAAGCCATCTCACAGGGATATTCGACGTGGCTGTTGAAGTTTAGCCGGTCATCGATTATCACTCCCAGGTATTTCAGCACGCGCATCGATTCTATGGCGTGCTTCCCGACGGAGATTTCTGCACGCTGCACCACTTTACAGTTACTGGCCAATAGCACTTCAGTTTTGTGAGGAGCTTCGCTCATTGCTTTCATTTACGAATCATGTCGATCGCCTCGGTTGCGAACACTTCCACCTCTTCCAGCGTCTCGTCTGTTACTATCAAGATGACGTCGTCCGCAAAACCAAGGATCTCAACTACTTTGGGCAGCTTCAGTGTTAGCACGCCGTTGTACATCCCGTGTTCAGCGCTGGACCAAGGATGGAGCCTTGTGGAACTCCCGATGTGATCCTAATCGATCTCTGTTCCATGTTTGTCTTGTAGACCAGGACACGGTTCTGGAAATAACTTCTCTGAACGCATTTTTTACGTCGATCGTTATCACGGCGCAATATCGATCTGCTTCTGTTTGAACGCCTTCTCGGCTCTGTAGACCTCTGTCTGAATTGCATCCACCGTTGATCTCCCTTTCCGTAATCCAAACTGCCTCTCCGACAATCCGTGCTCACTCTCCGTGTATTTCGTCAGCCTGTTTAGGATGATCCTCTCCAATAGTTTTCCGAGTGTATCCAGCAGGCATATAGGTCTATACGATGCTGGATCCCTCGGTGGTTTTTCCCATTATTGGCCGCAGCATTAGCTTTTGTACCTGTCAGGAAAGTGACCCTCGTCCAGACATTTCTGCAGCGCCATCAACATGTCCGGAGATGTCTTGATTGCCGCTTTCAACCCACGGACCGGGAGCCTCATTCGCGATCAATCCTTTCGCTACTGCTACGAGTTCCTCGTTGGTGACTTCGACCTTATCTCCTTCTCCCTCTCCGTACGGTGTAGGTGGCCAGGTCGTTGGGTCATGCTTCGGGAAAAATCCTTTCACGATAACTTCCAGCTTCTCTAGGCACATTTCAGCGGGCATCGTTGGACGGTATGGGGTTGGTATCAGCGTCTCGACACAGCTCCTTAAATGGTTTGAGTTTGTCTGCTTTATTTCCCGTTAAACACACATATTCGTTCCTCTCTGTCTGCTTCTGTTCTTGCTCTCTGAACACGTCTTCTGGCTCTGAGACAACTAGCGCGTAGGGTGCTAAATGCCTTGTTCCACCAGTAAACTGAACGCCATCTGTTATTGGCTCCAGTTTCCTCGACATGGTTGTGTCATGCTCTCACTAACGTTTATGTCAGCTCGACCACGTTCAGATCCGCAGGGCCCCTGTCCACACTTATTGAACGAAAAGATCCTTGTCGAAAGCCTTCGTCTTCCACTTCCAATGCCATATCGGATCGCCGGATGGTCGTTATGGGTATATCCTTCGCACACTTTCCAATTCATGTTTGCCACCAGCAACGGGCTGTAGAAAGTGACGTCGATAATGGATTCCTGGCCATCTCTGCGAAAAGTTCAACTGGTATCTTCGTTGGACAACCTTTACCGGAGCTTCCAACAGACTGTGTCCTTTTGAATTGGAACATCCGTTTTCCCACTCCACTGTCCAAGTATTGAAGTCTCCTCCGATCACTACCGATCTTCGTTCGACCAGCTCTTCGGTAAGTCCATCCAGCATCTCATGGAACTGCGCCATAGTCCATCTTGGGGCTGCGTAACAACTGCATAAATATGAAGATTCCGTTCATTTTAGCGATCACGAAACCTTCGTATGAGCTCGCAACCGCTTCTTGAATGGAGTATCTGCCCATAATATGTATTCAGCCGTACCTGCACGATCCGGTCGCCCAGACACCGTTATCGGGAGGGACTCGATACGGTTCCGCAATGACTGCAATGTCGCGCTTTGTTTCTGTTGTCGACTGCCACAACGGTTGCTGTGCAGTTTTGCAATTATTCAGGTTTATGTGGGTAACCTCCGTTACTGTTGGCCTGCCATCGCCTTTTTGTATGCTAGGCATTTGAAGCCTCCCGTCGAATGATCGTTTTCGTCTCCTTTTTTGCATAGCATGCACCTCGGTTGTTTGGTGCAGCCTCTTGCAATGTGACCCTTCTCTCCACATTTCCTGCACAGATCAAATCTGTCAGGGCCTGACTTCTGACTTGAAGCACCGCTCCAGTTGCTTGGTAACCCGAGGAATGTCTTTCAGCGAGCACACTGACCATCCTACCTTGTTCTTGCTCGTCTCCAACAGCTTATTCGCTGCGACTGTCAAAAGCCGTATCACCGCCGTTTGCATGCCATTGTACGTGGTCCTCATCCGGATTGACATCGGGACATCTCTCAGATCACAGTGCACCTTCAACGCACTTCTCTGCACCTCTTCTGTAGTGATCTCGTCCAGATACCTGCAATGCTCACGGACAAAGAAAAATGGCAAATCGATGCATTCCATCAAGAGAAAGTTGGAATCAGGGAAATAGCTCGTCAAGTGGAACGAAAAATACTTGGCTAATCCCGAAGAATGCGGAAAATACAAAAAAAGCCTGCACGCAAATCAAAGCTCTCCTAACGAGATGCACAGGATAAACGAGATAGACTGTTATTTTGTTATGTTTCTACGAAAGAATACACAAAGGCTGACAAGGAATTTGATCCAATGTTTAAGAAAGTGAAACCAATTCCTGGAACTCGAAAATATAATTGCTATATTAAATATAAACATTTCAAAAGGTCCTATCTGCATTGATCGCTTCTCTTCATCGACTTTCTGTTTTGTTAATAACTCAGCTGCAAAACCTTTGCCTGTTGTATTTGACGTTTTGGACAGTAGATAAGAACCTCCTATATCAAACTATGTGGTAAAAATAACGCAAAATCTGTTTGCATTGCAGTGGTTATCAAAAGAGAAAGGCGATGGAGAGAATCGATCAAAGCAGATAGGACCATTTGAAATGTTCATGGAGAGTTCAGTTTCAAACAACCTAATTGCAGTAAGGGGCTATTCATAAACTACGTAGATAGTTAAAGAGGGGGTCCATATAAATTTAAAAAAAATGTATATACAATTGTCTACGCAGGGGCATGGGGGGTCAAGACTTTAAAAAAAACTGTCTACGTAGTTTATGAACAGCCTCTAAAAACATTATATTATTCTAAAGATACACCCAAAATATTAAATGTATTCAAATCATAGAAGTTGTATAAGAAATAAATAAATATTGTTTTTTTTTTATCTCATCAATACAAATCTTTAATTTGACAACATCAACGTGTTTCGCAGCGTAAGCGTAATTGAAACAGGTAAGTTTGATAGCTACCATATCTGATAATGAATTGTTTGTTTTTTAATAAAAAATCATGGAAAAAAACTTCTCGTTGCTGGACATCATGACTAACATTTGAAAGTGGTATAAAGTATTGGAAATTATTATTGCTCTTATTACTAATTCGCATTAACTTGAGATCGGCTTGACTTAGGAAAAAGTTTATGAAGAAAAATTTATTGAAAATTATGCGTAAAATTCAAATAAATGGCACTGAAAAAAAATATAATTTCATCAATTTGTAAAAATTAATATATTTTATTAAGATTTTTTGATTTAAGTTACCAGTCTACATTCTTCTCCAAATTATAGGGCATATAATCAGTTTTTGTTAAATAAGACAAATATAAAGATTGAAGGGACACCTAAAACTTCTTCTCAAATGTCATTTTGATCAGATCAATTGTTTTAATGTTATGATTTTTTGAAAAAGTATAATCCATTTATTTGATACGCCCTTCTGAAAAGTTACTGTGAAAAATAAAAAAAAAAAACACATTTAAATGAAAAATACAACCATTGGTAGCAGCGAACATATGATTAATGTTCCATTCAAATTGAAAACACTCATGTCCAACCGGTTTGCGTTTATGGCTGGACATGCTCTATGAAGAACAATGAGGGGGACTACACAATGCACAATGGTCTCAAAGCCGTATTTAAGAAGACACAAATATTTGCTCCCAAAACATCAGTTTTAGGTAAATAGTGTCTTGGATAAAGTTTCTTCATATTTTTAAGCCGATATTTTTATTAGTGAAATTAGGGTGGTCCATAAATTTAGTGAATTGAAAATACAACTTTTTTATTATTTTAGATCGACCAATGTAGCGGCATAAAAAGTTGTAGAACAATCATTTTGAAGCAACTATGCTCAAGACATCAAATATATATCTCTTATGGTTCATGAGTTATGATTACTTTTATCAAGCAGGTTAGGGTGGCCCCTATAAAATCAGGTTTTTGTTTGAATATCTTTTCTTACGTTCATTTATCGTTAAAACCTTGTTGTGGACACATTTAAAACTTTTGATGACGCATATTTTTGCTCAAGCAACTCTGTTGCTATGTTTTTTTTATTAAAAAGTTAAAGGCGATTTTCTTCGAAAAAATGGCGTTTTTCAGTTGTCAATATCTCTAAATGGAGCAAACCGATTTTCAAACGTACAAAAATATATTTAAAAAAAGCCGATTTTCTAGGGGTCACCTTAACTTGCTTGTTTAAAATAATCATAACTCATGAACTATAACAGATAGAAGTTTGATGTCTTGAGCAAAACTATGCGCCGTTAAAAGTTTTAAAATTGTTTTGAAAAAGGTCGCTCTACAATAAAGTTTTTACGAGAAATGAACATATGAAAATATATTGGAAGAAAAAGAAGACGCTTGTCTGGAAACAGCATATATCTAAAAGTGAAGGTTTGGGCGCAAATATGTTTGTCTTCCTGAATACGGCTTGGGGTTGCTGCCGGGTAAACCAGGGGGTCACATTTTAAAACCTTCAAGTTAGAGGAATATCTAAGCAACCTGTTAATTTTGCCATTGAATCCGGCTATGCCTCTGTACCAAAACGTCAAATCCCATAGTTACCAGATCGTTAAAATCAAATAGATGTGGGATTCAAACTGAATATAAGGGGTTTGACAGCTGTAGACTACCCCTGGAGTAAACAGACAATCGCGTGACACATATCGAGAATAACCTCCTTCTGTCGATGGCCGAGTGAACACTATTTTTCGGAATTAGGAAATATTAAATGATATAATGATATTTTGTAGTTATAAGTTACAAGAAAAGTTTTAAAGTACCTATGTTTTTGGCAAATAAAACCCGTCAATTTCACTTTCAGAGTGACACAATCTGTGATTTTATTATTCGTGAGCATTCATACTGAGTGAACGCTCACGAATCATCAAATCACTGATTGTGACTTTTTGAAATAAAAATTGACAGTTCATCACATATTATGGTTGTTTATCCTGGTTTTCTATAGTGTTCAGATTTATAGGAAGAAAAACATAAACCAGGGGTAAAATATCAAGAGCGGGTCTTCAAATTATCTAGAAAAAATTACAGTCATTTCCTACAAACAACTCTTGGACAGCAGCAATCCCAAGTAACAAATCTAGAGCTGCTTGGCTATATTCAAAATTTATAAAAGTTTTATTACAGCTGCAACCATTACCTACAGCTTTATGACGGTCATATACAATGCAAGTCATGGAACATTTTATAGCTATCTACAAAACCCCTATAAAGTTTATAAAAAAAACTAACTGATGCTTATGCTATTTCCCCTTATTAAAGGCTTTATGATTGCCTTGACGTCGGTCTCTGTTCCGCAATCTAGTGCCAATCACCGACGGACATCGATTGTTATCCATTGACGGCAATCGAATGTGCAGGAAGGCAGCTTCCAACACCTGCGTAGGATATCGCACCCATTCAACACACATGGGCCGGGACCAACGGGTTTACTTCCTTTCCGAAGGAAGACGTGATCAGAGATTTTTATGCCTCTGAAAAATCCCACCGACCTCGGCTGGGATTGAACCCAGACCCATTGGGGTGTTAGAAAGCAGTCACGCTTACCACTACACCACCGGCGACGGCTAGCGGAGCAGAATTAATAACTCCGAAACGAAGCATTTCCGCGACTTGGTGTCTTCGGCAAAGTTTCTCATCATAATAAGGAACATCTATTGACATAAACAAATAGTTCAAAACTCTTCCGCAAAGATGGTGCCACAATCTAACTTCTTTCTCTGACATTTTGGAGACTTGATGTCTTCGGCAAAGTTGTTTATCTTGACAAAATGAACAGCTCTTTCAAAGACGTGAAATTTCCACAGCCTACTGGTTCCAAGTTATATGGAGTTAAAAAATGTCGAAAACATGGTTTTTTCTTTCTGCTTCGGTTTTTTTGCTTACAACCAAATAATGTTGTATTGCAAATGCATTAAATAAATAACTTTTGTGAAGAAATATACTGGATTATGCTTCAAATCTTAAAGATATTGTTGAAAAAACAAAAAAAAAAAAAACAATTTTTGAACTTTAAAATCTCCCAAAGCACAAAAATTCGCAATCTGACATTTTCAGCAAAAATTAAGCAATACTCAATAAACAAAATATTAAAATTTGAGAGAAGTATATTTTGGTGTTTTTTAGATTTCTTCATTTTAGTGGAAAAGTATTTTTTTCTATAACTTTTTTTAATGCATTGAAATGGCGTTTTAAAGACTTGACGACTTTGGCAAAGTTGTTTATCTTGATAAAATAAACAACTCTTCATAAGACGTAAAGACTTCACAGCCTACCTCGAAAACAGTAGGCTGTGAAGTTTTAACGTCTTAAGAAGAGTTGTTTATTTTATCAAGGTAAACAACTTTGCCAAAGTTGTGAAGTCTTCAAAACACAAGTTCAATGCATTAAAAAAATTTATGTTCCACTAAAATGAAGAAAAAAAAAAAAAAAAAAACATGTTCCACTAAAATGAAGAAATCTTAAAAACATCAGAATACACCTATCTCAAATTTTGATATTTTGTTTATCGAGTATTGCTTAATTTTTGCTGATAATGTCAGGTTGCGATTTTTTGCGCTTTAAGAGATATTAAAGTTCAAAAATTGTGTTTTTTTTTTCGTTTTTTCAACAATATCTTTGAAATTTGAAGCTTAATCCAGTATGTTTCTTCACAAAAGTTAGCATTTGAATAAGAGAAAAATACAACATTATATGGTTCTAAGCAAAACACCGAGACAGAAAAAAAAAAAAAATCAAATTTTCAACGTTTATTTTTAACTCCATATAACTTGGAACCAGTAGGCTGTGGAAATTTTACGTCTTTGAAAGAGCTGTTTATTTTGTCAAGATAAACAACTTTGCCGAAGACATCAAGTCTCCAAAGCGTCAGAGAAAGAAGTTAGATTGTGGCGCCATCTTTGCGGAAGAGTTTTGAACTATTTGTTTATGTCAATAGATGTTCCTTATTATGATAAGAAACTTTGCCCAAGACCCCAAGTCGCGGAAATGCTTCGTTTCGGAGTTATTAATTCTGCTCCGCTAGGTTGCATTCCTGACCCAGTGTGCAATGTAAGTATTAGACATTTTAAGAAATTGCGCTTGGTGTTTTTCTTGTCTGCTGTTCTCGTCACCATATTGTCATTATGAAAATGCCATTAACCTTGGAATAAAATCCAAGAAATTTCAATAAAATAATGGCTAAATTAGATATCCGAAATGATTTCCACTGTGCATTGGTATGAATTTATTTATTGAGATCTATTTCCTGTAAAATTAAGATGTTTCCATCATATTAATTTGATTTCTGAAACAATATTTTTTTGATAACTTGAATTATTTTGGAGGCGCATTTATTTAACGCTCATATTAGCCCAATATACACGATACAATTTCAAGCGCATATGTTTTGGAACTTCTAAAAAGTCACATATTTTCATTAAGATTTTCACTAATGTCGCCATAAAACAAAATTGATTACTAGCGATCTTGACACCAACACTCAAACCTATGTTTACCGCTAAAGATTTCCATATAGAGAAAAAAAAGTTTCAGCAGAACAGAACAACAACAAGCTAATTAATGGTGGTTGCTTTGAAGCAAATATAAATTAAATTGGATGCATAGCTAATTTTCACAAAAGCGTAATAAGACAACTTGAATACAATATTACTCTTAAAGAGGCTATGAGAACCTTTTGTAGATTATGAGGCTTTCTGACAAAAGGTTTTAAGACAGCTTTATTGTGATTCTCAAACATGCTTTATAAACCTTTTCAAGAGTGGTCCACTAAGCTGTAAAACGATCTTATAGCGGTTATCAAAAGGTTGTACTGGAGCTATTAATTTTATTGACGGTTTTATAAAATTGATCTCAAAAACCACTAATAGAGTGCAATAAAACAATAAATGCTACTTGGGATGCCACATGCTTCGGTTTGGCAGTATAGGACCAATATCTAGCAAACATACCAATATTCATAAAGCGTGCTGCGCCTAAAAAAATGTGACGTGTTAGGGTATAAGCATGTTTTGCACTTTAACTCATGGGACCAGAAAACAGTCAAACATTATTAAAAACTTTAGTCCTAGAAAAAAAGTCCAAGTTTGCTGCACATTGTTATTAAATCAAACTTTTAAATCAAATTGGGAACACAACCATCGTTTAAAAATCTTTCAATAAGTAAATTTCTCAGATCAGAGCAAACAGTGACATAAAGGCGCATCTATTGATTACAATGGGCTATTAGCACGTAATTCGACACAGAGTTTTGTTAACTAATGTACACTGTTACTTCCGGAGTGGTTTGAGATTTGGGCATTATTGCTTTTGTAAACAAAGAAGTCACTCGCCTATTTCTCGTGAATAAAAGCTCAATCTCGTAAACAAACTATACTAAATTTTTTGTTCGTGCTGAGCCCCAATGCTACCGACGGCAGGGAGGCAGCTCCCACACCTGGACCCTTTCTATTGACCCATAAAACGCATGAGCCGGGGACCGACGGCTTTACTTCCCTGTGATCAGAGATGTTTTGCCTCAGAACATTCCGGCGGTGCTGACTGGGATTGAACCCAGACCTGCTGGGGTGAGAGGTAATCACACTTAACACTACACCACCGGCACCGCTAACTATACCAAATAATAGAGGAATCATTTCTCTACCATTTGGTATAGTTTGATTACGAGACTGAGCTTTTGTTTATTTGTTTGTTTACAAAAGCAATTTTCCCAAATTTCCAATCACTCCGGATTTGGCATTTATTCGATGGATATACTTATTTGTGGCTCTGAGTTAGTTGGACTAGGTTAAGGTAAAGTTGTAGTTGAGTCATAACGTCAGAACGATGTTAGGCATTTTTTTTTCAATAAAGTGTGCTTCTACAAAAATCTTTATTGATATGCACGAAAACATTGTTGAGATTTACATGACAATATTTGGATTTAGATTGAAACGATGAAGACACAGCAGATGACGATAAACTGTAAATAAAATGCATGTCATTCAAGATCTACAAATAGTATCAGCTTTCAACGCATCCGAGTATATCGTAGTCTCCTGAACATAATTTGCAACATGTGAGCGTACATGGTGTACTTCCCTACATGTGGGTATACATGCGATCCCACAGCGTAATCCGTTCAACCGTAAAACAAAATGCACGGATTGATTGAGTGCTCTCCGGTGTCGGTTTCATTCTATACACAAAAGGGACTGGAAGCTTATTGGTGTGGGTTTTCGGCCACCAACTAGTCTGGAAAATTGCTGATTCCACACGGAGTTACGGTAGGATTGTGTGCTCAACGACAATCCGGCAAGCTCTAAGCCAGGTCCAATCACTCATTTATGTATGAACGAACGATCCGCACTCGTACATCACCATGCTACAGGGTAAGCAGAAACCACAGTCTAAATATCAGGAACCAGCAGCATGGACAGCAGTGCTTTCGTGAGGAGCTCCCGTCCCCACTGGCTCGCTACTGCTGATGTATGTATATTGTGACCACTCAAATGGTTTGCTTGCTAATGGCTGATGTATTTCGATAAAATTTACACGAAAATCTAGCGTCGCATACATAAATTATCGCTGAAATTTGCATCAAAAATCAATTCCAACTGGTCATTTGTTGCTGACCACGACTAGGTAGGTACAAGGGTCAGATTTGAACCGGTTTCGAGGACTACTTGCTCCAAGTTGGTAAATTACTGATCCGCAGTGTTTTAGATTGAATCAGATAGTGATGAGCTTGTGCAAACCGACAAAGGTATTTCAATTACAAGACCCCGAAAAGCACATCTCCAATTTGGAAATAGTTTCTTGCGATTGGCTTTGCAGTAAATGGAACAACTTCACACTATAATCACCGGAACTGATCTGACGCTAATCCAGGCAAAGACAAATATCGTTCCGTTTCATTTTCTACTGATGATGGAAGTGGGTTGCTCCTGTCGTACAGTAGATTACCAATGATGAAGCTGATTACATCAAACCATTCTATTCGGGATTAAATTTCACAGATATCCCGATTATTGGTTGGTGCTAACAAGCCGCATATTCTAGTCCTAATTCATGCCATGCTGCTTCCGGGTGTACGCAAAAGTGACTCACAAGCCTATATATCAATGGTTGTGTAGTGTGAGATACTTTGTAGAAAACATATTTATATTACTGCAAGCTACAAACTGACATTTGTTTCAGTTTAGAGGACATGCATAAATGTAATAGCATTGTTACCGGCCATTTATGATACATAGCAAAATGCGCTACAGAGGGGGAAATGGGTTTTACATTGGTCAATAACGTGCAACTTAGTTAATGCACACAGATAAAAATTCTGAATTTAAATTGTGATGTAAACATTCATATACTTAAACTTGTATTTCATTTCACGCAACCGGGCAACTTGGAAACAATATTGTATACAAATATGGGCTTTTGTATACAATATTTGCTAAATTGCATGAAATGTGTCAGAACTTTACATGATATATAATGTAAACGTATATGATATGTGACGCTCCATTTATGTGCATCATATTGAACAGAAATTTACACTACTTTGACCGTTAAATGCTTGTTCGATGAACAAATTTCCAGAGTTATGTCTGTTTGTCTGTGGTCAAATTAAATAGTTATTGATTAAGGTGTCGCCCACTTAGAATTGGAATAAACATTTTTGATTCTTACAGTGATCCTAGTGGTCAGGTTAGGAAGCTTTTGACGACACATAGATGTTACAATAACAATAAAAATAACAACATCAGAAGATTTTATCACAGCGCAGATTGAACATGCTAAAGCATGGAAGAAGAAAGAAGAAAAATTATTGTGCGCAGTCATTTGGGTTTTCCAGGCTTACAAAAATAAGATTTATTTCATAGCATGATCAAGCAACTGTATTGTGAGCGACACTGTATTCTGCAGTGTGGCATAGTAGCCATGATTTTTATGCTCTATTCTACGGTGAACAGTTGATGGAGAATAATTATAATACAACAGTGACTTGAATCATTAATAACTTTTGTTCCTTACCGCGTAGCTCAGAAAATTGCACTAGTACAAATATCGTTTGGTTGGTGTTCACTCGGCTGTCGACAAAAGCTGGCCACTCTCGATGTGTGCCACGCGAT